>NC_142010.1:255776669-256076669 GCF_049901735.1 Notechis scutatus | reverse complement strand
GTGGAACTTAGCTGACTTAAACTTGGTTTAAGTGTCCTTTAGCATCATATATCTAGTTCAGCGAAGAACTTGTTCACACAAGCTGGAAACCTATAAGGCCGTGTTTGGGAAGTTCCTGTTATGTCTCTTGGAATTGGCCCTAATTTGAGGGCATAAAACAAAAAGGGACCAGTTTCTTATACGTTAGTGTTTCTCAACCTCGGGCACTTGATGGTATGTGGACTTCAACTCCCAGAATTCCCCAGCCAGCCCTGCTTAAAGGTATGTAGGGGAATTCTGGGAGTTGAAGTCCACACACCTTCAAGTGGCCAAGGTTGAGAATCACTGTTATAGGTGAATAAAGTCAAATAATGATGGTGCTGTCAGATCAGGTCTTGAAAACCTGAACAGGGAATAATGACATCCTGGTTAAATGTTGATTAAGTGACGTGTAGATTCCATTGATTATTCTATTACATAAAACATTTTCCTTCCTTCTCTGCTGCAGCTGGATGACTGTAATTTTGAGCATGTGACTTCACATGGGACTGTTGGATGGAGAAGGCTGGTATAAAGCCTCTTGGAGGGGAATTGTAAAGCAAATGATGCCTTGGTTGGTGGGGAGTTTTTCTCCCAACTCTCAGGATCTTAAACCCCCACCCCTCCCAATATTGCTTATTGCAAAGGGAACCTTTGGGAAAAACAAGCATTGTGTTTCTAAGCGGCAAATGTTTTGCTAATGTTGTAATTGTACAAAGAGATGAGCTGTCGATTTTCATAGTAAAAGCATTTCCTTTTTGCCTACAGTTATGTGTGCGGTGGTGGTGGTTGTTTTGCTGAATTGCATAAAGACGGCTTCTCATCTACAACAAGCACACCTGCCAGAGCTGGTGGGCTATGTAGTCCCAACAGCTCTGGAAGAACCCAAAGTTAGGAAGAAGTTGCGTTAGCGGAATTTCTTGATAGCTGTTCAGCTTCTGGTATTGCCATATGCTGGATCAACACAAAGTAAAGGGTAGTGAAGCTGAAGTAGATACGGCAGAAAGGTATATACAGGTAGTCCTCAACTTACAACAGTTCATTCAGTGGTGGGATTCAAAGATTTTTACCACTGGTGCGGTGGGCGTGGCTTGGTGGCTTTGCACACGTGCACACACTTTGCGTGCACGCATGTGCCAAACAAGCACTTTGCTGCGCTTCAGCGGAAGCAAGGAATAAAGGCAGAGGTAGGGTAGGATTCAACCGGTGTTACTACCGGTTCAGTGACTACGTTTTACGCTCGCGTGTAAACAAAACATCAGCGGTGCCTCCCAGACAGCTGAAAAGCGCTGGCGCGGAGGTGTGCAGAGTTTGAAAAGCCTTTCCTCCCCTCTGCTTTTTCAACCTCAGCTGTGCCGCGCAAAGCAGCTGAGGTTGAAAAAGCAGGAAATAAAGGACAGGTAAGAGCCCGGGCAGGCGGGTGGGCCAAACAGCAGCAAACACAGACCTGGTTTGGTGTCTGCTGCTCTTCACAGCCACTGGCTCTACAGAACCGGGCAGAACTGGTAGCATCCGACCCTTGAATAAAGGTGAGTATGGAAGCCCAGGTGGGCCCAACAGCAGAGCAGCGGAGAGAAACCACTTCAGTCTCTGCTGCTCATCGGCGCTACTGGCTCGGCAGAACTGGGCCAAACTGGTAGAATACCAGCACTGAGTTCATTTAGTGACCGCTCAGAGGAGTGGTGGTATGCTTCTGGTTCGGCCTGGTTCGGGAGAACCAGTAGCAAAAAAAACAACCCTGCACCTTTTTTTTATCCTCTCAGTTGATTGGCGCTGCAGGCCTCAGTTGGTGTGGGAAAAGCTGCGCGCACATTAAGGTGCATGCGTGTGCGATTACCGAATCAGTAGTGGAAGAGGTAGGATCCCACTGCTGGTTCAAAGTTGTAACGGCACTGAAAGAAGTGACCTACGACACTTTTTCACACCACCGTTGCAGCATCCTTGGATCAAAATTCACCCTTGGCAAGTGAGTCATATTTATGACGGTTGCAGCATCCTGGGATCATGTAATCCCCTTTCCTGACCTTCTGATAAGCAGAGTCAATGGGGAAGCCCGATTCCCTTAACAACCAAGTTATATACACTTAACAATTGCAGTGACTCACTTAACTACGGCGAGAATGATGATAAAATGGCGTCAAGCTCACTGAACAAATGTCTCACTTAGCAGCAGAAATTTTGGGCTCAATTGTGGCCGTAAGTCGAGGACTATCTCTGTACATGCCCAGTGTTACCAGTTTGCGGCTGCAAAATTCCTGATGACTATGAAAAGGTGGCAAGGGGTCTTTCTTTTAGGACCCGAATTGGCGCCTGGATTTCCATTGCTAAGCCAGGCAATTGTTAAATGAGTCTAAACCGATTTTATGACCTTTTCGGCACAGTTGTTAAGTGAATCACTACAGGTATTAAATCTATATATATAAGAGCGAAATGCCACGCACGTATCATCACAAAATCTCCAGAACTGTAAAGCCTACAACTTTTGAAATTTGGCACAAATGTTCCTCTTGGTTTCTAGGTGCTCTTCTAAGAAAGGATTTTTTGAAATGACCATCAGAGCATTGGTATTTCCTATATTATTATTAACACGCTCTGATGCTAAGGAGTTCTACTGCCCTTCCCCACCTGAAAAGAAATCTTCCAAATGCAAAACACAAACAGAGGAGTTTCAGTTTTAGTTTCACAGCAGCAAGCAGGTTTAGTACAGAACAGTTGGGCTAAGCCATGCCCAGGCTCCTTGCTGTCTCCTTGCTCACACAGCAAATACTGTGTCAATTTCCAAACAGCCCTCAACTCTCACACTGATAGGATGCTAGCCAGATGAATACCTGTGGATGCTGGTAAGCAGAGGCAGAATTTTTTCCCCTTATTTTCCTCCCCAAAAACTAAGCCCGACCACATAGTTTTGTAGCAAAACACGGGTATCGAGCTAATGAATCATATGGCCATTAATTGAATCTAGCTTCCTTCGTTGACTTTACTTGTTGGAGAGTCATGTGAAGACCAGTCGGAAGTCACTTTTTTTAGTGTGTCTATAACTTTGAACACTCGCTGAATGAATGGCTATAAATTGAATACTCTTGCCTCAGGGGTGTCAAAGTCACGTCATCACGGCATTGTTACGTGACATATTTCCCCCCCATCGCTAATCTGGGTGTGAGTGCGCACAATGCATCCAGCCCGCGGGCCCGCAAGTTTGACAACCCTGCTCAACCTGTATCTCTGCTGCCATCTATTGGCAGTTCCAATTTTTGCAGTCCAGATATGGTAGCGGTAGCTATGTTTCCCAATCTGACCCATTTCAAGACATGTGGACTTCAACTCCCAGAATGCCCCAGCCAGCGTGGCCATTGCTAAGCCATTCTGGGAGTTGAAGTCCACACGTCTCAAAATTGCCAAGGTTGGGAAACGCTAGCATAGCTTAAGGTGCTGCTATTCTTAAGGAAAAGACAGCCAAATAGCTATTAGTGAGAAAATAGTGCCTTCATTTATATCCTTTTCCCACTCAAAATGGTGCTCAAGAGAATTAACTGAAATACATGTAAGTTATATTTCTGATTATAAATCCCTCTCAGGAATAACAAGAGCACCAAGGAGATTTAAAACTATTTTAACAATTTACCTCATTGCAGCAAGCAGTAGAGTTTTATTATGCCTTTGTAACTAACCACGGTAAATAAAATGATTCAGATAATAATACATACATCATTCCCTCATAACGTGAGCTTCTGAATAAAAGGTACATGGCACGTAATATTAGACTCTCTTTCTTCAAAGTCTCAGGTAAAAATTTAAAGACCCATGCCTGGCCAAAAGCAGCAATTCAATCTTTCATTTCCACCCTAATTGCATTTTTAAATTGGAAACAGGTACTTCTTTTTCTAACATTCCCTGCTATTATTGGAAACCAAAGGGCCTTCTGACTACATAACTGTTTCCTTTCATTTTCATGGCTACTTCCTCCCTCCTGTGGGAGAAAAGAGCTGGGATGGCATTAACACAAATAAATTTAAAAAAAAGATGTGGAGACTCAGTCTAGAAAGAGTGCAGAGAAAAGATATAAAGAACGGTTGCTGGAATTGGGTAGGTCTAGTTTAATGAAATAAAGGACTAGGGGTGGGTGACATGATAGCTGTTCTGACCCAGGCTTGCTTTGTCCAAATTAAGGAAACACAAACTAAGTGTAAAATAAAACCTATTTTAATGCAATGCTGAGAATTTCTTGCATTTCCAGCCAAAACTCATTAGACACAGGGCTTCAATGAGGAATCAGAATCTAATCAACTTCTTTGCTTCCTGCAAAGAGCATGTCACCAAGGGCTGACTTTTATCCCTTATGGGAGGGGCAATCACCTTCCAGCCTTACTCTCGAGTCAACCCCTCTGCTTCAGCTGCTCTCTCCTTCTAGCAGCACATGCACACTGGGAACAGGCTCCCCAGGGTCCTCTGCTTCACTGCTGCCAGATTCCAAACGCAGCACCCCACTCCCAGATGGTCCTGGCCCCATCCCTGCATCGGACGCAGGACCCTCGTCCAAGTCCCTGCCAGTCTCCCTGGCTGGTTCCCTTTCGTCCTCACTGTCCAATACCTCCAGTACCGGCTGCCGGCGAATCACAACAGAAACAGTCTTCCAATATTTGAGGGGCTGCCTGTCACAAATTTTTTTATAACTTCCAGAATTCCAGGGTCATATGACTTGATGGTAACAAGCCAACAATCAATCCTTCTCTCTTCCCAGTTTAACTCCTACATCAGTCTGGCTACTCTGGGCAGCTGAGTCAAGCTCACGCCTCTTCCTAAAACTGGAAAAGATGCTGTGAGACTTTTGGGTTTTTTTGCTCCTATGAACTAACTAATTAGAACTGCAAAATAATAATAATAATAATAATAATAATAATAATAATAATAATAATAATAATAATAATAATAATAATAATAATAATAATAATAATAATAATAATAATGCCTTCCATCGAGGACTTGTATACTGCCTAAGCCCGAAAGAGGGCTGAGAAAATATCTACAGACCAGTGGTGGGATTCAATGTTTTTTTACTACCAGTTCTGTGGGCGTGGCAGGGGAAGGTTGCAGCAAAATCTCCATTCCCTCCCCACCCCACTAACCTGCTTTCCAGCTCCGTTCTCCTGTGCAGGGCAACCAAAGAAGACCCAGCCAATCAGCTGGGACTCGGGAGGCAGAGAATAGATGAGGGCGGGGCCATTCAGAGGTGGCATTTGCCAGTTCTCCGAACTACTCAAAATTTCCGCTACCGGTTCTCCAGAACTGGTCAAAGCCTGCTGAATACCACCTCTGCTACAGACCCCTCGCATCCTGGACATAAACAGTTTCAACTTCTACCCTCAAAATGACACTGTAGGGCAGAACAACTAGACACAAGGAGAGTTTTTCCCCCATGCCATCACTCTGCTCAACAACTAATTCCCATACTGTCAAACTATCTAGAAAGGCAGTATTACCATCATTATTCTTATCTTCCCTATTCCCTGTCACCTTATCTTCTTATGACTATAACCTAATGCTTGCATTTTACGATTTAAATTGTTTAATTAGTATCCTAGTCTGATTTATGTTGATTGCTTATTTAGTATCCATGACTATCACTAAGTGTTGTATTGCATGATTTATGATGATGTAATAATATAATAATGACTACAATGACTATGACAACGATCTATCACTATTGTTGTGTATACACTGAGAGCTTATGCACGGGATACAAATTCATTGTGTGTCTAATCATACTTGGCCAATAAAGAATTCTATTCTATTCTAACATGAAGGTGCTTTTTCCAAGAGGCAACTGGACTTTCTGGTTTTTCTTTGAAGAGGTTTCGCTTCTCATCCAAGAAGCTTCTTCAGCTCTGACTGAATGGTGTCATAGACATCAAGCTGGAGCTTCTGCAATTCTAGTATGATTTATGTTGATTGCTTACTTAGTATCCTTTGACTATCATTAAGTGCTGTATGATTTATGATGAATGTCATTTTATGAGGACTATGATCATGATTCATCACTTATAGCTTTTATGTACACTGTCTGAGAGGTTAGGCCAGGGGTCCCCAAACTTGGCAACTTTAAGACTTGTGGACTTCAACTCCCAGAATTCTCCAGCCAGCATAGCTGGGAGTTGAAGTCCACAAATCTTGGATCCCCAAGTTTGGGGATCTCTGGGTTATGCACTGAAGACAATTTCCCTGTGTTTCCAATCACACTTGGCCAATAAAGAATTTCATTCTATTGTATTCCAACCCCTTTCCTGGCGTGGTCTGAAGAGGCTCAGAATTTTACAAAGACTGGATAAGGAGACCTGGGTTCATCTGATTTTGTATTGGAGGCCTTTGTTATGTAGAATACTCTGGCCCAGGCCAGTGAGTGCCTTAAGTTGGCGGTATAGCTGTTGAGCCTGAGTGCGTTTCTACTTCCGCTTGTGTTGCACCTCTTAACACGTGGATCTGGGCGCACCGGGGCTTGTCTGCCAAGCTCTGTTTTTGAGTCACGTTGTGACCTGGGAACAAAGAGGGAGGAGGGGGTTAAAATGGAGCCGTCGCCAATGTTCTGTGAGATTTCCCACATGTTCTCGTGGGCGAGGATGAGGAAATTTTGCAAGATTTACTGCTTATTCCTCTGATCCAGGGGTCTTCAAACTTGACAACTTTAAGACTTGTGGACTTCAACTCCCAGAATTCCTCCTCCAGTCATGTTAGCTCAGGAATTCTGGGAGTTGAAGTCCACAAGTCTTACACTTGCCAAGTTTGAAGTCTCTTGCTCTGATCGAACCAGATCTTCCCTGCTTTGGCGTCGCCTCAGGGCGGGGGCGGGGGCGTTGCTCTCGCGGACTAAAGGAGCCCAGAGCCTTTTTTTTGTGTGTGTGTGCATCCCTTCCTTTGTTAAAAGGGAAAAAAAGGAGCAATCTTCCCCTCCCCACATATACTCCCCCACCTCTTCTCATCCCGACACCCCCCCAAAAGCGTGCTGGATAGTTATATATTGCCTTTGGGTCTGATGTGTTGGGTTATAATTAAGGGGACAGGATCCTACCAGGGCAAAAGAAAACAATAATAATAATAACGATCGTTTTTTTCTCTTTCTACCACGAAAGGTCTTCAAAACTTGGCAAGTTTAAGACTTGTGGACTTCAACTCCCAGAATTCCTGAGCTAACATGACAGGAGGAGGAATTCTGGGAGTTGAAGTCCACGAGTCTTAAAGTTGCCACGGTTGGAGACCATCCTTATAGCACAACATGCAACTAAACGCAGCCTTCCTTCCTTCCTTCCTCCCATCTCGCACACGCTTCAACCCCGGAACCTGACTTGCTGCCCCCACCCCCCACTTTTTGTTTTGTTTTATTAAGCGCCGGGCTTGATCGGTGGAGCCGGTTTTCCCGACCTGTCCCGAGTTTCCTGTCCGGCGGATTATTTTTCCCCCTCTTGTTGCGTTTCTACATACACTTTAGACTTAGAGTCTCACGGGCGGCGGGGCGATCGAGCCACGGAGACCTCGTCCGCGTGTGGGGAGCGCCGGTGGGTAGAAAAGAGGCTGAAGCGAGGGGATTATGGATGTATGTGTTTTATTTATTTATTTAATTTATTTTGTTTGTCAAGCATTATGAGAAAACAAGTGTAAGTGTGAACATAACATATAAACGTATAAGTGCAAACAGGTATAAGTATATACATAATAAATGCATGTATTTTATTTGTCAAGCATGTATGAGAAAACAAGTGTAAGTGTGAACATAACATAAACGTATAAGTGCAAACAGGCATAAGTATATACATAATAAATGTATGTATTTTATTTGTCAAGCATGTATGAGAAAACAAGTGTAAGTGTGAACATAACATAAACGTATAAGTGCAAACAGGCATAAGTATATACATAATAAATGCATGTATTTTATTTGTCAAGCATGTATGAGAAAACAAGTGTAAGTGTGAACATAACATAAACGTATAAGTGCAAACAGGCATAAGTATATACATAATAAATGCATGTATTTTATTTGTCAAGCATGTATGAGAAAACAAGTGTAAGTGTGAACATAACATAAACGTATAAGTGCAAACAGGCATAAGTATATACATAATAAATGCATGTATTTTATTTGTCAAGCATGTATGAGAAAACAAGTGTAAGTGTGAACATAACATAAATGTATAAGTATAAACAGGTATCAGTATATACATAATAAATGTATGTATATATGTATGTTTTAATTCACTAGAAGAAGAGAGTGAGAACAGGAAAAATAATACTAACAAACCATGAAAACCTACACCTCTTTGATATGAAGCAAAGCTGGGCTTGCATAGAGAGTGGAGTTAGGTTGCAACGAGTTATAATGGTTAGCATTTAAGTCTCTTTTATTTATTTTAATTTATTTATTTATTTGTTTGCTTGTCAAACATGTACAAGATAACAAGTATAAGAATGAACATAAACAGGAACAAAGGAAATAAATATGGATAAATGGGGACAGTATTTTTGCTTTAGGAGAAAAAAGAAAATAGGCATAAAAGCTGGAATACAGGTAGTCTTTTACTTCTGACCACAATTGGGTCAGTTGCCAATCCTCTGAATGTTGATCGTGGGGAAATGGGGATGCTGCAATGGTCATAAGGGTGAAAAATGGTCATAAATCACTTTTTTTCCAGTGTTGATATAACTTTGAATGGTCATGAAACATAGTTGTAAGGTGAGGAATATTTGTATCATGGTTGATGTGGAATGTTTATTAAGGGATGGCTTACAACTGAAATGGCAAAGTACATTTTTTTAAGAGTACCATTTTGCTGAATGTAATGTGTGGGTGATTGGGTATATACATTTTATTCTTAACTGAAAATATTCTTGGAATGACTTACATGAGATCAAGTAAAATAAAAAAAAATTATCACTTGTTGCTTGTATGCACCAGAGACAAATTCCTTGTATGTCCAATCACACTTGGCCAATAAAGAATATTTCTATTTCTCTAAATGACTGGTTTTCCCAATCTTGTGTTTTTCAGTTGTTCTGGATTTAATTTTCATAATTCACAACCATCAGCCACAGTGGTTGAATATTAAAGGAGATGGGGCTCCAGGAATCTGGTGGAGGCTACAGAGAGAAAACACAGGATTTTGTTTTTAAAGTGATGAAGAGGATAGAAGAATAAAGTTGAAAACCATCAATTCTTAAATTCATATATAAAATTAAACTTTTGGCCTGGGATATTGCCATTTGGAAGTAAGTCCCATTTTCTATCCTTTTGACATCTAGTAGTTTTATTTAAAAAAAAAAAATCAAGCCAGAGACCCCATCTAGCTCTGATTGTCCAGGTATCTTTCTTTTCTTTTAGTTGTCCTTGTGCCTTTGAGGAAAATGTCCTTGGATATAACATTTCTGGGGACAGGGGCTGCGTATCCATCTCCAACCAGAGGGGCCTCAGCTACAGTAATCCGTTTTGAAGGAGAATGCTGGCTGTTTGATTGTGGTGAGGGAACCCAAACCCAGTTTATGAAAAGTAATCTGAAAGCAGGTGAGTTGTAGAGGTTGTAAATAACTTTCCAGAGCCTAGAAGTTGCAATTCTGATCATTTGCAGAATTAGATGATGATTGGTGGGTTTTTTGGGTGGGGTAGGCAAATTCTGGGAAACACTATGATGGAAAGGTAGTCCTCGACTTATAATCAGGGCTTCAGGATTCCTTTTGTCCCCTGAAGTCCTTGCTTTGTTGATTCATAAGACCATGGGTCTTCAAACTTGGCAAGTTTAAGACTTGTGGACTTCAACTCCCAGAATTCCTGAGTTAACATGACCAGAGGAGGAATTCTGGGAGTTGAAGTCCACAAGTCTCAAAGCTGTTGAGTTTGAAGATCCCTGCATAAGACTGACAGCTACATTTGCCTTGTTGATTTACACCTCGGGATTTGGGGAAGAGTTTCCCATGTGCTCAGGCCTTTTTGTCTGGTTTAGGTGACACTTTTCCTTTATCTATCCTTATCTATTTCTATCTCCTGAAGGGATCTTTTAGACAAGTTGCATCCTGTTTATGTGACTGTGCCATCTTTACATATGGCAGTGTAGGAAGAAAAATCTTTCTGGTTCAGTTCCAAGCAGGAGAAAGACACTGGAAATAAAATGGAGGATGGAAGCTGGAAAGAAAGTCAATTTATTGATGAAGCAGAACCACTAGGTTTTGTGATACTGGAGCAGCTGACCAAATGGTTGAATGAATGGATGGATCTTTATAGGTTTCTGTGACTTTGAAATTTTAATTGTTCTGGGGGTTGTGCAATGAAGGAGCTTTTGTGTCTTTTGCTAAATGGTGGTGGGTTAATCCTATTGTGGCTAGTGGCTTTTGTCCTGTATTGGATCTTGGATGAGGAGGTGCTTGTTCTAATCCTATCATTCTGCTTTTGTTAGCTGTCAAACTTTGCAGCAAAGAGTTTCAAAATATCCTGTCTTGAATGGGCTTCTGCTGGTAGTATTTGCTTTGTTTATGAATTGAGCCATCTAGATAGTTGGCTTCCTCTTTCAATAAGCTCTTTATCTCCTTAAGTGCTGGCATCTGCTGTGGGCTGTTAAGAAAGGCGGAGGCTGCTTTCTGCCTCTAAAAACATGTTTCTCCATTTCTCCTTTACCAAAATATAATATTCTGCCTTTTTAATATTTCCCAAAATATTTCATTCTTCGGGGGGAGGGAAGGAGGGCTTCCCACAGCAGCTTAGGCATAATCTCACAAGGTAACCTACCCCTGGCGGTGCCATGTGGGGAGAGGGGATAGTTCTATAAGTGTGTGTGCCACTTGCACAAATGCCGTTTTGCGTGCGTGCTTCCTTGCCACTTGCATGGCCTGATTCCCAATGGGCCGCAGCCCGGTACCGAACCACGGACCAGGGGTTGGGGACCCCTATGCTAAGGTATGATGCTAAAAAATAAAGCGGACAAAAGAGTGAACATGAGCTCAGATCAGCTTTAGAACAGTAATGGTGAAACTTTTTGTGGTGATGTGCCGAAAGAGCGTGTGTGCTGGCACCCACAATGCAACGGGCCCTGCCCCCACTGCACATATGCACGCAACACCCTGCCCCGCCGGCTTACCTGCACTGCGCATGCGCACCCCTCCCAGCTGTTTTTTGGCCCATTTGAGGCCGTTTTCGCCCTCCTGAAGGCTCGAGGGAAGCCTCTGCAGCCTTTGGAGGCCAAAAAACAGCCTGTTTCGGCACTTCCGTTATTTCCGGAAGGCCCGTTTGGGAGGCGTGCACATGCGCAGTGCAAGTAAGTTTGGCTGGGGCTTGCGTGCCTGCACAAATGGCTCTGAGTGCCACCTGTGGCACACGTGCCATAGGTTTGCCATCACGGGCTTTAGAACTTCCTTCTCAGTCCTTGTTCTGTTGCTTTTATCTTCCATTTGTTTTTAATTTTCACCCTGTGTAGCCCTTGATGCTATCAATCTTCTGTTGTCAGGAAAGATTACCAAGATTTTTATAACTCATCTGCACGGGGACCACTTCTTTGGCCTTCCTGGACTGTTGTGTACAATCAGCCTGCAGTGTAGTCCTGACACCAACAAGCTGCCGGTGGATATTTATGGCCCCCTTGGGCTCAAGGATTTTCTCCAGAGAACCATGGCGCTTTCCCGTTCCCAGCTGGTTTTCCCTTATGTGGTCCACGAACTGGTTCCCACACCCAACCAGTGCCCTGAAGAAGAATGGAATGATGTGTTTTCCGGGAAGCGAGATGAGGTCGCCTGTCCAGAACCACAAGGAGACATGATTTATCTGAATCCTGCAGACGACTCATACTTCTTGGTGGATGGTGGGCCGGTCGTGATGAAGGCTTTCAGATTATTTCATCGCATACCTTCCTTTGGGTTTCTGGTGGAAGAGAAGCCACGGACTGGCAAACTCAACACTCAGAAATTGAAGGAATTAGGTAGGAGTACATCCAGCTCTGCTGATTACTAGTACTATACAAGCAGTCCTTAACTTACAACCATTCGTTTAGTGACCGTTCAAAGTTACAGAGGCACTGACAAAAGTAACGTATGACCATATTAAATTTGAATTTACTGACGAAGAAATAAAGGGAGACTAGTATAGCTATTTTGTGTGTTTGTGTGTGTGTGTGTGTGTGTGTGTGTGTGTGTGTAGGTCTAGGTATGTTCGGGTTTTTCCTGTGTAAGATTGAGAGTATCTTGGCGACGTTTCGGCGAGATCCCACTCGCCATCCTCAGGCTGGTGCTTTCGGCTTCGTGCCAGTGCAATTTAAAATACATACATGCATACATACATACATACATACATACATACATACAATAGCGATCTATCTACATACACGCACAAATGTATGTACGTACATATGTATGTATGTGTTAGGGATATACACCCTAGCAGAACGTGCAACGGTAGTCAGTCAGGCAGGCAGATATGTGAGATAAACGTTGTTGTAGTTTACACTCAGTAAAACAGATACACAGTGCTAGTTAAATAGTTTATTCCAGTAAGATTGTTAGCATAGTCAAACAGTCCATATATCATACACTAAGTTTAGTCCGTCCGGGGATTATTCATTAGCAAAGTCCAGTGTCGAAAAAGAGGTCAGTAAACTTACAAATAATCAGTCCAGTAATATATCTCTTTTTGCAGTAGAGATATGAAGAAAATCAAACCTCTTTTCTTCGTTCAGCAAAAGCAGGGAAAATACGCAGTTATCACCATCAATCCATCATTGTCAGCAATCCAGTAAAAGCCAGCAAACAGTGAGCTCTCTTGCTCCCTCTTATGGTGATTTTACAACCGCACCCAAAATACATGGTCTGCATTTAAAGTGATACACACAATCATAGTCTATATATATTATTTTACCCAAACTAAGTTAGGTAACCATGTTATCCCTAACAGTATGTATATATAAAAGCGAAATATCATGCATCATCACAAAATCTCCATAATTGTAAATCCTACAAACTTGAAATTCGGCACGTATGTTCCTCTTGGCTTCTAGGTGCTCACTAAGAAAGGATTTTTCAAAATGACCATCAGAGCATTAGTATTTCCTATATTATTATTATTAACACACTCTGATGCTAAGGAGTTTTACTCCTCCCCACCTGAAAAGAAATCTGTTCCAAATGCAAAACACAAGCAGAGGAGTTTCCGTTTCCGTTTTAGTTTCACAGCAGCAACCAGCTTTAGTACAGAACAGTTGAGCTAAGCCACGTCCAGGCTCCTTGCTGTCTCCTTGCTCACACAGCAAATACTGTTTCAGTTTCCAAACAGTCCTCAACTCTCACATGCTGACAGGATGCTAGCCAGATGAATACCGATGGATGCTGGTAGGCAGAAATTGCCCCCTCCCTTATTTTCCTCCCCAAAAACTAAGCCCAACCACATAGTTTAATAGTGAAGCACGTGTATCAAGCTAGTATCTATATATGTCTATATATATATCTATAAACATCTATCAATCTATCTTATCTATGTATCTATTTTATCTAATCTATCTATCATATCTAATCTATTTTATCATATCTAATCTATTTTATCTATTTATCTTATCTAATCTATCTATACTGTATATATATCGAATTGCTATACTAGTTATATATACACACACACGCACACACATACATAGTATAGCTAAATATAAATTCAGCACAAAAAGAGTTTGTCGCAAAAGTGACTGCCTGCAAACAGTCCTGGATTGGGCTGGAAGGCAAAAGCGGAAGCAGTATGTGCCATCCCATAATTGGGTAGACCAGGTTGCCCTGATAGACCAGTCTCTCCAGAAACACACTTAACGTATGACCGTTTTTCACACTTATGACCATTAGAGCATCCCACAGTCCCTTGGCAACTGGTTCATAGTTATGAATATAGTGGCAGTGTACCAGGTCCATGTGATCCCTTCTGACAAGCAAGTAGGAGGGGAAGACAGATTCGCTTTACAACTGGGTTACTAGCTTAACAATAGTATTGATTCACTTAGCAACTCTGGCAAGAAAGGTTGTAAAAGGGGATAAAACTCACTTAACAACTGTCTCGCTTAGCAACAGGAAGTTTGGGTTCAATTGTGGTCATACGTTAAGGATTACCTGTAAAAACTGATATTTCCAGAAAAGCAATGTTGTCGGTATTTTGTAACAGCAACTGGCTTTTAGGTTATTTTCCGCCAGACTGGAGTATGGTTGCATGGATTAGAATTCAGCTCTGGAATAATGGAAGGGAAAGGGAGAAAAAAAGTCTATATTTGTGATCAGACAAAGCACGTATTCGATGTGATACAGACACCTTCAATTTCTTGTGGTTACATCTCTTACCTTCTTATAACTATGCCCAGAAAAATTACTATGTAAGTTATTTGCAGCACGGACAACAAAAGATTTTACGTGCTCACAATAGAGACTAACCAATGGATATGCTTTTGTGCATTATATCTTCAGATGCATGTAGTATATTATCAGTACTGTTAAGCCTGGATTCCCCAACGGGTGTTAAGGAAAACAAACTAAACAGAATGTGCAGCGAAGTCAGATAGGAAGACAGGTAAATGTGTGAGATAAGTTTTCTAGTTAACACGCAGTAAAAATACAGATACGCTTGTGCTATCAAAAATATAGTTTATTCCATTTACGGTCCATTAGTCATATATCAATTTCAGTCAAGTCTTGTCGGGGATACTCTATTTGCAAAGTCCGTGTTGAATAGCCAATGTCAGTTCACTTACAATAAATCAGTCCAATCTTTATCTTCTCTCCGTTGAGAAAAATCAACACTCCTTTTTCTCTCCCCGTTCCAGCAAGAACGCAGTCATCAATCCATCCAGTAATTAGGGATCAGTAAGCTAGAGAGAGAGAGCTGCAATTGCCTCGCTTCTTATATAGTGCTTTTACAACCACACCCTTAATTACATTCTTGCTGTTAAAGTTACACACACTTTAACTAACAAACCATGATACCATATTTATTATTTTTACCCAAACCAGTTAGGGTAAACAATGTTATCCCTAACAAGTACTACACATACCTGTAATTACAACCATCCCACATAATGGGTCACTACAGGGAGTCCTCGTTTAGTGACCACAATTGGGGATGGCAGCTTGATTGTTAAGTGAAACAGTTGCTAAGTGAAACCATGACAGTGCTTTTAATCTGATTTCAGTTTTCCTTTGCTTTCCAGACCTGCAAAAGTTGTAAATGTGAGAATTGGTCACAGTTACTTTTTCATCACTGTTGCGACTGCAAATAGTTGCTAAGTGAGGCAGTCACTAAATGGGGACTACCCGTATTATTCTACTCTGGGAAAAGTGAAGAGAGAGTTATTCAGTTCCGTCTATATCACCAGCTGAACTAGACTGAAATTCTGCAGCATTTCTGTTGATATCATCACATGTGTGACTATGACACATAACTTGGTGACTAATAGCTTTCCGAGCAGATGAAATGTACAATTTGTACTTGAACTTGTTATTTTCTCCTCCCCCCACCCCCCGCAAAAAATACTACAATGTCCCAAAAGAAGGAAGAGAAAAAGATGGTGGGTGAGGTAGCAAGTGGAAGCAGGAGCGTTGGTGCAAAACTGAGACAGGCGGCATATAAATAAATCTCTTTATATAAAAGCGAAATACCATCATCACAAAATCTCCAGAACCGTTAAAGCCTACAAACTTGAAATTTAGCATGTATAGTTCCTCTTGGCTTCTAGGTGCTCACTAAGAAAGGATTTTTTGAAATGCCCATCAGAGCATTAGTATTTTGTACGTATATTATTATTAACATGCTCTGATGCTAAGGAGTTCTACTCCCCCTCCCCACCTGAAAAGAAATCTGTTCCAAATGCAAAACACAAGCAGAAAGGAGTTTCCATTTCAGTTTCACAGCAGCAACCAGGTTTAGTACAGAACAGTTGAGCTAAGCCACTCCCAGGCTCCTTGCTGTCTCCTTGCTCACACAGCAAATACTGTTTCTGTTTTCAAACAGCCTTCAACTCTCTCACACTGACAGGATGCTAGCCAGATGAATACTGATGAATGCTGGTAAGCAGAGGCAGAATTCCGCCCCCCCCCCTATTTTCCTCCCCCAAAACTAAGCTGACCACATAGTTTCATAGTGAAGCACGGGTATCGAGCTAGTGTAATAATAAATAGAATAAAAAATGAGAGGAAAAAAATGGTTTAGATTTTGTGTGGACCATTTCAAACACAAGCATTTATAAGGTCTAGAAACTTGATTGCTTCAAAAGGGGATGGTTGGTGCAATTTAGGGGTATAGAATTATTGTGCCAGAGGCCTGTCTTTCTTTTAAAATAAAAAAAATATATTGCACAAAAGTTAATTTCATTCCTGTTCTTGAATTTCTAGGAATTCCGCCTGGCCCTTTATATGGGAAATTGAAAGAAGGTATTCCGATCACTCTGGAAAATGGGAGAACCATTTCTCCTACAGATGTCTTAGAGAGTCCTTTTCCTGGAAGAAAAATTTGTGTTTTAGGAGATTGCTCTGGTGTGGTTGGGGATGGGGTGATGTCGCTTTGCTCTGAAGCCGATATCTTGATTCATGAAGCTACCCTGGATGACAGCCAGATGGACAAAGCCAAAGAACGTGGGCACAGCACGCCGAAAATGGCCGCCGAGTTTGCTAAGCTGTGCAAAGCAAGGAAATTGGTCCTCTCTCATTTTAGTCAAAGGTATAAGCCCGCAAATCAGGTAGGAGAAGGAGACGCAGACGTTACAGAGCTGAAGAAGCAAGCCGAGATGGTTTTGAACGGACAAGAAGTGGTGCTGGCTGAGGATTTTATGACCATTACTATCCCCGTTAAAAAAACCAAAATAGGGCTTGCCGGACAACAAAATGAAAATTAATTTGGCGGGTGTGCAAAATGTTTCCAGCTCTGACACTGTCTTTCAGGGGATCATCTTGGAAAGGACTGAAGGAATTTGGGTTTGAATTAAGATGGGCCTCTTTGTATGAACATCTGTTCTTTATTGCGCCCAATATTTCTGATTATTATTACCTTTATTGTCAGAGTACAACATGTGCACAATGAGATTGGCTGAGCCTCCCTTCGTGCACCCCTCCCCCAAAACACAACTCACAATGAGGACAGAAGTCCCTAACCCAGGCCCAATCTTATTACACTATGTGACCTTGATGCACAACACACTGGCCCCGCAATTCTATCATTCTATGTTGACATGAAGTTATTTTCCATTCAGGAGTCTGACAGCCCACGGGTAGAAACTGTTCTTCAGCCTGTTGGTGCGTCTGGCTACGCTTCTCTATCTCCTACCCGATGGTAGGAGAGTGAAGTGTTGACGGGATGTGATTCGTCCCTGAGGATTTTCCTCACTCTTCTAAGGCAGCGAGCCCCAGCGAGGTCATCTAGGTCAGGGGTCGCCAACCTTTTGGACCTCAGGGACCACCAAACTCATAATTTTAAATCCCAGGGACCACTAACTGATTCTGTGGGCGTGGCCTAATTTGTGGGTGTGGCTTGGTGATCATGTGACTGGCTGGGCATGGCTTGTATGTAAATATAAATAAATATTGAATTTTTTATTTTTAAAAAAGCAACTTTTACCCAAAATCAGGCAAAGCAGGCAGGCAGATTGAGTTGCTCACAGAATCATAGATTCATTCAGAGATCTACCTATCTGCCATTGGCTAGCTCAGTCTGTCACAAAATTTGTTTGCAAGCAAACTCACAAAATTAACTCACAACACACCATGTATGTAAATATTGAATTTGTTATTTTAAAAAAAAGAGCAACTTTTACCCAAAATCAGGCAAAGCAGGCAGGCAGATTGAGTTGCTCACAGAATCATTCAGAGATCTATCTATCTGCCATTGAGCTCAGTCTCTCAAATTTGCTTGCTGGGAGTCTGCACTGAATAATAGAACCTTCAGTCCTAAGGGAGTTTCGGTTGTGCTTAAAAGCAGAGCCGAAGATCTAAAGACTAGCTAGAAAGCAAGAAATCCAACCATTTCCTGCTTCCTAGCTAATCTAAATCTCCCAGCACAGCAGAACAGATGATGGTTGGAAAAAGGAAAAATAGCAATTTAGCAGGCCAGTTTGCCAGGCAAGGAGTGAGTGGGCGGGGAGGGTTTTCACGGGCCATGCGGGCAGCACAGCCTTGTGTTTCTGCGCAGCCTGGATGGATTGCTTTGGAGGGGTGCTCTGGGGGTGAGATTTCTCTGCGGCCCACCAAAATTTTCTCACGGCCCACCAGTGGGCTACCACCCACCAGTTGGCGGCCACTGATCTAGTGGTATCAGCCCATGATGTTTTGTGCTGTGCTCTCCACCCTCTGTAATGTCTTTCTATCCGCGGTTGTCAAGCCAGCATACCACACCGTCATGCAATGTGTGAGGACGCTTTCTATTGTGGACCGGTAAAAGGAGGTCATCATCCGTTGCTCCACTTTATTCTTTCACAAGACCCATTTTGCAAGCATTTGTAATGTTGACACAGATTAAATGGGATTTGCTTCAGTGGTGGGTTTGAAAGTGGTTTACCACCGGTCCGGTGGGTGTGGCTTGGTGGGCGGGCATGCACCAAAAGCACATTTAGCGCATGCGCAGAGCAGTAGTGGTATTCGACTGGTTTGGCCTGGTTCTGACGAGCTGGTAGGATGAGCAGCGGAGACTAAACCGGTTCTCTCCACCACTCTGCTATTGGGCCTACCCACCCACCCGGCTCCCATACTCAACTTTATCCGCTGAATATGAAGCACAGCTGCTTTGCGCGGCACAGAAGAGTGTCATGCAGCAGCTGCTGAAGCAACTGGGATCGTGCAGGCTCGCAGGAGGCGAGTTAGAATGCCTTTGTGCCTGTGCAAACACCTCAGTGCCTGTGCAAAGTGCGCGTTTGGCGCACACATGCACGCAAAGTTTGTGCACAGGGGCAAAGCATGCCCACCAAGCCACACCCACCAAACCGGTGGCAACCATATTTGAATCCCACCACTGGCGCAGAGGCTTTCCTACTCACCACCTGCAATCCTGCACTCTCCCTGCCGCTTCAACAGCTGACGCGCAGCAATTGGCTGTGCCGCGCAAAACAGCTGCGCTTCAAAAGCAGGGAATGAAGGTCAGGATGGGAGGATGGGGGGGCAGGGGGCCCAACAGCAGCTCCTCAGAGAGAACCGATTCGGTCTCGGCTGATCTTCGGCACTACTGGTATACCAGAACCAGGCCGAACCGGTAGAATAGCACCATTGCTTTGTGTGCTAGGCCTCTCTCTGCAAGAGGGATGCTTTCCTTGTAAGGCAAGCTCTCGGGTTTTAGCTCTTTGGAACTGAGGGCCTTCGTGAATGAAGGCTGCAGTTTTTTTAAACGTTTAGGAATACAGGTAGTCCTCGCCTTACGACCGCAATTGAGCCCAACATTTCTGTTGCTAAGTGAAACATCGGATAACTGAGCTTTGCCCCACTTTACAATCTTTTCTGCCACCGTTGTTAAGCAAAGCACTGCGGTTGATAAGTGAGTAACCCGGTTGTTAAGCGAATGTGGCTTCCCCATTGACTTTTGCTTGTCAGTAGGTCGCAAAAGGGGATCGTATGACCCTCAGGACACAGCAGCTGTCGTAAATAGGAATTAACAGCCAACCATCTGAATGTTCGGGTTTAATAATTTTATTGAGTTATAAAATACTATAAGATTCAAAATATAAAAGTAAATAGGGAAACCGGGGAGGAATAGGGGCAAGAGAAATGAAGGATTTTTTTTTTGGTTTAACATTTTTATTGAGTTATAAGCAACCATCTGAATTTTAATCACATGATTATGGGAATGCTGCAGAGGTCATAACTCTGAAAAATGGTCATAATTCTCATTTTTCAATGCTGTCATAATTTCAAACGGTCATTAAATGAACTGTTGTAAGTCGAGGATTGCCTATACATGGGAATAATTGAAGTTGGGGTAGAGAACATGCTTTGAGGAAACATACACTTATTTGGTTGGGAGAGTTTGTCATCTTAATGCAGAGAGCATAAGAGTGTGCTAAACTTGGCAATGGTAAAACTTGTGGACTGCAGAAGAAATGGGCCGGCAAGGCAGGTGTTGGGGTGTGTGAGGCCTGGCGACAACTGTCCAAAGGTAAGTAGTAGGGCAGCTTCTGCCCTCATCCCTATCCTAGCTTAATTTTTACCTGTTCACTCTGGAGTAGGCTGGATCTTAATTAGGGCTTATTTGGGGGGGTGGTAGGGCTTATATTGGGCACACATATAAAAATCAAGCTAGGACTTACTTTCAGGGTAGGTTGTATTTTTGGAGAAGCAGGGTAGGAGTTGAAGCCCACAAGTCTTAAAGTGGCCAAATTTGGAGTCCCTTTGATTTTTCAAAAAATAATAATAATAATCTCTGTGACTGAATTTGAACAATCAGCATTTTCTGGAAGTGTGATATATGCAGAACATTTTTGCTGAAAATACGAAATACACACAAGAAAATAAATAAAATAGATGACAAACTTCTTAAATCACAAAAAAAAGCTCTAGACTCCAGACATAGAATACAGATGGGGCCAACTCCAAGGAGTCTGGATTTGCTCGGAGATTACATAACTTGGGTTAGTTGATGCAATTCAGATGTGGCAACTTAACTAATTTCAGAAATAAACGCTACCGAGAACCAATTGTGGTTTTGAAATGCTTTGGTAAGCAGTTTTTGTGTGCTTTTTATGTGTGTGTGTGGTAAGAAGAGTAGTATTAGTCATTAAGGGTAGATGTTTTCACTCCCTGGGGCATTGCAGTTCATTTACTGGCACAGCAAAAGAACTTTGAGGAATCGAGAGACATTGTGACGTGGTTTATCCTCTTTTAGAAAAACCTGTTCTTGCCTTTTTTATTTTTCCATCCAAGGGCATCCAGGAGTTAAAAGCGCCTCTACACTGTTGTGGTCCCACCTTCACTCAAATACCCTTGATCTGGTTTTATACTATGCAGACACAAAAGGTACAAAGGTTGAGTCTTTCCCATATAAATGGAGCATGATTTGGATGGATTCTAAGTCCAGGTATTCCTGGACTTAAAACCACTCATTTAGTGACCATTCAAAGTTAACAATGGCACTGTGACAAGTGACATGACCATTTTTCACACTTATAACCATTTCGGCATCCCCACAGTCGCATGATCAAAATTCAGAGTCTTGGCAACTGGCTCATTTATGATGGTTGCATATCTTGGAGTCATGAAATGATCTTTTGTGACCTGACAGACAAAATCAATGGGGAAGCCACTTAACAACTGTGTTATTTACTAAACAACTACAGTGATTCATTTAATAAGGGCATAAAATGGAGTAAAACTCACTTAGCAACTGTTTTGCTTAGTGATGGAAATTTTGCATTCAATTGTCATGGCTACCTGTAGGTCCCATCTCCCCTTTTGAAGTAGAACAAACTGAGTTTATCGAAGTTTTCCTCTTGTTCCATGCTGGGAGCCAAATAAAATTTATTGTAATAATCATGGGAGCTCTGTCTTTTCTCCTTAACAATATGAGCTAAACACTCATCCATTTTGATACAGATGTTGGAGGACCAGTTTTTGGATTTTCCTCTGAGCATTCTAAACTCTGAAATCCAAAAAATTGTCACAGGCATTTTTCAT
This sequence comes from Notechis scutatus, assembly GCF_049901735.1. NCBI lineage: Eukaryota > Metazoa > Chordata > Lepidosauria > Squamata > Elapidae > Notechis > Notechis scutatus. The sequence goes on along the minus strand of NC_142010.1, from coordinate 256,055,027 downwards.
CTGCCTTTTAATTGGTTTGGAAATCAGTTGAAACGGGGCAGGAGAAAAAGCCAGAGGGATTTTGCCTCCCTTGAATTTTTAGTCTTTTTACAGGAGGCATCCAGACAAGGATGAGGAAAAAATTGAGAAAAATAAGAAAAAATAAATAAGAAAAATAAGCGGCGCACGTATTTAATGAATAGTAAATGCATATTAAATTGCTTTTATCCTTTTCATGGTTTGCTTTTAATTTTCTTATTCTTACATGAGAGCAAACAAACAGCAAAGCTACAATACAGAAGATGAGAAATCCGAGTGCACTTGTAGTAAAATAACTTACAAGTCACTTAGTGACCATTCGAAGTTACAATGGACTTATGACCATTTTTCACACTTATGACCGTTGCAGCATCCCCATGGTCACGTGATTTACATTCAGATGCTTGGCAACTGATTCACATTTATGACGGTTGCAGTGTCCTGGGGTCATGTGATCCTCTTTTGCAACTTTCTGACAAGCAAATTCAATGGGGAAGCCAGTTTCACTTAACTGTGTTACTAATTGAACAACTACAGTGATTCACTTAACAAATATGGCAGGAAAAGTCATGGGGCAAAATTCACTTAACGAATTTCTCACCTAGTAACATAAATTTTGGGCTCAATTGTGCTTGTAAGTTGAGGACTACTTGGCACTGTACGTGAGCAGATAACGTTTGCTTATTCCTGGGTATCTTACAGTTTCAAAAAGCTTGAAGGACGGGAAGATGCTTTTTGCTTTAAGTCCCCAAAGGTTTTTGAACAGAGCAGTGGTTTTTTTTAATCTTTAACATTTTAAAAATATCTGGACTTCAACTCCCAGAATCCCCCCACACTCAATTTGTGCTTTAGGGATAGGATAAATTTTCTGACAGAACAATCAACCCATGGAACAGAAGTTGCCTTCAGAAGTTGTGGGAGCTTTTAAGAAGAGACTGGACTGCCATCTGTCAGAAATGGTGTAGGGCCTCCTGTTTGGGAGAAAGGTTGGACTAGATGACCTAACAAGGTCCCTTCCAACTGTTAATCTGTTAAACAGCACCGCAAGAAAGCAAGCCAAGTCTGCCCTAAACCCTTCCCGTTCTCTTTGAGGGCGGTCGGCAACTACGAAACTAAGAAAACACACCCGTCCCGTCTCTCTCTCTCTCTCTCTCTCCCGCCCGCCGCCCTCCCCAAGAAAGCTTTTCCCAAAGTTCACAGCCGCGCCCTCCCGCGTCGTTCTCCAGGGAAATCTTCCAGCGGGTCACGGGACGAGTGTGATCATGCGCACCGCGCTCGCTCGGCTGGGGGAGATAAGGGTTGCGGAGCCCATTGGAGAACAGAGAACGAGCACTAGAGAGAGAGAGAGAGAGAGAGAAGGCGGGGGAGGAAAGAAGGTGAGGGGGAAAAAAAAACCCGGATGTGGCGCATGCGCGGTGGGGCCTGACTGGACGCGTCTGCGGCAGCAGCAACAACAACACGACGACAAACGACGCAGGCGGCGGTTGCCATCGTCGTCGCTCGGAACGTCCCTCGCACCTGGAGCCCGTTTGCGCGCGCGCGCGCGCGCCGTGAGGGAGCCGCGCCGCCCCTCCCCTCCTCCCTCTCCCTCTCTCTCGGAGAAGGCGGAGCGAGGAGAAGAGCGGCGGCAACGGAGGCGGAAGAAGAAGGGGAGGGGGGCGGTGAGGCCCCCTCGCAGGCCGGCCGCGGCGACGGCGCAACCCCCGGCGGGGTCCCGACTGAGGCCCAGGTAACGCCCCTTCCGCCTCGCTTTCTTTCCGGAGGGCTGCCTTCCCCCCCCTCCTTCGCCTTTGGGTCCCTCTCTCTCCTTCTCCGGGCGGTGTAGCCCAGCCTCCTCCTCCTCACAGGGCGGCGGGGACTGCAACGCCCATCGTTCCCAGCCTGCTGACAGGAGAGGGAAGCGTCGCGGCGCATAAGCTGGGGGGGGTGGGGGAGGCTGCGGCAGCCGCGTTGGGTCTGTGGGAAGCGTGAAGAACAAAGAGCCTGGCTCGCTTCCTCCTCCTCCTCCTCCGGGGGAGACTCCAACGGGGGCATGTTTGCTGGGAAGTAAGTTGCCCGGAGTGCAGGCCAAGCCCCCGCAGCCCTTCTTCCCTCCCTCGGCCTGGGAAGCGCCCTCTTCGCCTGTCCCGCAAGTGCGAGAAGACCAGGGTGTCTCGCATTTACGGCCTGCCTGCCTGCCTGCCTGGATCCCGCTTCTAAAATGGAGCTGTAGCCCTTTTTGTCGGGGCTGCAGCTGCGCTTCGTTTGCTGCTTGCAGCAAAAGTCGTGGGCGGCGGGGGGTGTATCACCAGGCAAAAAGGAAAATAAATAAAAAAACAAAATAAAAATAAATGTATTGCCACCAAGGGAATTATTGATGGAGCCGGGACGGCTTTTGTCAAATCCGGAGAAGTTGTTTTTTGGGGGGGTGGGTGTCGTTACTCCTGTTCGTGGTGGTAGATTTTTTTCTACTGTTTACTTTGTTTCTGTCAACGACACTTTTCCTGATCGACTCAAAAAGGCTTTTTGGGGGTGGGTGGGCGGGGGATGAATCCCCTGGTGAATTGGGAATTGGCCCCTCCGGCCGAGTCGGTTCCCAATCTCCTTCTGCCTTTTTGGTTTGTTTTTTTTAAATTATTCCCTCGCAGGACTTTTTGGGGAGGTGGAAGGGGAAATTCGCGTGAGTGAGATCTATCTGCCTCAGCAAAAGTCATACGGAATCGAGTGCAAACTTCGTGTCTGTTTTTCCAGAGGAAGGAAAATATCGGAATACAGTAATTCGGCGGCGGCTGGGCTTTATAATAGGTGCTGGATTGAAAGTTGTCGCTAAATATGTGCTAGTGGTAAATATATGCTAATATATGATAGTGGTGAATAGTTGCGTAATATTTCCAATACAGAAGGGGTAAAAAGCATCTGTTTTCATGTACCCCTGGGAGGGAAATAAATCCCCTGCTTTCGAGGATAGTATTTCCTGAATATATATATTCTGTGAAAATGTAAGATTTTTATCTTTGTTACTAGAATCGATTACTTTGTTGGCGTTGTTACAGAGTAAGGAATTTGATCGTAGTAGATTTGTTTCTGTGGCTCGGTTCTTTCTATACCACTTGTTTTCATTTTATATACTGTTGAAAAATATTGAAATGAAAACTGATATTGGATATGAATACCAAATTAGCAGATAAATATTAGCTGTTAGCCAGTTCAGAAATCTTCCCAGTATTTGGGGATGTCTGGTCTTCCTTGAGGGTAGAGAAATACGTAAATGATCCCCTCGACATTAAAATTCTTGAAACTTTAAAATAGCAGATTAGAAACTGAAATAGATGATTCTGACTCTCCAGAAGATGTCTCAAGCATAAAACTTCCTTGTGCCTATGGCAAGAAAAACCTAATCTGGACCTAAGGGAAAAGAATCAATCTTGAAATCAGTTCTTTGACCTAAAATCATTTTAATTTTTTGCACACCCTCATTCTGTCTAATGCTGGCCTTCTGATGATAGAATATATGTGGCTCCCCCCCCCCCCTCCTGTATTGCTCTAGTCTAGAAGGTTAGAGAACACTGCAGTGCTGGAAAGGTGGGAAAACAAAAGGGAAATATCCATTGTTATTAGAGGACATTGCTTTTCTAGATGAAGCTCAACAACAATTAGAAAAGTTTAGATTCCTCTCTGTTTCAGAAGAGCAGTGGCAAAATTTGTTTCTGAGTGGTACAGCTTGATAAGAATTTCCAACAATCTACATGGGCAAATTTAGGTAAGTTCTCAATTAATTTAGTAAGGATTTACAATAATATTCTGCCTGTTAATAACCCCTTCCCCCCCCCCAAAAAAAAACCTGTTTAAACCTCTTGCAATCAATCCTTCACCCATGTTATTTCAGTACTGTTAAACTCTGATAACTGCGTCATATTTAGATGTGATTCTTTTAATGTCACATGTCTTCAGTTGAGCGACATCTGTGAGACTCAGTTTCTTTTGTAAACAGTTGTGCGTTATAAATACATTCCTACTGTTCTTCAGATTAGCCATCCAGTTTCCATTCTATTTAAAATAACTTTTCCTACAAGACAAGAATAATGAGATCTCATTGCAAGAGTTATTTCCTGACAACATTTATAATTTGTCATGTGCTTATCACATTAAGGTATATGTTATATATTATAATTCTGTGGCATTATGATTAGTCAGCATATAAGTATGTACATGGTTATGGTAAACTTAACCCAGTTTTCTGAGTTTGTACAACATACTTAACTGGCTGAGATCGCACAATAAATTTGGTTAACGTGCTGCTTTATGGTTGATGTATCTTGTGAATAGCCTTACTCAGAAGTAAATCCCATTGAATTTAATGGGGCTGATCCTCAGGTGCTAGTTTATTCTTTGTTCTGTAATAATTGAAATACTTGTATTCTTCTGAAACCATTTTTAAACATTAATCTTTCTGTTTACATGCAGTGTTTTTATCCCTTTTAATGCTAACACCTTGCATTTTCACACAAAGATAATTATAAATGATTATTTGTTTTGTTTTTCCTTTTGACTGTCTTACTTGAATTTCTTTTTGACAATAATTTGATTAAAGATTTGATTAAAAATCCAAATAATGGGCAAAGAAAAATGCATTACTTAGGTTTGTTATTTTCTTGCAGCTGGATTTGGCGTCCATCTAATGATCAGTTTTATAGTCTGAAATGTTACTTTTTAATCCCATAATTCATGTCTATATCTGCATTCTCTTTATGAGAGTCTTGCTCCTTGATAGAGAGGAAGTTGCCATTGGAAATAACAATATATAATACATCTGATGATTTAGTGAGAACATGTGTCCCCTTTGGATGTTAATGGACTCCCAATTCCTGTGAGGCCCCAGCAACATGGCCAGGAGTCAAGGTTGGAATTGTTATTGTGGAATACTTGATAGGCCATAGATTCCTTAGTCCCTCTTTTAACTATTCCCTCTTTACACTATTTTACTGCCTACAGAGATAAAGTAACTTTTGATATAGTAACTTTTAATTAGTTTCTTCCTTGTTGTGGCACATGTTTTTCAGGCCTTTGGCTTGTTAACTAGGCTTTTCCTTATTGTAATGATGTTCTTATTACAGTTCTTGTAAATTGGTGTGTTACCAAATGTAAAATAGGATAGCATTTCTATACTAATTAAAGTTCTTTTTTTAAAACTGTAGAGCAGGGGTAGGCAATTAATTTTCTCAAGGGGCCACATGAAAAACTGGAACTTTTTGAAGGGCTAAAGCAATAAGTTTGTGAAAGTAGAATAGGGACGCACACATGCATAAATTGAAAAAAATAGTAGCCACCCTGAAAACAAAAGCAATGAAGTTTTATTGTGTGCATGGTGTACTGTTAATTACATTTGATATCTAATTTCCAATTTACCTCATGGCTGGACAGTGACAGCCAAAGAGCCGGATCTGGCCTCGGGGGCTGTAAAATGCCCATGTCTGGTAAAGAAGAACATATTTATACTGTAATAAAGAGGAAGGACATAATCAGACAGATTGAGATGCTGAGCCACTGAGCATTTCCTGCTGTTGTATGGAAGTTTTGAAGAATAATTTTACTAGTATGTAGGACTAATGGCATGCAAAGGCTTTATGGAAAAAAAAAAGGAAAAAAAAAGGATACGTTTCTTGAAATGAGTAGGGGGTGATACGAACTCTATTTTCTGAAGTCTGCAGCAGTTAATTTTCTATTATTTCTAATAAAAAAAGAACTTTACAAGACAAAGATGGATTTGTGAAAAGATGTTAAATGGGTTTTTGTACAGATTTTTTAAAAAGGATAGGATCTAACAAATTGGTATGAGCAACCGTTACCTAAGAAATGTTGCCTTTAGAGAAATGTTCACCTTCTCTACGCAAAAGTGCTTTTCTCTGACTTTTTTTGCTAGTATGCATATGATTATAATCTTACATGATTCTCTTGGGTAATAAACTTCATTAAATTCAGTAGTATCTGCTTGAAAATCTGCACACTTAAAATGGAATGAATTGATCCATTGCTCTTTTGTCAACATACATACATACATACATACATACATACATACAACATACAACAATGATACATAGACACCAGTGGTAGGATTCAAATTTTTTACTACTGGTGGTTCTGTGGGCGTGGCTTGGTGGGGGTGGCAGGGGAAGAATACTGTAAAATCTCCATTCCCACCCCACTCCAGGGGGAAGGTTACTGCAAAATCCCATTCTCTCCCCACTTTACTAACCTGCTTTCCAGCTCTGTTCTCCTGTGCAGGGCAACAAAAGGAGATCCAGCCAATCAGCTGGAACTCGGGAGGCAGAGAATAGATGGGGGCGGGGCAAGTCAGGGGTGGTATTTTCTGGTTCTCCGAACTACTCAGAATTTCTGCTACTGGTTCTCCAGAACTGGTCAGAACCTGCTGAATACCACTTCTGATAGACACAGATGATTTTGGTTTTATAAAGTGTTGTCTTGTGATATTTAGAGACAATTCTTAGACAACCTGACAAGTAGCTATGTTCAAACCTAGGTTGATTTGACTTTGATTTATTATTTCAATATATATGACACACTGATGACAATACACTAATGCATTATTTAAATGCATTTCTATTTATTTGCATTTCTAATGATTTTTCCTTTGAGAAATATTTTATGTTTGCTTTCTTTTGCTTGCTACTATTTTTGAATGGTGATTCATAACTGCTTTTATTCTACTGTTCATTACCTCAGAACATTTATAAGAGGAGCGTATAAATCCTAATTTGTTATGAAATTTTAATAAATACAGTTATTGATAGACTAATTCAAAGGGAATGTTTGTAATGTAATGAAAATCATTTTCAGTGATGAGATAATATTAGTTCTGGACTAGTTACTTTACAGATTACTTTAGGATGATCCTTAACTAAGCATAATAAATACATGTTTTTCTAACTCCCAAAGGGTTCTTTTTTTTTTTGAATGAATGAATTAATTTGAACTAAAACCCTTTCTTCTATTTCTAGGATAGCCAACAGAAGTTGCTAATGTTGTTATCAAAGGCTAGGGTATTATTTTCAAAGCCTCTAACTGAGAAATATTTGGATAGCTTCCATTTGTCCAGTGGTACAGTTTTCCTAAGCATATTATCACCCTGCATACTTCCATATTGATTCTCCATCAGATTTCAAATGTCAATGATGGTGATTACTGAATACATGCCATATGTTCTTAGTAGCTATGGTATAGTGCTATTGGCAAGAAAAATGCATTGATGTTAGCACTTGGTTCCATTAAATCATTTTTAAAGGTTCTGTTTTGTCACTTAATATTTATTTAATCTTCAGTCTAATTTTTCAGCATATGTTGTTAATTTTTATAGAGTTGAAAATCTCGGGTTTGACTTTCCTTGTTGGAATAACCAGATCTTAACTGCTGTACTGAAACTTAGAAGGGTGTGTGTGTAAATATGAGATTTTGGTGGGGAGGGAATTCCAAAATGTGGGAGTGGTATTTGAAAATAGCTGCTTTGAAGGGCCAAGAAATGGCATTCTCCTAGAAACAGAATCTGGAGGAATACAGAAGATGGTGGCCTTCAGATAGCTGGTCTAGAATCTGAAAAAAATTAAAGGTTTTCCCTGTCCAGTCATGACTGACTGGAGGGGAGGTGCTCATCTCCAGTTCTTAGCTGAAGGAATGTGTTATCTAAATGCTTCTGTCGTCATATGCCAAGCGTGAAAATATGGTCCCCACCGAAGTGGTACCTATTTATCTACTTGCATTTGCATGCTTTTGAATTGCTAGGTTGGCAGGAGCTGGGCAAATAATGAGAACTCGCTCCCTCGTGCTTGGGTTTTGAACTTGGGCTGTTGGCTTTCCAGCTGGTAACCTCAACATTTTAAATGATGAGCCTGCTCTGATCTAGATCATGTAAGTCTTAAAGGCAACAACTGGCACTCTGAATTGCCTCTAGCAATTTAGATTGGTGTAAAAGGGCCATTTGCAACATCCAGTTATTCTTTATTAGTAGAATATTACTGTGAGATGCAAGGCTCATGAATCAGGTGCTGTCTGTATTAAGAATAGTGTTTTTAGCTTTTGTTTTAGCTTTTGTTTCCTCATATCAAATACATCATTTTCCTATATTAAATTTTTTCTTCAGGTACAGTCATGTACAGTTATTTACTTATTTTTCAGAATTTATATGCTGCTCCAATCCTGATGACCTGGGGTTGGGTAGCAGTAATGAATGTAGATCTTCTCCAGACATGCTGATTAATGATGGGAAACTGAAGCAATCATGCAACTGTCTTCCCTGATACATGAACACTTAAAGAAGTATAAAAACATGCTTCTAGACAAAAAAACAGCATTCTTCTTTTGCCCTGAACTGATCATGGTAACTGGCAAAGATTCTTCTCTGTGAAGAAAAACTGCTAGGTATTGGATTCTCTTCTCCACAATTTAACGGATTGTCCAGTGTCTAAAGAAAAGAATGAGCTAGAATATTAAAGAAGGATGTAGCTTTGCAGTTGAGTCCTTCCCTCTTTAGAAGTTCCTCTGGCAAGAAAGTAGAAATGGAAGAACCTAAGGAAAGAGGGAGTTTTTAATTCACACATTAACAATTCCCTATGACTCTTTAACATGCCCCTCTCTGTGTTGCTTTTTATGGAGACAAAGATTGGCAAATGAGTGTTACTGAGACATTAGGCAAGCTATGCAAAGGCTGTAATGATATTTAAAGCATGTAGAGTATGCTTCCCAATGTTGTCTCTTAATTGTTCAAGTATCCCTTTGGGACTGAAATATTCCGAGGAATGAAATATACATCAGCATAGTATTCTTAATTGGAAAAGCTGTCATTCCTTGAATTCTGTTGCTTCTGTTAAAAAGATGGCTGAGTTGATAGCATAGATTGGGATTTTATGGAGACAGACTGAAGTCACATATGCAAAAGAGATACGTTAATTGTGGCTCTGATTTGACCAAGTGTATTAAATGCTTTCTCAGAAATGATTTTGGAGCTTCCCAGTTATCTTGAAAGTTAAACATTAATTTAACTCTTACCTAGAAGGAGTGCCGGGTATCTTTTCCAATCAGTATCTTTTGCAGAATATGTCAGCTTCAGAAATTGAAAGCAAAGGATTTATTAAACATGAAATGCTATTATTGAAAGGTTTTTTGAGAAGATAGCTACATGAGATTATTTTGGGCCTAGTGAAGGCTAAGCACTAAGACTGAATTCATTACAGTCTTTAGATTCTTTGGAGGTTGTGTGACTTCCTCCAGCCATTTCCACATTATGTTTCCATTGAGCATGGACTTTTTCTGGAAGAAAGTCTGTTGTGCTTAATAGCACTTGACTGAAATGCTGTCTTTTAAGCTTCCTCTCCTAGAGTGTTAGACATGTGCAGATTTTCTCTCAGCAGGTGCCATTGTTCAATTTGTGACTGTCACCTGGAGCTGTGGAAAGATCCGAAGCGCATATTAGCGGTTTAAAATTGCAAAGAAGGAAAATGGAAATAATGAAGGAAGTACATGAGTGTGGTGTGAAGAAAAGCAATGACAACAACTTGCTTCCCTTTTGTAATACTTGGATCTAGGATATCCAAGAAAATTGAACAAAGCAGATTCAAGTTACATGAAAAGAAAGAATTAATATAACATTTGCTATCACAAGGTAGCTTTGAGGCTGCTAAAGGAAGGTGAGACAGAGCCATGGATAGTTAGACTATGGAAAAAGGCTTGCTGGCTTCTTCTAAGTCAGTAAATGTAAGCATTTAAGCTCAAAGAGCTTAACTGTCTTGGTTCTTGGAAGCTTGCTGGCTGTCTTTACAATGCTGGGAAAATTGGGATCCTAGACAAGATAAGTCTTTTCTTTTGTATGCTTTTGAGATGAAAGAACATTAAGCAACTCATGGTGCAAGTTTGCCTTGAGTGAAATGGGTAGCTGCCTCTTTCATCCCTTATCACCTAGATTAGAGCCTGCCTGGCCTAAAAGCAACAACAGCTCTGAAACAGGTTTTTAAAAATAGGTTCAGTGTGCTGGAGGTTGGTTTACCTCTCTTGTGCCCTTTTAATTACTGCTACATAGTTTTATATAAGCATGTTTTATGTATAAGTTTTGAAAAAAAATAAAATTATGCAGTGCTTTAAACTGAAGGACAGAAGTGTGTTTTAGAGTACATGGGATTGCAACTATAGTGCCTATCTATAACTCCCTTTTTATGATTGCACAACAGCTGCATGATGCCAAAAAAAGGTGTGGCTATTTTCAAGTATTGCAGATAGGTGCTACTTTCACTGCATGCTTGGAAACAGATTTTTGCCTTGTTTGTTTGTTTGGAATTTAAAGTCAGATTTCATAATTTAACCCTGTGTTTCCAGTTTTATCTTAGTTTGATACCTGCCTTTCCTTGCTTGCCTACTGCTGCATCTATCATTCAATTGCTGCTATCTACGGTACTCATTATTAGTGGAAAATATATAACCTGCTTCTTTTCTCAGATATGTTTTTTCAAGGTTTAAATTTTAAGAAGTCCCTTAAAGTAAATTTAATGCACTTGGCTTTGTGTTATGTATGCTTGTATAAATTCAGAGGAACAGTTCATTTGCACCCGCTCCCAGAGCTTTGGTACCTAAAAATGTGTACTCTACCTTGCTAAAGAGAGCAAAGGATCATCAACAGAGTACGGCTTTGGTGGTTGTGGAAAGACAGGAGACATTTCAGAGCAATAGAATTTTTTTCCAGAGCAGCTGTGCTCTTAATTATTCAGGTGAACAGTAGATAAAAGACTGCAGTCCAATTCCACAGTTATTTGTTATTTTAGCACAGCAGTGCTCTGAGGTCCAAGATATGTTCATGTATGATAGAATGTTCTTCGCTTGGTTGACTGGTAAACCAATTGGTAAATACATTTTATCTTTTTGAGCAATTTTTCCAGCATTTTGGCTGGTCTAGAGTTAGTACAGGTAGTCCTTGACTTACAACCACAATTGATCCCAGAATTTATGTCGCTAAGGGAGAAATTTGTTAAGTGAGTTTTGTCCCATTTTACGACTTTTCTTGCCACATTTGTTAAGTGAATCACTGCTGATATTAAATTAGTAACACGGTTGTTAATCTGGATTCCCCCTTGACTTTGCTGGTCAGAAGGTTGCAAAAGAAGGTCACATGATCCTGGGACACTCCAACTGTCATAAATATGAACCAGTTGTCAAGCATCCGAATGTAAATCACATGACCATGGAGGTGCTGTAATGGTTATAAGTGTGAAAAATGTTTCATAAGTCACTTTTCAGTGCTGTTGTAATTTGAGTGGTCACTAAATAAACTGCCGTAATTTGAGGACTACCTGTGGTATGTTGCTGAATTTCTGTTGTACAACTGTTGTGGGATTCAGCTAAATTGTTCAGAACCCTCAGTTCCATTTTTATTCTGTCTCTGGAGTGCTTTATTTTGTCATGGAGGACTGGATTGTTGTATTTTTGGAAGGCAACATATAAATAGGATGAGGATGGTAGCAACTATCTTGTGGTACTTCCAGGAAGGCTGTTCTTGATGAGAAGTGAGGCACATAAAGTGAATAACCTAAAGAGAGGTGCAACTTTGCTGGATGTCCTTGTGTCTTCTAACTATACCACCGGCCATGCCCACACCCGGTTTAGCAAAGAGGGAAAAAGTCCCTATATGTCGAGGGGGAAGGAGGGAGGGAGGGAGAGGGAACAAAAAAACGAAACGAAAAAAAAAACCTGGAAGGAAGAAAAGAAAGACAAGACAGTTGAGTTTGTACTTCTGCTGTCACCACCTTTCTGGAGAATGGAAACACGGACCAGCCTTCTTAATACTGATTTGGAAGAGTGATAGGACTCTCACAGCATGTGCAACTTAGTTATAAACTGCATATAATAATGGTAGTAACAATAGTGAAAAGCAAACTGAAGCCACACTTTCTGGCTCTACAGTACTGTAGCTTTGAGGTATCAAACCAGAGAATAGGAACCTTATCTTCTTTTGAGATGATGAACACAGAAACCTCCATGTTACATTTAAGAATGAATGTAACTGCAGATAAGAAGGAAAAATGTAAATCTTTATTTTAGCTTGCCAGCCAAATGCTCCAACAATTGCAGTGGGATGCAATAAAGCTTTCAATATTGATTTAAAAAAAACCAAGCAACATCTCAATAGTCTCCCATAGAATTGTGTGGAGATTGGACCCAGATCTTGTAAATGGGATCTGGACTTACATAGATTAAGATTGTATCAAATAAGCAAGAATTGAGTTGGCCAATACATTTCCAAAGTAAAAGCCAGAGACAGATTCTTTGAAGCAGAGAACAATTTCCAAATACCAGGATCCATACAGCAAAACCACACTCTTGAAAATAGAATAATCTATTACATTATGTCTGATAAATTTTGCTTCTCCAGCCAGGTGATCCTGACTAATTATTGCTTTTGTAAATAGCAACTTTGGTTCAAAACTTTTAAGAGCACTTCCTGTTAGCTCCTGTGGACTCCCTAGAGCCATGATGCCGAACTTATGGCACTCGTGCCACAGGTGGCATGCAGAGCCATTTGTGCCGGCACGCAAGCTGCTGGCAAACTTACCCCACTGCGCATGTGTGCACCTCACAGCTGATTTTTGGCCAGTTTGAGGCCTTTTTTGACCACCCAAAGGCTTGAGGAAAGCTTCTGCAGGCTTTAGCAAGCTTTGTAGGCCGAAACCTAGCGCTGTTTTGTCACTTCCGGTATTTTCAGAAAAACAGAAAATGACAAAACGGGGCTAGCCTTTGACCTACAAAGCTTGCAGATGCCTTCCTCGAGCCTTTGGGAGGCTGAAAAAGGCCTCAAGCCGGCCAAAAATCACCTGTGAGGCACAGTGCAGGTAAGGGGTCGGCGGGGGATGGGTGGGGGGATTGTGCATGCATGCGTAGGGGGCATGGGGGGGGTGCATTGCCTTCTGGGTGCTGGCACGCAAGCGCGTGCGTGCAAGCACATGCACAAATTTTTGGGGCAGGAGCCCAAAAAGGTTAGCCACCACTGCCCTAGAGATTTCTGGTTCAGAATATGTCATCTTCTCTTGCATTAGTTGTGTTATTCCCGGATGCCCTGTCCATCTGGAGCCTCCCCACATCAAACAGTCATCATTTTCTGCCCAATGACTATTTTCTTGACTCTTAAGTCACACCCTCCTTCACTTCTGGCCCCAGAGAAGTTCACCTTCAGTCCTACCACAGTTCCTCCTACATTTTGCTTAGCCCTCTCCTTCTTCTGGAAACTAACTCACCATGTGGCTGTTTACAAGGGCGGGGGTTTGGGTGGGTTTGGGGTTTTTGGGTTTGGGGGGGGTTTTTTAAGGGGGGTTTTTGTGGGGGGGGGTTTTGGGGGGGGGTGGTTTTGGGGGGCGGGGCGTTTTTTTTTTTTTTATTTATTTAATTTTTTGGGGTTTGGGGGGGATTTTAGGGGGGTGGGGGGGGGGGGGGGGGGGGGGGGGGGGGGGGGGGGGGGGGGGGGAAGGGGGGGGGTCTCCATGTTGCTTATACTTTTCTACCAATCTTTCTCCCTTTCCCAGATGTTCTTTTTTTCCAGGAGATCTCCCTTCCCCTTTGATGTCTCACATCTGCTTCCTTTTAAGAAACTTTTTTTTAAAACAATAAGTGGAACTGAGAAGAACCTGTTGGGCAAGTCCAGACAAATTTTCTCCTCTCCCCCTCCCCATTTTGGTGTTTGGATTTTAAAGTGATAAATAATCCTTGTTGTCTTACCTAGGCAAATCTGGACTTGTCTGTCTTGTCCTCCCACATGTTCCTAAGCGTTGCATTTGTTTCTAGATCAGGGTTTCCTAACTGTTTTGCCATCCCACCTCCCTTTACTGTAATCTTGTTGTACAAGTAGTCCTCAATTTATGACCACAATGAAGCCCAAAATTTCTGATGATAAGTAAGTTTTGCCCATTTTACAACTTTCCTTGCCACATTTGTTAAGTGAATCGCTGCAGTTGTTAAGTGAGTCTGGTTTCCCCATTGACTTGGTTTGTCAGAAGTTCGCAAAAAGGGATCATATGACTGCGGGACACTGCAACCGCCATAAGTATGTGTCAGTTGTTAAGCATGTAAATGTAAATCACGTGACTATGGGGGGGGGGAATGCTACAAAGGTCGTAAGTGTGAAAAATGTTCATAAGTCACTTTTTAAAGTGCCGTTGTAACTTCAGATGGTCACTAAATGAACTGTTGTAAGTCAAGGACTGCCTATACACACTTGCCCTAAAACTCCAAACTCCAAAATGAACAATAAAAACAATGCAATGAAACTTTGGGAAAGGCAGATTTATTGTAGCAATATATACCTAAAATACTCTTCAAGCTTCTCTTGGACCCAGTTTGTTACCCCCCCTCCCTTTTAACCCCAAGGGAGGCACCTCTCACAGTTTGGAGAACTCAGTTCTAGATGAAGAGGTTGACGCCATGACCAAGAATCATCTGTCAGTCCTGATCTGGCTGGTTGAATTTGGGAAGGGGGGAAGGGTTTACACCTTTATGGAAGCAAATGGGAGTTTACCCTTTCTCTTATTATAGACAAATGGGTAAAACATAATTTGCTTTCAAGTCTGTGCTCAGAGATGCAATTTAGAGTAATCCCTGACTTACACCAGTTTATTTAGTGACTGTTTGAAGTGACAACAGCGCTGAAAAAAGTGACATGACCATTTTTCACAATTATGACCATTGCAACATCCCTATAGTCACGAGATTTACATTTGGATGGTTGACAACTGGTTCATATTTATGACAGTTGCAGTCTCCTGGGGTGATGTGATCCTCTTTTGCAACCTTCTGACGATAGGGAAGCCAGATTCACTTAACAGTATTACTAATTTAACAACTTCAGTCATTCACTTAACAAATGTGGCTAGTAAAGTTGTAAAATGGGGCAAACTTCATTTAACAAATTTCTCACTTAACAACATAAATTTTGGGCTCCATTGTGTTCATAAGTTGAAGACTGCCTGTATTGGAGCTGCAAGGTTAGCAAGATTCAATTCCAATCTATGCTCTTTGAGAAAATTGGAAAGGGAAACACGGTATATTTGATTTAAAACCCCCCCCACAACCCTCCAACCTTGATGTTTGTGGGAAAGAGGTATGTTTGAGTTAGACTACTTCTCTATCCAATTCATTTTAATCAATTTAAATGTTACTGTGGTAACAGAGAGAAATATGGTCCTGGGACCAACAGAAAACCTCTAGTGGCTGCTCTTGTAATATTTGGTCATTTCTTTTCTTTTAGGCTTCCCCTAGACGTAGTCTCTGGCCCACTGGTTGGCAGAGAGCTTTGGTCTTGACGGGAGAACTGTACCAATGGACAGTATGTCTATTACCAACACGCCAACCAGTAATGATGCTTGCCTGAGCATTGTTCACAGTTTGATGTGCCATCGACAAGGAGGGGAGAGTGAAACATTTGCAAAGAGGGCTATTGAAAGCTTAGTTAAAAAACTCAAGGAGAAAAAAGATGAACTGGATTCCTTGATTACAGCCATAACCACAAATGGAGCTCATCCTAGCAAATGTGTTACAATTCAGAGAACACTGGATGGAAGGCTTCAGGTTAGTAGAAGCATATCTGGTGCCATTATGTTCTTTATTTTACATAGTGGCAAAGAGATGTAGAGGAATGGGAAATCGTCATGCATGCCTATAACCCTGTGGAAATGGTGCTTACAGATGTTTCTTTTTTTTCCTGTAGCGTTCAGTAGAGTATAAAATATTTCCTTCATTTATTAGGTGATTTTGGTTTGATTTTCCAGTGAAATTTTTTCATGATTTTCAATCTTTTTAGGTGGCTGGTCGAAAGGGCTTTCCGCATGTAATTTATGCACGGTTGTGGAGGTGGCCTGATCTTCACAAAAATGAACTCAAACATGTCAAATATTGCCAGTATGCATTTGACTTGAAATGTGACAGTGTCTGCGTGAATCCATATCATTATGAGCGTGTTGTGTCACCTGGCATTGGTAAGTTTGTTCATAAATCCACATGAATTGTTGAATTTAAATTTAAGAAGGCAATAGATTTTCAGACTGCTAGAAAAGATTCCCGAAGTTGGCCAAAGGACTTTTCATCATTGTATTTTTTCCCCCTATTCTCTTTGGTTGTAGGGAAGATGTACCAGGAACACTGACAACGGGAAACAAGGTTGCAATGTTTAAGTGCAATGTTAGTCATTCCAGCAGCTTTTGTTTATTTGTTTTCCTTTCAACTTAAAACTCTTTGGAGATATGAGGGAGAGAACAAGCATCTCTGTCAGTAAAATATTCCAGATTCTTTCCTGCCAGGAAATTAGGAAGAATTAGGCAAATATCTCTATTTCTTCTGGAATAAATATTTTCCCAAAGCTCCATATAGACAGGGACACTTGATTTCCTTCTGGCCTTGGATCCTCCAGTGATCTTGAATTCTTGCTTACCCTTCCTTATCTTTGCCTTGCAGCATTCAAGAGACTTTTTGTTTCATAGTTGTGGGTTTTAATGTTGCATCCTACTGTGTTAGTGGTCAAGGCAGGTTTTGTGACAATTGAGCCGTGTTTTGCAGCCTTTAGGCCAGGGGTCCCCAACCGCCCGGTCCCATGCGGACGGTACCGAACAGCGGAACAAGCGCTTACCCGGGCAGCGCTGGTTGCTGGGCGCCGCCATCTTTTGGTAAAAGCGCTTCTGGTGAGCTTTCACGGGTAGAAAGCTCACCGGAGCGTTTAAATCATCAAAAGATGGCGGGCGCAGCGCCGGTGAGCCTCGGGTGAAAGCCATTTCTGCCGAAAAGCTTCACCGAAAAGCGGCGCCGCTCATCTTTTATGTAACCAAGGCCAGCACTCCCGGGACGATCACCGGGCGCCTTTTCGTCATAAAAGATGGGCGGCGCCCTTCGCTCTTGACCACCGCGGAGCGCGGCCGCCAACTGATGTGGAACCGGGCATGGAAAGTCGAAAAGGTTAGGGATCCCTGCTTTAGGCTAAATAGCCTTGTTGATATTGGAAAAACTAGAAACATGGTTGGACCTGAAGAATACTTAGATTGAAGAAACCCTTGATTTGAGAAATCAAAACACATTCTGGAAAAAAAACAGTGGCAAAATAGTTCATACTTAATACTAAGAAAGCCACATACTGGCCCATATAGTTTCAGGAGTGAGCTCAGTTCAAGGTAGAATTACAATTAACTCAGATTTTGCTCACAGATTTCATGGTACTTTGTGGAAGACTCTTGAAAACTGTTTTGTCTCATGGACATTATTTTGAATGTGGTGGATGGATCTTTAATCATTCTTTAAAGATGGATTAGAAAAAAGTCTATCAATAAATGTTTGCCTTTATGGAAAGGAAGAATTAATTGGTCCATCTCTGAAAGCTTGTTGTTTTAAAAAAGGTATTGTGATTGAACAAGAAAGAAATATTGCATTTCTGAAATATTATCATGGAATTATATTCCAGAAATGATAGGATAGAAAGCTTCCAGTTTGATATAAACATTTGTCAAGTAGAGAATTTAAGAACATAATTTAATAGTACTTTATAGGCATATTTATTTAAATGGCCACCTGTCTCAAAATAGTGACTAGGTGGCATATAGGGATCAAAACAAGAAGTAAAGCATAGAACACCCACACAGATAATGCAGTAACCTCAGTCACAAAAAAACACACAATCAGTAGCAACAGAGATCACCTAATCTCCTGACTGAAACACTCCACGAAACAACCAGGACTTCAGGGCTTTACAAAAATTGTATTGTCTCAGATTCTTTTACATAAATACAGGTTAGTGTGCTCCAGAACCCTAGAAAGCGAATAGAACCGCCCCCTCCCAAACCTGGCCTATAGGAAGCTTAGCACACCCAAAGGACTCACTATTTACTATACCTCTTTTCCCAGATTCTACTGCAACTCCTGTTCTTCTACGACTTTCCTTTGCAAGCCCTATTTTTGGAGAACAGTAACCCTTCTACTGCCTTAAGCTGCTTCAGGCTGTTTTAGTTTCACAAATAAACACAAACCACCTTCACTCTCACTCCAATACCACAACTCCAACATACCCAGCTGCCTCTCAACTCAACTTTTGCAGTAGCTCATTGGCTAGGGAGAGGTCTTAAAGAGACAGGGTACCAAGAGCCCAGGTGCTGGTCATTTTGCAGGCAGCCTGTCCTTTCACACACATCTATATATTTCTGTTCATTTATTGTTTGCATGATAAAAATGTTTATTCACTGGTATTTAAAACTGATCTAATTATTGTTTATATTCTCCTCTTTAAAGATCTTTCAGGATTGACTCTGCAAAGTTCTGGTAAGCTATACATAAACTTTTATGTATTATAAACAACATGGAATCTTAAATTTAAAACCTACATAAACATTGGGAAAACTATTTTTCTGCATTAGAAAGAATAGTGAATTCTGTATTATGCAATTACATGAGTCACAAGGAAATGTTCTGTCATTATATGAATGCAGAGAAAGAGAAAATGTGGTGTTACTATTGTTATTCTTGTTTGTGTTCTTAAAGGAATAAAGAAAAATGCCAATTATTGTGGGAGACCTTTAAATGGTTACTCATTTTATGTGAAAAACATTGCCACCTGATGGACTTAGTCAATAAAAAGACTCCTTTCAAGAACTAAAAGAAGTAGTTTAGCAATGTAAATGAGATATTGCATGTATCTGAACTCATAAATTTCTAATTTCTGGGTGTCCACTAATGCATTGGGTTAGATACACTTAAACCTGGAATAAATCCATTGAATAAGTCTGATCCATCCTACTGTGATTTACTTGACTAGTTAATTGATCTTAGCTACTTTCTACGTGCAGTTTCTTGTACATACAGACATTGATTTTGGTTTTATTATATTTCCAAACTGGGATAAAATCCCAACTGGGTTTTATTTTGTCCTCAGACCAGAATTAAATCCATTCCCATTGATTACATTGAAAAAAGTCCCCTCTGTGCTAAATGACTTTCTTTTTTTCATAATAGGTTTGTGTGGGAAGGATGCTGGCTCTAGGTTTATATGCATAAGAGTCAGTTGGCTATGACTGCTAATGGAATCAATTTCTGCTGATGTATAAGAGCTTTCAGTTTCTCCCATGCACCCTCAAAATCTCCTTGGGGGAATGGGGGAGGAAGAGGAGGAAGTCCATTCCTGCTCATCGAGTGTTGAATTTCAACATGTATCTGTAGCAACAATAGGGCAGCAGTTCTGTGCCCTTCACAGGTTGCTTTTGTCGTCTTGCCAATGATTGGCTAATTGTCCGCAGTTCTTACAGAAACCGTGGGACTTGTTTCTATCATTTTGATATCATGGGCATCTCTCTTGGGTGGGGATAAGTATTCTTTGTTTTTTTTGTGATTATCTTTTTGACCTTGTTCCGATTTACATATTATTATTATTGTTTTTCTATACATTGGGCAAGATAAAGTTAGTTGTAAATAAATAGTTGTCACATATAATCTGTAGGGTCCTGAATAATTTAAACGTCCAAGAATACCAGGGAGATGCTAGAGATTCTTGACATAAACCCAAGAGCATGGATGAGAGAAGGATTGTTTTGGTTCATTACAGTGGACTTTAATATTCATAAAAAAGTAATAATGACTTTTTTTTCTTTCAAAAAGGATATAATTATCACTTGGAACTTTTAAGCTTCTTAAGTTTAATTGTGTATCCTGACTGCATTCTTCATTTTATTCTGAATATCTCAGATGTATGATTATTTCACTCACTTTTTAGGATCAGCCTGCTCTTTTTATTAGAAAGTTTTCCCAAATTCATTTGTTCCTATCTCTGCTTCTTTTGTCATTTACAGTAACCCTTCTCTATCTGTGGCTTCAAGTGAAAATGGCTTTTCTTCCTTCCATGTGTTTACTGCAGTTGTTTGTATATTTTTCTCCTTAATCTTTTAAACTTGTCTTTTATCACAGCACCTGCCAGCATGTTAGTAAAAGATGAGTATGTACATGAATTTGAAGGGCAGCCGTCACTGTCATCCGCTGAAGGCCACTCAGTTCAGACGATTCAACATCCCCCGAGTAACAGAGCACCCACTGAATCCTATAGTACTCCAGCTATGTTAGCGCCTTCTGAGCCTAGTTCTGCCAGCACTACCAACTTTCCCAACATTCCTGTTCCTTCCACAAGTAAGATAATGATGACCAGCATTTGAAAATGCATATTGTCCATCCCACTTCGTTTTAGAAATTGGCCGTGATTAATCAGGCCATTAATATAAATGGATTACTAAATGAATAGAGAAACTGTGGAATCCTGTTTGATAATTATATTTTATATAATAATTACAATCATATAAATTTATAATTATATGTAATTAAATATAATCATAATTTGGTTAGATTGATGTGCTGATTCTCGTTGTGTTCCTTTGTCATTGTTTATTCTTCTATTTTACTTTACACGTCTCTCCATTTTCCTTTTTATTATTGTAAGCCGCCTAGAGTAGCACCCACAGTGAGATTGGCAGCTAATAAATTTAACAAATCAATAAATAAATTACTGCTAACTTAATGGTAAAAGTAATAATTGTTAGTGGATTCCTTTTACAGAGTTACAACTGTATTCCTGATTTATTTCTTCATTCATTATTTTTATTTATTGCTTATTTATTTCATTTATGTGCTGTTTCTGTCTGCTGTGTCTTGGCAGCTTATAGTTCTTCATTATATAAAACATAGCATGGGGTAGAGAGGAGGATGGATATTCATACACATGTATACTGTATCTCTCATTGGGTGCAAATTAGAAAATATGTTTAGTTCTCAGTGCCAGAAAGAGGACTGTGGAAATCTGTACATTAGGTTAAGAAAGAAAAATTAGAAAATAGACCAGTGTTTAGGGAGATGGATAGTAGTTAGATAAATAGTGCATTTTTTCATCTTTTAAAAAAGTTTTTACAGTGTCTCCTACTTTGCATAATTCTAAAAGACTCCTTAGATCAGGCCAGGTACGTCATGTGCTGGCCACGCCCATGCCCGGTTTAGCGAAGAGGAAAAAAGTTGTGATACGTCACGTGATGCCGCCATGACGACATGAGTTTGATCCCACCCACCCACCTTAGATCAAGAAAACAACTGCATGCTTCTACAAGTTTAATAAGGACCCCAGTGCCAAGCACTGCTTTTTATGCCTTTAGCCCCAGGCCCAAGTAGACCAAACAAAAAGGGAGCCATCAAGGTCTTACTTTGGATGCCAGATAAGCACTCTTGAGTAATACAGGAGGATTGTGCTTCTGTCCTACCTTTTTGGTAGAGTGCATCATTCTTTGTCCTTGCATCATATTATCTCATTTGCATTTATTACTTAGAATTAAGCAGCTATATTAATATGTTGAAAGGTGCGTTATTGGTGGTTTTATTACATTAACGGCAGAAACCTCAGGCTTCTAACAGAGTAGTCATTCATTTTTTTAAAGCAATCATGAACTGTTTTACATTTTGCCAGGCCAACCAACCAGTATGTTGGCAGGTAGCCACAGTGATGGACTCTTACAGATTCCTTCAGGGCCTCAGCCAGGGGCACAGCAGAATGGTTTTACAGCTCAGCCAGCTACTTACCACCACAGTAAGTGAACTGTTTACATTCCATTCCATTCCAGGGTTTAGTTTAGTTTGCATTCTTTTCCTTGAAAAGAGATGGGAAATAAAGGCATATTTTCTGTGTCTTTTGTAGATAGTACAACAACTTGGACTGGTAGCCGTACTGCAGCCTACACACCTACTATCCCCCACCATCAAAACGGACACCTTCAACATCATCCACCTATGCCTCACCCTGGACATTACTGTAAGCATGCACGTGTTATTGTATGCATGGCTTAATTGGTGTAATGAAATCATGATTTCCCGAGAGACAGCAAGACATAGCGCTGAACTGAAAAGAAATATTTGGTCATCAACGAAGCTTTGTAACTTATCTCAGGCGAGTTAGTGGCTGGGTAATGTATTGTATCATGCTGAGTTCATAATGTGGTTTGGGTTAGGACTTAACTGTGAATTACTCCATTTGTGGCTTACTCAGAAAAGAAAAAAAGTATAGCTAATTCATGACATATGAATTCAGCTACTGCCTTTTATACACGGGGTACAAATAGAGTCACTTGGCAAAAGGCACTTGGAACTTTTTAGACAAAGTCAGTTGGGATATAAATGTGAATTTTTTTTTTAAAAAAAAGAAAATGCCTCTGTCTTTTGTATCATTCTAGAACTCTTCAAGTAGAATTCTTCAGCTCCCACAATTCAATCCCTCCAATCCCATATTCTTCTGCTTGGGAATATGTAGAACCCATATAAAGAGTTTTTAACAGAACTTTTATAAAATGGCCTAATGTTTTGATTAGGATACAGGTAGTCTTCAGCTTACGACCACAATTGAGCCCCAAATTTATGTTGCTAAGTTGAGCCATTTGTAAAGTGAGTTGTGTTCCACTTGCCGACCTTTTTTTGCCATGTTTGTTAAGTGAATCAATCTGCAGTTATGTTAGTAACATGGTTGTTAAGTGAATCTGATTTCCCCATTGACTTTGCTTGTCAGAAGTTCGCAAAAGGGACCCTGGGACACTACAACCGTCATAAATGTGAGTTAGTTGCCAAGCATCTGAATGTAAACCATGTGCCCATGGGGATGCTACAACAGTAACTAGTGTGAAAAATGATCATGTCACTTTTTTCAGTGCCATTATAACTTCAAACGGTCACTAAATGAACTGTTGTAAAAGTTGAACCGTACCGGTCTGTAAATATTTTTTTCTCCTTTAAATAGTTGAGAAACCTTCACATCAAATTTGAGCTTATTTCTAAAATACGTACTATAGATATAAACAAACAGACCTCATCCTAGTTTCTCCTATGTTGCTGGTTTGCTATGAATCTGAAAATGTTCTATGCCCAAAGGAGTTAGTTTCCTTTCTCAATCCAGGCCAGAAATCAGGGAAGTTTGGTCCAAATGTATACCAGAACATTTTGGATGAAATGTTTTTGGGCAGACAGCTGGAAAAATCCAAAGACACTATCAGTTACTAAAGAGGAAAAAAAGGTGGTATAAAAGTGGGGTGATGGACACATTAGGTGTGTGGAGCTTAAAAAGATCTTGAAAATAACTAGGCGAAAATAGGAAAAGAAAGCTACAGGGAAGATGATGGGGTTGAGATAATGGATATCAGTGACTAACAAGTGGTAGGTAAAGGAATCCCGAGAAGGTTAGGATGGGGGTCAGGCAGCCACTTGAAGCCAGGGAATTGGGCAGGAGCTAAATAGCACCTGGAAGTCACCAAAGAAAGGTGGTGAGAATGTAGATAAACCAGCACACCAGTCATGGAGAAGAGTGGGAAGGGTTCCCCAGCGGTTCCCTGCTTGCTCCAAGAGACCCTCTAGATCAGGGCTGTTCAACCATGGCAACTTTAAGACCCGTGGACTTCAACTCCCAGAATTCCCGAGCCAGCCTTGCTTGAAGTCCAGAAAGACACCCTTGTTCTAGATTTGTTTAATGTCAAGTCAGGACAACCAAAGGGTTTCAGGTTTTGGTTGTAGAGAGCCCCAGTCTATTTTTGGGTGCAACTCATGAAAAATTGTGTGTAAGTTTGGCTTTTAAAACAAAACATATTCTCTGTTTTATATCCAGTTCTGTTATTTACATTTATTAGATTTGGAAAGGAAATAGTCTTTTAGAGATGGGAAAACCTGCAAGGGACAGTGTGGTTTAAAAAGTATGACTTTTTAATTGTTTTTTTTTTAAAGGGCCGGTTCATAATGAACTTGCATTCCAGCCTCCGATATCAAATCATCCTGGTAGGTGCATTTCATTTAATGGACATTCAGTTAAATGCTTACTCCATATTCCAGAATTAAACGGGTACCTTGTGCCCTCTTTAAAACCCATTGCGCCCATTTTATCAACCCACCTGTATAATACTCACATATTAAGGAGTGGGGATCCTCTGGTCTGCTAGCCAATCATGATCTGTGGTTTCCTGACGTGTTTCTTGTCTCGGTTGCACCCCTTCCCCCATGGGTGCAGCACAAGGGCCTTTAAAAAAAAAAGTTCCAATGGAGTGCTAAAAAAAAGCCAAACTGTTGTGGGAGAGGTGTTCAAGGGCATGCACTTTAGGAGAAAAGGGCAAACAGGCCATTTCCTACATTTTGCACTCCTCCACCCTTGCATGCTCCTTCACTTGCACGCTCCTGCATCACCACCCCAAATCCACCCCCATCCAGGGCCTTCCATCCGTGTTCAGCAGCATGGCTTTTTAAAAACCATTGTGATTTATGGAGATATTTTTTAAAAAGCAATCGGGAGACTCTTCAAACCTGTGACACAAATCTGGTCTAGAAAGCATTTTTCTGCGCTCATTAACGCTTCTAGTTCTTGTAAGTGCTGATCTTTTCAATGAAGCCTCTCTTCTCCACCCCCCGCCTTTCCTCCCCCTTCAGCTCCAGAATACTGGTGTTCAATTGCCTATTTTGAGATGGATGTTCAAGTGGGGGAGACATTCAAAGTCCCTTCAAGCTGTCCAGTTGTTACTGTGGATGGATATGTGGACCCTTCTGGTGGGGATCGCTTTTGCCTCGGTCAGCTTTCCAACGTACATAGAACAGAAGCCATTGAGAGAGCCAGGTAGGTTTTGTGGGTCTGGAAAAGGAAGCAACTGATTTGTCCTTTGTTTTGGGGGTGCTTGTGGGTTAAGCTTTGAAAGTGTGTCCTGTTTAGGTGTACAGATAGTCCTTGCTTAATGACAACTAGTTAA
The DNA here is from genome assembly GCF_049901735.1 of Notechis scutatus. Lineage (NCBI taxonomy): Eukaryota > Metazoa > Chordata > Lepidosauria > Squamata > Elapidae > Notechis > Notechis scutatus. The sequence goes on along the minus strand of NC_142010.1, from coordinate 256,030,230 downwards.
GTGATTAAAAGTTACGACAGTGCCAAATGAATGATATTTACAACCAGGCCAGGAAGTTACTGCCATTATAGTGCCCCACTCCACGCTGCTGCCCTATCATTCTGCCACTCCCTCTTTTCCATTGGCATTTTCCTCCTCCTGTTGAGCTGTGCCCAGCCTGGTCCTTCACAATGCCTTGCCCACAGTGGGGGGAGGAAGAAGATGGCAAAGGTCAGCGGTGGTGCAGGCTGGCCAGTAGGGCAAGGTCTGCTTAAGACACTTGTGTACTGTGTCTCATGGACTAAGGGAACCTCCCAGCAAAACCTCTCCCCTACTTCTTAAAGAATAGAGAGATTGATATCTGGTGCTTCAAAATCACAGATCCAAGTGCTAGGAAACATGCCAAGGAAGTAATTAGATTAAGAAATGGAGTAAGATTCACAGAGACATTTCTATCATAAGTTATAGGGATATCAATCTGTGCCTGGGTATCGTATGTTACATGTTGAGTTATATCTATTCGGAGAGATCCCTTTTTGTGTAATTAAAATTTCCAGCGGTTAGAGAGCCTGAAGTGGTGCTTTTAATTAACGAATTGCACAAATGTTGAATTCTGGTGACATGCCAGAACAGCGATGGAGGAAATGGATTTGTTTTTATCTTTAATCAGCATTCTTTCCATTGTGCTCCTTTCTCTGCAATAATTTAATAATTCCACAGAACTTGATTTCGCTGTTTATTTAAAATCCTGTTGGATGCATTTGATATATCTTGACTCTGTTAAGTGAGTCCTTATGATGTTCAGCTGTGACCTCAAAGAGGTTTATGAAAATCACAATAAGTGGAAAGGCTTTCATTATATAATCTTGTTATAAAATAATTATTGTCCTGTTTTTCTACTGAGACTTGCCTGATACAGGCATGGTTAGCCTTGGTCTCTTCACCATCCAGCTGATCGCTTGCATGTATGTCTGTTGCAAGTGTGATACATTGCTAGAAGTAAATCAGACACACAGATAGTCCTTGACTTACAGCCACAATTGACCCCAAAATTTCCATTACTAAGCAAGATAGTTGTTAAGTAAGTTTTGCCCCAGTGCAAGTCTGTTTTGCCACCCTAAGTGAGTCATTGCAGCTGATAAGTTAGTAACCTGGTTGTTAAGTGAATCTGGCTTCCCCATTGACTTTGCTTGCCAGAAGGTCACAAAAGGGGATCGATCACGTCATCCCGGGACACTGTCACCGTCATAAATATGAGTCAATTGCCAAGTATCTAAATTTTAATCACGTGACCGTGGGGGTGCTACAGTGGTGAAAAATGGTCATAAGTCACTTTTTCCCGTGCTGTTGTAACTTCAAACAGTCACTTAAGAGAACTGTTGTAAGTCGAGGACTACCTGTAGGTCCTTTCAAAGGAATTGGTGCCTGTACGTAGCAGTCAATCTTGAAATGCAGAACAGAGAGGCCAGGCCTATGCCTATGGATAGTCCATCAGTAAAGATACACTTGGTAATAAGTTTCTGATTCATCTTTATTTGATCCTGGCCTCTTGCCCTGAACATAAACTAGCAATTGGCTTCCTGTAGTTGAATGTGTTTTGAGTTCACTCAGTCTCGAAAGTCATTCCTTAAAAAAAAATACGACTCAAAACACACTTCCACCACTTCTCTCGCTGCTGAAGTGGCCTCACTCTTATCTTCAGTCTCTGGGTGCTCTTAAGAAATCACTTGAGAGGTGAGGCTGTTCAAGGTCTCTTGAGTATTTGCTTACTCCTTGGTTAGAATGTCATAGAGTTGAGCTGCCTTGCCAGCAGGACTGGGTCACAACTCCTTGGAAGTGCAAATATGCGTTTTTTGTTTTTGTTTTAAATGTTAATCTGTTTTTCTAAACTGACTTGTGGCAGATCCAAACTGACCAAATTGACTTGTGGCAGATCCATTGGACCAGGGGTGTCAAATTCCAGCCCATGGGGATCCAGCCCATGGGGTGCTTAGATCTGGCCTGCGGGGCCACCCTGGAAACAGTGAAGGACCAGTCCACAGTGCCTCTGCCAGAAAAAACGGAGCTTGGGGTGGCTGTGTGCAGCCCTCCCTAGCTCCGTTTCCGCTAGGCAGAGGGTTTCAGAAGGCCATTGCAGCTGAAAACTGAGCTCGGGAGCCCATTTTCGCAGGCAGAGGGCTAGGGCTGCCAAAGGTGCCCCCGACAGGAGTGACATCGAGCTGGCCATGCCCCTCCCAGCCCCCCCAAGGTCAAGCACAACCCTGATGCAGCCCTCAATGAAATCAAGTTTGACACCCCTGCATTGCACCGCAACTGTCAATATTCTCAACCAAGGGGTAGCTATAACAGGCACTCAGATTTTGAACTCATTGCATAAACTCAAGCCTTGATTTTAGTGGGGTATCACTAGATATATATGCCATCTTGTTGTATTTAGGAGAAAGGCAGGCCTTGCTTCTTAAGACTCAGTCTTCAGAGTGTTTGCACAAATGTTTAAGAGCAAATGAAGTTGAAACCAAATAAAGCTGATTTGTCGATGATTCGGTTTTTCCCATTTTATTGAATCTTGGCGTCTTTTGTGTTGTGTTTTTTTCCCCTCCTATCAGGTTGCACATAGGTAAAGGTGTACAATTAGAGTGTAAAGGGGAAGGCGATGTCTGGGTTCGGTGCCTCAGTGATCACGCGGTGTTCGTTCAGAGTTACTACTTAGACCGAGAAGCAGGACGGGCCCCGGGCGATGCGGTTCACAAAATTTATCCTAGTGCCTATATCAAGGTTTGTTAACAAAACAATACTGCATTTTGAAGTTGTAATAACAGGAATAATTTTACTCGTCTAGTTCTGGACTGGCAGTGCTAATCCCTAATTCTTCACAAAGTTTTTTTGTTCTCCATGTTGCTTTTTTAACCTGAAGTTACAAGTCTGCAGCTTATGGTCCCACGCTATGTAGTTGTAGTTGGGTTAAACGTTCTTCATAATCGCATAAATCTGGATTCTTCAGGTGCCAAATATTGCAGCTTGCAAGTGGGGTAGAAGAGTGGATGCAGGGAATGGAAGGTGACCTTGAACCCATTCTTCAGCTTAAATAGCCCAAGGACCCTTCTGGCAAGCAAAGTCCATGGGGGAGCTAGATTCACTTTACAACCATGTTACTAATGTAACAACTGCAGCGATCCGCTTAACAACCCTCGCAAGAAAGGTCATAAAATGGCTCAAAATTCACATAACAAATGTTTCACTTAGCAACAGACATTTTGGGCTCAATTTTGGTCGTAAGCCGAGGACTACCTTTACTTCCATTTGCTCTGGGTCAATTCACTCAGGTTTGCATCTCACTCTCAGCAGCATAAACAGGTGGACATGTTCACAGCTGTTCATCCATCGGCTGCAAGTCTTGGCTTGACAGGTAGCAGAAGCATAGAAATAGCTGCCACTCCAAACAGATGCCCCCACCCTGTTGGTTTTGGAATGGCTCCTGATTGATTCATAATCATTGTGTTCCTTCTCAGAATATCCAGAATTCATGAAGTTAAAAAGACACTTCAATCTTAAAAAGGGACTAGAAAGCATGAAAGCAAAAGATACTTATCAGTATTTTTTAATTTAAGCTCTGAGATCAGCAGCCCATGTACTGGGTTCTGCGGTTGCCCCATGATAAACCCTTTAAGGGATTGGGGCTGCTTTTCCCCCCAGTTTGGTTGGGCTCTTCGAGATGGCTTCCTCTCTACCATAACGCTGCTTCTTTTTAAGGTATTCGATTTACGCCAGTGTCACCGCCAAATGCAACAGCAGGCTGCCACAGCGCAAGCCGCAGCTGCTGCTCAAGCTGCCGCCGTGGCAGGAAACATCCCTGGGCCAGGATCTGTCGGAGGAATTGCTCCAGCGATCAGTAAGTGCTTGGTGAAATCTTTCATCCCTCCATATATTTGGAACTGCTTTCAGTGGAAAAAGGAAAATTGAGAGAAGTGCATCATGCATTCCCAAAGTCAAGAGTGATGCATTTCTGGTAGCTTAGAATACAAACCACATTTTAGTTTCCAAGTATATGTGTAAGTTAGGATTTAAAACTGCTCATCTGTGTTTTTTTCTCTTGTTTGCTCAGCACACACTTATCTTTAGGTGTAACAAACTAGGTGCAGATAGTTCTGGACTTAGAACCAGTTGCTTAGTGACTGTTTGGAGTTTACTTGGGGGCTACTTACGACCCAGAGTTCTAACAGTTGTGCCCCCCCACATCTACCACCTTGTGCACGGTCCCAAGACTGCACAAACTGCACCCCATTCAGGGCTATTTCCAGTATCCTGTGGTCACATAACCATTTTTTGTAAAAGTGGTTTATTTCACCACAACAAAAATGGTTGTAAAATGGGCTGGCACCGCTTTACAACTGTCACAACTTAACGGTTGTAACGGGCAGGCTCCATTACAGTCCTAACTGTAGGATTACTGTATAACTTCACTCAATTATAATTACGATTAGCCAAACCATGATTTGCAAAGCAGCCTCAGACCTCCAATCATAAACTTCTTTTGTCAAGTCAGACCCCGTGCTAATACTTAATCAGCCCACCTTTTGCTGGGATACGTAGCTCACTTTTTTTTTTTCTAACAAGATGCTTGAACATTTCAAGATTTCATTTATTTAAATGTATCGCTAGCCCAATTCTAATGGCTTTCATTTTCTTTCGAATGCTGGGATATATAGCACGCACACACACACACGTACGTGTGTGCACACATAATTTTTAAACGAAATGCTTGAAAATGTCATGGTCTTGTTTCTTTATTTGAATTCATTAGTTGCCAAACGCCAATCAGCTCTGTTTTCTTCCTGTTTCTAAGTGACAACCTGAGCAAACCCAAAGTGGGTGGAGGGGAGAAAGGCCGCCTTCTAAAATTGGGTTGATACCAGCACCTGACTTTGACAAAAGATGTTGCTAGGAGGAATGTTTTAACCTCCCTGTCCCTGCCTTAGGTTTGTCGGCAGCTGCTGGGATCGGTGTGGACGACCTTCGGCGTTTGTGCATCCTGAGGATGAGCTTTGTGAAAGGATGGGGACCCGACTACCCACGCCAGAGCATCAAAGAGACTCCATGCTGGATCGAAATCCATCTACATCGCGCCCTCCAGCTTCTCGATGAAGTTCTCCACACCATGCCGATCGCAGATCCCCAGCCCTTAGACTGATACCGCACAGCTGTGAGCCACGACGGAGCGAGGAGGGTGGATTGTAAAAAATACCATTTTGTTTATTACGGGGAAGATATATTTTACTTCCATTCTGCTTAATCCTCTTAACCAGGTTTTAAAGAGAAAATGTCTTTGCCACCTTGCTCTCAGCAGAAAGAAGCTGAACTTGTAACTCCAGATAGTTCACACCTTCAGACCTTCAGTGGGCTACTTGTGGAAAGCTGTCACCAGCCAGAAATTTTGTAAATGGCGATCGGGCGGGCGTCACTGCTGCGTCTGTTTCTTGGACATCTCATTGATTTCGCGCGAGCTTCTTCTCAGAATTAGCAGGGAGCTCACGCCGAACGATCCTATGCATTTCAGGGAGCCTGGAGGTGGGGGGAGGGGGGTCGGTGTCCCTCACTTATGCAGTCACCCAACTTGTCCTTGCATGAGTCCAGCCCAAATGAGCAAAATCATGTTGATTATTCTAAAGGGAGGATTCAGATGCTCTGCTGTCCTGGGGCACTGGGGCATGTCTCATCAGGAGTTTTTTATGTAAAATTTTTATGTATTGCCTATTATTTTAAAAATGCACTAAAACTGGGATGGGCTTCAGAGCTGGTATCCATTTTAAATGCAACGTGAAGCAAACCAATAAAATTTCTGCTAAATTCAGTAGCGAAACATCTGCATTTATTCTACATTCCCAACTGATTTTAACTTTTACCAGCACAGAACTTCTTAAATACACTTGAGCAATTAATTGGGATAGCGTGAATCTGCTTACTGAACTTGGCATGCCATCTCAGACTTCTTAAAATCATGTTTATGGTTGTAACCGCTGAAAATCCAGATTTTATATTTTTCAAAATTTCTACTCAGGGCAAGCTGGCAAACTTGTTTTTATACTTCTCGGTTATTTTAAGCTGTTTATCTCATCAACGATCTTATCTATTTGCATTGACTTTGTATAGAGAATTTCAAGTAGAAGTTGCAAATGTAATGGCTGTATGACAGATGCATTATGCTTCTCTAGTTAATAAAACTGTTAGAAAACTCTCCGCACTGATAAAAAAGTGATGTATTTCAGCTGTGTGCCACCTTTTGAATCCAGAGCTCGGAATCGGTTTGCCTTTGGGAATTGAAACAAACCATAGTGAGTGTTTCTTGCAGCATCTGTTTTTGGATGTTGGATTTACGGATGCTGCCCATTTCTGCCATATCATCTTCTCTTAAGTAGCCCTCGACGTACAGCCTTCCGTTTAGCGACCATTTGAAGTTACAACAGCACTGGAATAAACGACTGAGCCCTCAGATTTTGCAGCATCCCTAAGGTCAATATTTGGGCACTTGGCCACTGGCTTATATTTATGACAATTGCAATGTCCAGGAGTCCTGTGATTGACATTTGAGGCTTTCTCAGTCGGCTTCAGGCAAAGCCAGCGGGGAAAGCAAGATTCACTTCACGCCCACACACGATTCACATATCGACCGCGGTATTTTCTCTAACAACCATGGCAAAAAGTTTGTAAAATTAGGTGTGACTCAGTCACCACGTTGATTATTCTGATCCCAAATTGGTCGTAAATCGAGGACTTATCAGTAGCCGCAAGAGAACACCATGTAGTGTGGCTTTCTCCCAGCCTCCCAGCCAACAGGTAGAAAGGGGCGGGGGGCAGGATATTAGATATGATCCGAAAGAAGAGTCATAATCACCTGCCTTACCTGATTATTGATCTTGGACTCTCCTACCTGCTGTATGGCTCTCCTTCACTCACCTGGCTCTGTCTTGCGTTACCTTTTTGAGAAACTTGGAACAATTCAGAACCTTGTTGTAAATTGCAACATTTAATCAGGTAAGGAACCAAAAGAGGGCCAATTCTTTTTCATGTAAAAAAAGAAATGGGAAATTTTGACAGCTTCCATATTGAAAGAGCCCCAGCTGTGGCATAAAAGACGTTTGTTATTCAAGAACCAGAGAGTAGTTTTCTTCAGAACTGTCATTCATATGCAAATGTATGCAGTTGTGATTGAACAGTCAATTAAAACTCATACAATTAATCAATAAAAGGTGTGTTTAATTAGGAGGCAGCCCTAATGGAAGTTAATTAATGCAGCATACCTTGCATTCATAATGTCTAAAGTGCTATAGTCCCCCAGCCCCGACTGCACAGAGCATGAAGTATGGCTTTGCTTAGCCTTTTGTCTTAACATATCAGTGCTTTTTTCAAGGAGAGAGTGCAAAATGATTAGACAATCCCAGATAAACCTTCAGAATTCACACGAGATATGAATCACCCCACTGAATATGGTGCTTGATCTGCTCTGCAGCCTTTCCAGAACTCACATAATTCCAAGTTCCAAGCCCTACTTGGACCTTAGCTGTGGTTTTTCCTGATGGTGGAACAGGAGCGTCGGCATCAGAGTTTATAGAGGTTGCAACGTGTGAATAGTCTTTTTTCCCCCTCCTCCATTGCAAAACTTGGTTGTATGGGCAGAGGGTACAACGTTTGATATTAAATTCTTTCTTGCTAGTAGTGTTTTCAGTTACTTAGCATTACGGGGGTGTATTTTGGGTTTGCAACTTTGAGCGTTTGTATTTTAAACAATTTCTTCTTTTATTCAAAATTCCCTGCTTAAGAAGGACGCAGGATTAATTGCTTTGGAAAATAGTGTATGCCAGGGGAGCCCAACTTGGCAACTGTAAGATCTGTGGACTTTTAACTCCCAGAATTCCCCAGCCATCCGAGTCTAAAAATTGCCAAGGCTGGACACTCCTGGTGTATCCTCTACAAAAAGAGTAGAGCTCCTGGAGCCGAGTCTTCGGAGTTTTGGGAGCTCCTTTGACAATTACGGGTAGTCCTTGAGTTACGATGAGTCACTTAGCGACTGGTTGAAGTTGTGTCAGATCTCCCCGAGGTATTTACGACTCGGTTCCGATGGCTGCTCTCTCCCATAGTCACATGACTGCGTGTCAGACACTTTAACAGCCAGCCCACATTTACAGAGTTCACAGTGTCCTGCAGTCACATGCTGTGTTTTATGACGGTTTCCCCCAAAGCCTGCCATTTGTTTCTGGTTTTCAGCAAAAGTAGCCTGCAGCAAACCACTGGTCTGTTTAACAGCCTAAGCGTTGGCTTTATAAATCAAGAACGACCACTGCAAAAAAGGTTGTAAAATAAGGTCAGTCAAATGAGTGACCCATAAGCCTCATGACTTACAGCTGGCTCCATTACAGTCATAAATCAAGGACTATCCGCATTGCTGAAAATGGGTCAATTGCAAAAATCTCTCATTTTGTAATGTAATATGGTGGTACAGTCCTGAGAACATGCAGAAGACACCAGCTCAACCTTTTTTGCATCACTGCCTTGCCTTAAACTTTCCCAAAATAGGTTAAGGCCGAACAATTACCCATTCTTAGGTTATACATTAAGGAAATGACACTGCATTTTTGGCCTATTTTGTATAACGTGTTCAAGGCATATTGCACTTGGTCAAGCCATCTTGAGAATCTTGATGAAAACCTCTCTCTCTCTCTCTCTCTGTTGGGTTTTCTTGGCTTGGTGGGTGTTCTTGGGTTGGTGGCTCTGTTTGAAGATGAAACTTGTTTTAAAATAATATCTTCTATATCTTGATAAATGCACTGCATCCTTGTAGCTTTTTGTGCCCAAGGAGCCAAACTTGTAGTGTTTCTGAACAGAGCCTAGTCTGTACCCTTCTGTTCTCCTAGAACAGGGGTGTCAAACTCAAGTCTCGCAGGCCGGATCCAGCCCATGGGTTGCTTAAATCTGGTCCATGAGGCCGCCCTGGAAATAGCGAAGGACCAGCCCACGGTGCTAGCTCTCCCGAGCTCCATTTTTGCTGGCAGAGGGCTGCAGGAAGATGCCTCCAGCCCCACCTGGGCACTACAGGTGCACCTGAAATGAGTGATGTTGAGCTGGCCACACACACACACACACACGGCCACGCACCCCGGCCCCCCCGAGGTCAAACACAATGCTGATGCAGCCCTCAATGAAATCGAGTTTGACACTCCTTGTCCTAGAACAAAATCAGTTCTGTTCATCAAGTCCCCTCATTGGATGTCTGGGACTGCCTCAGGAACCAGAGAAGTGATTTATTTTATTTTTTTCAGACGAGGGACCTTCCCCTCCATCCTAGTTTTTAAGAAATCCAACAAAAGATAGTTATTTCATTGGGTCACGAGGACTAGAATGCTGTGATTTTGTCCCTTCTAGTAGTGGAAGGGTTTAGGGTTTGTGTGTGTGTGTGTGTGTTTGAGGCAGAGAATGGCTCATCCTTCGATAGGTAGGTTGCACAATATTGCTTTGTTGCTTTTGTATTATTGGGAATCCAATTTAATGGATGTTGGGACGTATGCTTGTGATTGGAGCAGCCTGTAAGCCCAATGAAATAAAATTAAACTTAAAAAAAAAAGTTTGAATTCTCACTAGCTTTTGAAAACCCTCGCAACTTTAGGGCGGCAGCCACTAGATGTCCTCACGGTTCTATCTTTGGGTGAAAACATCTCATAAAATATGCCTGATTCATCCTCTGCTTTAATTCGGCAATAATCCATTTGACCGATCAGAGAACATTAATGAACTGTGAACTTGGGCATTTGTCCATCTAAGTTATTGCCTCTCAGCTGTAGACTGACACTAACCTGTCACAGCTAGGCAAACATATATCACCAAGTTGAACCGTTTAAAAAAAACAACAACATTAAAGGTAATTTCTAAATCGAACCAGAAGTTAAAAGCATAGCCGTATCAAATTTAACATTGCAAGTTGAATTTAATGGGTTTTTTTTGCTGGAGTTTTACATGCTGCCTTAGTGGCAGCCCAAAGATGGTATTTATGCAATCGGGATATCCATTAAGCGTTCTTTGGATGGTACCATTTCATGCTGCTCCTGCTTTGGAAGATGGAGCTTGCGTGTTTAAATATATACCAGGTGTAAAGGATTCGGCATCCTTATATTGCTTTTGGCTTCCATCGCATTGCCACATCAGTGCTGTAAGTGTTAGGATTCTTTTGGATGTGTCTATCCAGACCCCGGAAGTGGCGTCCGTGACAATCCTCTGCGGCCATCTCACCGTGGCCAATTCACCACAGCCAACTTGCTACGGGACAAGAATTACACTAATATCAAAGAAATGGCGTAGTAGAATAATTTAAAAAAAAAGATGCAAAAGGAAAGACGAAATGAAAAGTGAACGACAAACATTAAAATATTTTTGAATTTTATTTGAAATCATGAAATGATGGAATGGTTAATTTGTCCTGCAGTGAATTGTCCCGTGGCGAGTGGCCTGTGGCGAGTTGTCTTCATGGTTAGTTGGCCGTGGAGTGTTGGTGGGATGAATTATCCCATTCTGCTGGAAATGCACTTTCTCTGTGGGAGTTCCTGCCTTCTGGAATATGAGATTTGAAGGGCCTTCTCCCTACCCGTGTTTCCATAGGCCTTGAAGACCTGGCAATTCACCCAGGCCTTTGGCGGGATTCACTGAAGCCACCTTTTGGATTATCTGCATTCTTTTCCTTCGTTCCCATCTGGTTTTGTCACCCTGCTATTTCTACCCTTTTCTTCTCTTTACTGTCTTTTTGTTAGCATTTTAAGGTTGTATAAATTGTCCAGTGTCACTGGGAATCGGGCAGCAACTTCATTTAATAAAATTATATCAATAACAATGTGAAGTCACAGCCGCTGGTTCTTTTGCTGGTGTTGCAGCTTCGACCAAAAAAATATATATATATTCTTGGCATACATTCATACACATTGTTCTTTAACTGCTTTGCACAGCCCTAATTAATGACTCAGAAACATGCATGATTTACAGAGTTTTGGTGGACTTTGGACAAGTGGGCAGAAAAGGTAAAATTAAGCAGAAATACGGGTAGGCCTCAACTTACAACAGTTCATTTAGTGACCATCTGAAGTTACAGTGTCATTGAAAAAGGTGACCGTTTATGACCCTTTTTCACACTTACGACTTCATGCGCATGTGACCAATAATTGAATGCTTAGCAACTCATTCATATTTATTATGGTTGCAGTATTCCCAGATCCTTTTGCGACGTTCTGACAAGCAAAATGAGTGGGGAAGCCAGATTCACTTAACCACCGTGTTACTCACTTAACAGCTGCAATTTAACAACTTAACAGTGGCAAGACAGCTCGTAAAAAGGGGTGGTGGAATTCACTTAACGCGTGTCTCATTTAGCAACAAATTTTGGGCTCAATTGGGATGTAAGTCAAGGACCAACAGGTCTAGAATCGCTGACATGCAGCTGGGCAAAAGCCCAGGAGAAATAGACCTTGAAGTTATAGCTGATCACACACTAAAAATTTATCAGAATATGACCACGGAGTCCAGAAAGGCAGATGCTCCAATTGGCTACTCCATCTGCAGAGAAACATGTTTTTAAACCATGGATAATAAGCTGAGCTGCTACTTTCAGCATCCCTGAAAAATGCAGCCACTGGAGAAGAAGATTTGATATTGGGATTAATTATCCAAAGTATTTTGGACACACTTTCCCCAAATTTAAGATTGAGTGGATGGCAGAGGGCCATCTCCTGAGTAAGATTCCTGGCTGAGGAACTCTGGGAAATGAAGTCCATAAGTCCTAAAGTGGCCAAGGTTGGAGACCCCTGTTTTAATGGACTCTCCTTTTTAATGGCTGAGGAAGAGGAGCTAGAAGTTTCTAGAAGTTTTCCTGAGGGTGATTCTTGCTTTCTCCAGTATCCAATGACATCCATGGGATCACTCTTTCCATGGACAGCCCACTCATAAACAGCAGCCACCCATGTATACCAAACCACCAAAACAACAGAAATGTTTGGATGTTGCAATGTACCCTTAACTTGTGGATCCTTTTATTTGTAGTACAGGTGAGTCATTGGTGAAATTCCCCCTGGGGTGCTTGGAGGACTTTGCCCATCACGTAAACCTTTCTGGATCAGCGGTTGCCACACCCTGCACAATATCTCCTCAGCTGTCTTAGGCCAATTCATTTCCAGCCCTGCTTTAAGTTCCCAACGGGACAGGCACTTAAAATGTCACCGTTTTAAAGATTTTTGATGTGAGGATAACTTAGAAGCAGATAATATTTATGGTGAAAGGGAGACAAAGCTGGGATTAAGTTATCTTGCCACGCATCCCACAAGGAGGAGGTAGAAAATTTGAAAGAGAGAGGGAGGGAGAGAGAGAGAGAGAGATGGCTGCCAGGGTGGTGTGGTTTTGAATATTTGTTAAAATTGCACAATTCAGTATCTCGTCTATATTAGACGTGGGTTGAAGAATCCTGAAGTTTTCCCTATCCATCTCTTGGTTTAATGAAGGAGAACGTGCTTTCAAAATATTTTTGCCAAGAGAATTTTATTGATTCTCGGAAATGGGGGAAAGGAGAGGATAGCTATTCTTGGACTTCCTGTGGGGGTGTCTCTACTGGGGTGTCTTATACAGTGGTGGTATTCTACCGGTTTAGCCCGGTTCAAGCGAACCGGTAGCTCCGAGGATCGTCTATGAGCAAACCGGTTCACTTCAACGATCAGCTGCTGGGCCCTCCCACCCGCCCTGGCTCTATATCGACTGTGATGACCCAGGGCGTGGCACAAAAGCAACAAAGTCACAAAAGTAGGTAAAGTCCCTTTAATTCCCCCCAACTTGGTCCCCAATATCCAGTTATCATCGGCTGGAGAAAAAACTCTCCTAAGAACAGTTTTTAAAGGGAAGAAATTCAGTCCTCCTCAAAGTACATCTAAATTATAAATAAAAACCAAAATCTAAATTACAAATAAAAACCAACACAAACCACACTGCAGCAATTAATGAGACAGGGCAAGATAAGGAATTGCAGACTTCCCAAAGATAACGAAACACACACAGGAGGACACCAGAACCCAAATAAGACTTGATAAATGAAGATAATGCATGCTTTGCTTCCAGCAAGGTGCTATGCGCAAACACCCTTTATATCCTGTTTTCCCAGGTGCAGCTAATGAAGGGAATCAGGGCCCTTTTCTCCCCCGTAACCCACATTGCTCCCTTCTCCGTTCCTCCCTAAGTGCCCTAAGATGAAAAGGGGGTGGCCCTGGGTCTTCTTCTGAATGCTCAGCTGGACTGTGCCCTTCCCCAGTTTCCTTCCCAGCCACCGGAGCCACACTCCCACTCCGTGTCAGCTATTCGACCTCTCCCTCGGAATCAGATTCCAACAGGGGCATGACAACCAACCTTTATTTCCTGCTTTTCAACCTCAACTGCTTTGCGCGGTACAGCCGATTGCCATGCATCAGCTGTTTTACACACAGGGCTCGCAGCAGAAGGTGAGTTGCAAACATGCTCACACCAAACCGGTAGGAAAAAGTTCTGAAACCCACCACTGGTCTAGGACTGGTCCCATGGAAAGACATCAGGAGGGAATGCCTGTTTGGGGACAAGAATGGAAGAGGTTGGGGAAAGTTTGATAAGTCAGAGCCTTGCAAGTAATATAGAAACAAATGAAATTCAGCCCAGGTACCATTGTAATAAACTCAGAAATACAGAGTTCCTTGATATTAATCAGTTGTGGGTGCTGCATCACTGGAGGATTTTAAGAAGAGATCGGACAGCCATTTGTCTGGAAGGGTATAAAGCTTCCTGCCTGGGTAGGAGGGGTTGGACTAGAAGACCTCCAAGATCCTTTCCAACTGTTCTGTCAAAAACACCGAAAACAACACGTCTCACTGCCAATTTCAACAAGAAAGCTAAAAAAAAAAAAAAAAGAATAAACCCTACCAAGAGAAATAAATCCAACATTTTAAAAAGCACCCTGACAATAAAATAAGAGAAACTGAAATCTTGTTTTCAGATAAAGAAAACCGCTTAAAATTGGATGGCAATTTTGGCATCTGCGTTAATAACGCATATGGACATTTCTGTGTGCAAACCCCTGACTTTATAAGAGCAGTTACAAGTTGATGATGCCAGTGGTGGGATTCAAAGTTTTTTACTACCAGTTCTGTGGGCGTGGCTTGGTGGGTGTGGCGTGGCTTGGTGGGCGTGGCAGGGGAAGGTTACTGCAAAATCTGATTCCCTCCCCACTCCACTAACCTGCTTTCCAGCTCTGTTCTCCTGTGCAGGGCAACCAAAGAAGACCCAGCCGATCAGCTGGGACTCGGGAGGCGGAGAATATAGATGGGGGCGGGGCCAGTCAGAGGTGGTGTTTGCTGGTTTTCTGAACTACTCAAAATTTCTGCTCCCGATTCTCCAAAATTGATCAGAACCTGCTGAATACCACCTCTGGATGATGCCTAACACAACACACCTTCTGAAGAACTTACTTCAGCCAGCAACCACTGAAGAACTGTTGATGCCCTTAGTTCTCGTTTGGCCTTTTATTTATTGGATGGAGGTCCTGTGTTTCCTTCAGGAGTTCAAAGCAATATGTGTGACACCCCCTCTTCCTCCCACCTCACAACTACAACATCGAGGTGTCGTTGAGTTGACAGAGAGCCTGACTGGATCTGAGGCACACGATGGAGCTTCTGTGCTTGAAGCTAGATGGGAACATGGCCCCCTGGAATCGGTGCTACCCAATCCTGCACTTCAGGCAGGATCTTCTTCTGTTTGGATCACTGGAATACAAATTATGCATCTGTCATGCCCCTGGTGGAGACTGACTCTGAGCAGTGAGAGGAGGACCCAGGCCCATCCCTTATCCATCCTAGGATACGTAGGGAGGAGAGGATCAGGGTAAAACATGGTCTATTCGGGAGGAGAGGATCAGGGTAAAATGTGGTCTACTTGGGAGGCGAGGGCCATGATCCTCTTCATGGGTTGCAAGTGTGAGATCTGCATAAGAGTTTGGATATGCGTGTTAACAAGATGCTGGAGACAATTTAGTGTTTTATTCCTAAAGAAGGTTTATCTTGGTTGGCGTTCTTCCAACGGACTGTACCTGGTTATCTTCATGAAGTTGGCAATTATCTATCCTGGTCTGTCGTGGAACTTTATTCAGTACAGTTTGTTTTTGGTTTTTGCTTCGTTATTGGCTCTTTGAATGTGAACTGTGTTTCTTTCCTTTGAAATGTTATTTTGAAAATAGTTTACTCCTCCACTGTGAACAATTAAACAGCGAGGCCAAATTGAAGGCATTAAAGGACTTTTATTTTCGTTTTGGTTTTTGTTATATTTCTGATATACTCTGGGTCATCACAGCATCTATTTGACTCTCACTTTTAGACTCTCACTGCATTTCAGACCAAATATGTAAATCATCACTTTCAGAACTCCTAGACAGCACTGCCACTGAAGTCCCAAGTGCAAACATTTTCTATTTGTATGTGTGAAACTCCATAAAGGAGATAGGTGCTTCCTAAATGTGATAGTAAGTAAGTAAGTGAGTGACTGACTGAGTGAGTGAGTGAGTACAAGCTGTTTTAGGAATATTCTTCTTAAATGTGATAGTAAGTAAAGTAAGTGAGTGAGTGAGTGAGTAAGTGCAAGTTGTTTTAGGAATATTCTTCCTAAATGTGATAGTAAGTGAGTGAGTGAGTACAAGCTGTTTTAGGAATATTCTTCTTAAATTTGATAGCAAGTAAAGTGAGTAAGTGAGTAAGTGCAAGTTGTTTTAGGAATATTCTTCCTAAATGTGATAGTGAGTGAGTGAGTGAGTAAGTGCAAGTTGTTTTAGGAATATTCTTCCTAAATGTGATAGTAAGTGAGTGAGTGAGTAAGTGCAAGTTGTTTTAGGAATATTCTTCCTAAATATGATAAGCAAGTAAGTAAATAAAATAAAAAGTGAGTGAGTGAGTGAGTGAGTACAAGCTGTTTTAGGAATATTCTTCAGCATCTCAGAGGAATGGAGAAGGACATTTTTCCAAGAGGCAACTGGACTTTCTTGGTTTTTGCCTTCAAAAACATTTTGCTCTTTATTTAAAACTGAAGAAACTTCTTTGATGAGAAGTGAAATGTTTTCAAGGGGAAAAAAAAAACCAAGCAAGTCCAGTTGCCTTTTGGAAAAAGCACCTCTGGGACACCCATGACCTGGATGACTGAGAATTTCCGTAGACATTTTTGGTTTTTACAAAACTCTTGGGACAGATCGAGGCTCAGTAATTTAATCTGTACATTTTTAGAATTTCTTAATCACATTCCTTTGCTTGGTTTCTCCCGCTCTTTTCTGGGCAGGCACAGCGAACGATCTGCCTCAATGGCATATACAGGCCATAATGTCTCTGCAATCTCTCTCTTTTTTAATTAATCTCCCCTTAATTCCCTTCTTTAAGGCAGTTAATTCCCATATTCCTCACCTCTTTCCTGCTTCTGAAGTAATAACCTTTGTTATTACTGCCATTAAGCTCCTTAAAATCCTTTTCTACTTAAATTCCTTGTGTCAATGAATGTTCCTTTTAAAAAAAATCCATTTTCTAATAATTTCCTTGACATTATTTGTGACTCATCATATTGACCTTAAGGTGATGATTCTTTTTTTTTTTTTTTTGATTTGGACTAAGCATTATTGCTGAGCTTGCATTGTTGTGGTTTTGGATAATCCTTCTTGGAAAAAATTGACTGTTTTCTTTCCCTTTAACTTCATTCCTATCAGTCTCCTAATTTGAAAAACAGTAGTCATTCTTTTAAAGGCAAGACAGACCAAAAGTTCCTCTTACTCATTTTCTACAGACAGTTCTGTGAAATATTTGAATTTTTTCTTTTTTCTTTTTTTAAAGCTTATTTTGCCACTGAGCTTTGTCAAAGATTATGGGGCTCCTGCCAATACACGGAAGAGTTTGAGTTAATGAACAATATTGAACTTTGGTGCTTGTTTTACCTCATAAACAAAGCCTTCAACTCGGTGTATTGGGCTACTGAGATAAAATAATTCTGTCCAGTTCACTTAAAGCAGAATTCTCTAAACGTAGCCACTTTAAGATTTGTGGACTTCAACTCCCAGAATCCCTCAGCCAGCATGGTTGAGGGAGTCTGGGAGTTGAAATCCACAAGTCTTAAATTGGCCCAAGTTTAGAGAACTCCGATTTAAAGCAATAAATAGAGTGAGTGAGGTATTTCATTAACTTCTTGGCCAATTTGGGACAGTTGTGTTTTTTATAAATCTCATGAGCTTTGCCCCCCCCCCTCCACATCACAAAACATTTTCATTATACAAATTCTCAAGGAAAAGTAGCATCCCTCCACGGGAGCCTATCACTGGACTCGGCTGTTTGGAAAATCTCCAACCTTCTCTTTTTAGAGGAAGGTCATTGAAAATGTTTGAGGCCTACAGCTCTAAAGGAAGAAATGGATCATCTGGGACACAGGGCAGTCAGAGTTCAGATTGGGGAATGCATTGAGTGGGGTAGTGCATCAATCCTGGCCCCTGATTTTTCAGTGGTTTTCAATTCCATCAATACCATGGTATCTTTCTTCTTCTGAGGGCAAGCTATTCTATTGGTTGATTGTTCTCACTGTCAGAAAGTTTCTCCTTATTTCTAGGTTGAATCTCTCCTTGTTCAGTTCCCATCCATTATTCCTTGTCTGGCTTTCGGGTGCTTTGAAAAATAGCTTGACCCCTTCCTCTCTGTGGCAGCCCCTCAGATATTGGGAACACTGCTATCCTGTATCCCCTGGTCTTTCTCTTCACTAGACTAGCCTTGCCCAGTTCCTGTAACCGTTCTTCATATGTTTTAGTCTCAGTCCCCTAATCATCCTGGTTGCTCTTCTCTATACGTTTTCTAGAGCCTCAACATCTTGTTTATAGTGTGGTGATCAAAACTGGATGCAGTACTCTCGGTGTGGTCTTACTAAGGCTTTATAGAGGGGTATTAGTACCTCCCTTGATCTAGATTGTATCCCTCTGTTAATGCAAGTTGGGCTTGCATTCGCCTTTTTGGCTACTGCTGCACACTGCTGGCTCATTCATCTGGACTGGTTATCACAGATGCAAAACTCAAGGCTCGCAGGCCGAATCTGATCTGCAGTGCCTGCCTGGAAAAAGCAAAGGACCGGCCCAGGGTGACTCTGCCAGTGAAAATGGAGCTTGGGGGGCTGCCGCGCTCCCCTGAGCTCCATTTCCACCAGTGGCAGAGGGCTATCAACATAAACTAAAAACAAAACAAAAGAAGAATGTTTTCCCTTTTGCATTTGAGCGTGCAAGAAGGGACAGGAATGGAGAAGGGGAAAGAGGAAAGAAAAAAAAAGAAAGAAAGATGGGAAGACAGCAAGGAAGGAAAAAGAAGGGGAAAGAAAGAGGGGAAGGAAGAAGAAAGAATGAAGAGGGAAGGAAAAAGAAGAAAAGGAAGGAAAGGAGGCAAGGTGGGTGGGAGAAAAGAAGGAAGGAAGATTATGTCCCTTTTGCATTTGAGCATGCAAGAAGGGACAGGAATGGAGAAGGGGAAAGAGGAAAGAAAAAAAAAAAGAAAGATGGGAAGACAGCAAGGAAGGAAAAAGAAGGGGAAGGAAAGAGGGGAAGGAAGAAGAAAGAATGAAGAGGGAAGGAAAAAGAAGAAAAGGAAGGAAAGGAGGCAGGGTGGGTGGGAGAAAAGAAGGAAGGGAGATTATGTCCCTTTTGCATTTGAGCATGCAAGAAGGGACAGGAATGGAGAAGGGGAAAGAGGAAAGAAAAAAAAGAAAGATGGGAAGACAGCAAGGAAGGAAAAAGAAGGGGAAAGAAAGAGGGGAAGGAAGAAGAAAGAATGAAGAGGGAAGGAAAAAGAAGGAAGGAAAGGAGGCAAGGTGGGTGGGAGAAAAGAAGGAAGATTATGGAGTGAGGGAGAGTCTCAGGGAAGGCCTGCCTTAGCAGTTGGCCACCACAGGTGCCCCCAACACAACTCCTGTGTCATTCCCACCATGGCCACACCCATCCCCATCCACACCCATCCCCCGGCCCTCCGAGGTCAAACAATCATCCAGGTCATGGTTATCAGTTGTCGATTGGGACCCACTGTTGACCATTCTTCCCATCTTAGACACGTACCAATAGGACTACTGCAATGCACTATACATAGGGCTGTCCTTGAAGAGCATTTAAAAAGCACTGAAAAGCACTGTTCTTCAGTTCTGGCCTCCAAGGCTGGTTGCACTTGATGTTGGTACAGAAGGAAAAGTCCTGCCCTAAACCTTTCCTATGGCTTGACTCTTTCTCCATTCCTACTTGACTTGACTTCAATGTGAATCTGCTGAGGGTTGGGGTGTCAGCCTCAGGTTAAAGATCAGTGTGCTGACGATATCAGTTGTGCAACTTGGTCTTGGGCCAACCAAGTGATGCTACTGAGATACTTTCTCAGAATGACTGGAGGCTGTGGGTTGGATGAAGAAGAAACCCATTGCTCAGTGACTTTCCGTCATTCACCCTGACTGGGTTACACTGCCCTGGTGTTGGTGTGCAATCTGAGGTTTCTGCTGCTTACAGCTCCTGCTTGAAGAGCAGGTGGCAGCCGGGTTCTTGACATAAAAAACGGGAGAGGTACAACACAATTAGACTAGCGGGGTTCTCTGATTGTACCCAATCACAGTAAAGGTACTTTTCATCTTTAAGGAGAAATTTCCTGACAGTTAGAACCATTAATTGTTCAGTTTCCATTCATTATTCCTTGTCTGGTCTTCAGGTGCTTTGGAAAATAGCTTGACTCCCTCCTCGCTGTGGCAGCCCCTCAAATATTGGAAGACTGCTATCCTGTTTCCCTGGTCCTTCTCTTCACTAGACTAGCCATGCCCTGTTCCTGCAACCGTTCTTTGTATGTTTTAGTCTCCAGTCCCCTAATCATCCTGGTTGCTCTTCTCTGTACTTTTTCTAGAGTTTCAACATCTATTTTATAATGTGGTGAACAAAACTGGATGCAGTACTCTAGGTGTGGTCTTACTAAGGCTTTATAGAGTGATATTAGTACTTCCCTTGATCTCGATTGTATCTCTGTTTAATGCAATTTAGGATTGCATTAGCTTTTTTGGCTGCTGCTGCTCACTGCTGGCTCCTATTTAGCTGGTTGTCCACTAAGACTCCAAGATCCCTCACAGTTATTGCTATTGAGCCTGGTTTCTCCCCGTCTGTAAGTGTACTTTTGGTTTTTCTTGCCTAAGTGTAGGACTTTACTTTTCTCTATATTGAATTTCATTTTGTTAGATATGGCCCAGTGTTCTAGTCTGTCAAGTTCCATCTGGATCTTGAGCCTATCTTCTTGGGTGTTAGCTATTCCTGCCAGCTTAGTATCATCTGCAAATTTGGTAAGTTCCCCTTCTATTCCCTCATTTAAGTTGTTAATGAAGATATTGAAGAGTACTGGGCCAAAGATGGAACCTTGTGGCACCCCACTGCTTACTTCCCTCCATGTAGACTTAGACCCATTAAGGACTACTCATCGAGT
Organism: Notechis scutatus; assembly: GCF_049901735.1. Lineage (NCBI taxonomy): Eukaryota > Metazoa > Chordata > Lepidosauria > Squamata > Elapidae > Notechis > Notechis scutatus. The sequence continues at coordinate 256,009,726 of NC_142010.1, read as the reverse complement.
ATGGTTTGTCAGCCGGTTGCAAGTCTATCTAGTGATGGTGCTATCTATTCCACTTTTTTCTAGCTTACTAAGAAGTAGGTTGTGGTCTACTTTGTCAAATGCCTTGCTGAAATCTAAATATATTATGTCTACAGTATTTTGCTGGTCTACTAATTTAGTCACTATGTTGAAAAATGAAATAAGATTGGTTTGGCATGATCTGTTCTTAACAAACCTGTTCTATTCCTATTCTATTCTATTCCCATTCTATTCCTATTCCATTCCTATTCTATTCCATTCCTATTCTAAATTATCTTTGTTATCTGGTCTACCAGGTGGGGATATGCACCATTGCTCAATTAGGATACACTACTGACCATCACTCATGTCTTAGTCACTTCCCAATTGGACTACTACAATGTAGTCTACGTGAGGCAGCCCTTGAAGACCATTTGAAAGATTCAGTTCACAATTCATAGGCACCTACAGTATGGTCACACCATAGTATGCCCACAATACCTCTATGTGAATTGCACTGGTTTCCAGTAGCTTCTGAGAGCTAGTCATGATACTGGTTGTCACCTAGGGATCTACATGACTGGGAACTAAGTTGCACCACTTTGAAAAAGCAACTTTGGGACAACCATGACCTGGATGATTGAGAATCTCCATAGACATATTCCCTATAATCTTTTTCTCCCTCTACTTTGCCTGTAACGTTAGCCTTCTACCATCAAATATTCTTAAATTGCTATAATTTAGTTTTTGTTTCATCCAGATAGAATGAAGCTATTCTTGTAGTCCCACTCCACTGTTCACCAGCAAAAAGTTCTTATGTTTATCTTTTAGGTTTCTGTTTTGTCTCTTTGCTTTATTTGCCTTTAAATTTAGATTCTCTGATTTAGATTTTATTTGCCTTTAAATTTAGATCCTCTATGAGCCATGGTGGTTAGAATGCAGTACTGCAGGCTACTTCTGCTGACTGCCGGCTGACTGCAATTTGGCAGTTCATATCTCACCAGGCTCAAGGTTGACTCAGCCTTCCATCCTTCCGAGGTGGGTAAAATGAGGACCCAGATGGTTGGGGGCAATAGGCTGACACTGTAAGCTGCTTAGAGAGGGCTGTAAAAGCACTGTGAAGCGGTATATAAGCCTAAGTGCTATTGCTATTTCCTATCCCTCATGTCAACTCATAAAACATTTTCTATGCCCATTTTATAATTGACTACAGAAGGGTGGCAGGGGGGGAGGAGTTTGAAAGAGCAGCGCAGCAGTTTGGAATCGAAAAAAAGATTATACTAACTGACTGGAGTTTCTGCCACACAAATCTCTAACTGGAGAACATGATTGATGACTCTTGGCTATGGACGTGTTTTGTTGGAGAATATGAATTATGATCCACCCAGATGGGTGGGGGAAAACAAGGGTCAAGGATGACAGTGAATTACGTGTCTCAGAATCAGGTCATGCCAATATGTCGCTCCTAATGAATTCTTTGAAGCTTTTTGAAGTTTGGCTCAAGACTCATGATTTAATAAGGGCGATTGCTGGAATCCTGACACCTCAATTATCTAAATATCCTGTGTTGTAACATATTAGTAAATGCGGTGGTCTAGATACCATTTCACATATAAAACCTCCTTGACAACCACTCATGGTGAAAAGTGCAATATCAAGAAAAAGTTCGAGTTAATGGAAACAAGTCTTTATTAAGTAACTTTTTAATATCAGAAAAATAAAACTCTTATAATTCTCTTTACAGCAAATATATAATATCAGTGCTTTGGCCATCATAAGTTAAAGGCCCTTTATCATAAAATATATGCTTTTTTTTAAACTTTACTCAAATTGAATTTATAATCCCTATGACCTTTCTACATATACATAACAAAAAGAGTGTAGTAAAATTAGCAAATACTAAACCATATTGAGCTTTGTCATTCTGAAGTCTGTGGTTTATAGAAACAGTACACGCATCTAATGTTGAATCCTTGGCTTATTAGCTGCAGTGTACAATGCAACAATATACAAAATACATGCTTGGTAAATGAGATTGTTCATATCTACAAGACTCGGCTAAAGATTAAGATTTCAATACTGACATTTAACTATCCTACAAGCTATTAGCGTTAAAGTTATGCATCTCATAATGTCATAATATTATATGCCATCAAGGCAACTTTTATACTGAAAAAAAAATCATAAAATAAAAACCATTATCTGTAAACTTTTTTTTTATACGAAATGTAACTCTTTCAAGTGGAAAATAAAAAATAAAGATTTCTGTATATTCACTAGTTCAATACGCATAGAATTTGCTATTCTGAGAAAAAATTATTTCATCTTGGGAAGATATTGCTCAAAAAAAGAGAGGGGATAAGAGGAAGGACAGACAGAAGGTTTTTTTTTTTTTTTTTTAAAGGAGAAAGAGAGGAAGAGGGAAGAGGAAGAAGAAGAAAAATGAAACCCATCAGAACATCTGAGTGTTTCTTTAAAAACACCAGCAGAGATTTGGGGAAATTCTGAGGATGAAGTGCTGGAAGGAGAAACATCCACAGGGTGAAATGTACATTAAAGAAATCAATAGAGAAGGTCATTTTCCCCCCCCTTTGATAGAGGGAAGTATAGTTTTGAAATGAAATAAACCGTTTTGCTGGGTCTCAGTCACTGCTATTTATCATCGATACAAAACGGTGGATGTTATTCCCCCCCCCCCATATGATTAAAACTAAAAAGACAAGTTTCACATAATGTGCAAGTGTGGTTGTAACAAAAATGATTCACATTTTCTTATACTCTTGATATTCGCTAAAATAGTTAAGAACACCTTGATCACGTGAGCCAATGGAATGTCAGAGCCCTCATTCTAGACATGAGGGATGCAAACCCCTCTCGACTTCCCCTTCCTCCCACCACAAAGCGGGGGTGGATCCGCAAGAAGCAGAAATGGGCGGGGAAGGGGATCCCTAACGGACACGCCACAGCATGACAATTCACAGCATGAATTGCATCGGGTGTGATGAACACGGAGGGCACAAAGGGAGGCCTTCCCTTCCATGGAAGGTAGTAGCAATTCACATGTGGAGAGCATCATCCAAGATGCTCCCCGCCAATAAATAACCAAACTGCTACAAATGGGGTGCCTCTCCTCCTCCCCCCACTTCCCGCGTCCGGAGCTCCCGTGTCCCTTGGCAATGATTTGAAACAGAGAAGGCTTTTCCCAGGCTTCAGCAATGGAAGACCCACACGTTTCCTGATTCGCTTAACCATGCCTCAAATTGCATACTACTGGATGAGAAGAGGCTCATCCTCCTTCCATGAACCATGATCCGGTTAATAAAAACTTCTCGCTAGGCGACTACTCGCTCAAATGGCAGGAAACCAATTGACGGGCGGCAAAAGTATTTGCAACCGTTAGATAAATGAAGCCTGTTATTGTTGTGTAAAGAGGGAGGGGAAAAAAAACAACTAACGCATCCCCCCCAAACCTGCTCTGAAAAAACTGGCAGTGTAAAGAAGGCAGCACTGGAAGTTATTTTTGAAACATTCATGATCCTTTGCACCGTTTCTCCCCCTCCCTCCCGCCAATAAGAATTTCTACACTCGGGGGCTATGCGAGACTTCGCTTTCACTGCCGTTACTAGAAATACTTTGTCCAAGATCTGGACAGACTGCAAATGCTCACTGTACGCTCCCTGCTCTTTAAAACAGACCTAAGGCCCTAAAGACCTTCCAACAACACCACGGCTCCTTTCCAGGACTTTGCTAGAGGTACCACAACTGCAACCAAAATGGAGAAAGATTGGCTTAGGCCTATAAGGTTAACTGAACAAAGCCTTTTTTTTTTTTTTTTTGGGAAAAGAGTACATGCTTTTCAAACAACTGTTAGCCTAATCTCAAGAAAGCCCCAATCACAGTCTGAGTTCATTATAAGTTTACTTAGGGGGTACCATTACATCCAAGCCATTAAGAGTTTAAAAAGTCCATATATAATATCTCTATATATTTAAGAGTGAATTTGAATCGCCTGAGTAACAGCTGTCTGGCAAACTGGACAAGATGGTGCTTCTTTTTCGCAGATCTTGTTGGCACACTCCATGCAGAAAAGGTTGTGGCCACATGGAACCAGGGCAGCGATTACTTCGTTCTCAAAACAGATCACGCAGTCGTGCTTCCGTCTTAACTCCGGAGGGGAACTAGATGTGGAGCCACCGTTGGAAGAGGAGTAGCTGTTGGTACCGTTGGAAAAGGCAGGGATATAGATGGGAAGGCCAACCTGGTTGACGGTGCTGGGCGGGTCGCTTCTCACTCGGCGGGCGAGGGGATGTTCCAAGGTCTCGGGAAAGGTCGGCGACAAGCGAGGGGTGGAAGGCTGGCTCCCTTTCCGCGGAGATTTCACATTACTAGCAGGTTCGCTACCAAAACTGGAGAGTGGGTTGACGGGTTCGAAAGGTGTCCAGATGGTCTGAGAAGGGGTTGGCAAGGAATCGTAGGCGGGGGAGTCGACGGCCAGATCCTCTGCCCCCACGGAAGGCAAAGTCTCCCCAAACCAAAAATTGCCAGTGCCAAATGGACTGGTTGGGCTGAAGTCAGCCAACCTATTGCTTCCAAAGTAGGAATCGGTGGAACCGCTGCCTAGGGAACTGGAGCTGTCGTTTCTGTAATTGGAAATCATCCGGGCGCGACTGGGAGGTGGGACTGGGTTGGAAGTAAGCCAGGCAGATCCAAGGGTTCCTCCTTCAAAACTGACATCTGTACCGTTGTAATGGAAATCGTTTTCTTCGTTGAGCTCAATGTAGTTTCCAGTGCGCATGGCGATGTGCATTTCTATCTCTTCCCGGGCCCGGTCTACGTTTTCAGGCATGCCGGTTACCTCAAAAACTGGCTCTTTGTCTCTACTGGGAGTAACTATGTAGGTATGGGTTTGCTGCTGAATTCTTTTGATCGTAGCGCCTTTGGGGCCAACCACCAGCCCGACGACACGGTAAGGCACCCTGACCTGGACTGTAGTCTGGCCTGGCAGGTTGGGGTTACAAGGCAGCCCTCCCAGAGCAGGGCCGTTCTTGTTGCGCGAAGCTCTTATCATGGAGAAGTGCTCAGCAGCAGAAAGTATTTCCCTTTTGGCCATGGCGACGTCTTCTTTGCGTCCGGTGACCACAAAAACAGGCTCTTCTCCACGCACAGGTGTCTTGATGTACGTATTGGTTTTGGCTCTTAGGGCCTTTATTTTGCAACCTGCAGCAAGGAGACAGAAACAAACAAAACAAACACTTTAATAGATTTAATTTCTTTTTTAGCATTAAAAAAAACCCAACTCCTAAATTACAGGTGGTCCTCAACTTATGACTGGTAGTTTTTCAATGTTACAACAGACGCCCCCTCCCCAAAAAGGGTAGTTATGACCCATTTCTGAAGTTCCAATGGACGCTGCTCCCTGTGGTCACATGACCGCATTTCGGGTGGTTGGCAAACAGCCCACATTTACGACTGTTTTCAGCATCTTGTAGTCACATGACCACAATTTAGGATGGTTTTGTTTGCTTAAAACCGGTATTAACTTTCAGTTTTTGGCAAAAACTCCCCACGGTGAGCAATGAGATTACTTAATGACTGTGCAATTTGCTTAATGACCACTGAAAAAAAAGATTGCCTGTATTTTTACAGTCCCTATGATCCACAATATGTTCAAGCTAAATCCAACAGAAGTCTTTTCCTTGTCAAGTCAAGTAACTTCATAGAGACTGGCATCCCATTCTCTGCAAAAATTGAAGCTTCTGGGAAATAAATACCATATCAGGTGTGACGATTAATTAGCTGAAGGTAGCTTTAGGAGCTTCCTGGCCCACCTAAACAAGTTACTCACTTGTGGTTTGTACAAATAAAACAGCTTTTGAAAAACCTGACAGGTGGGCTACTTAAAAATAATTATTTACAAGCAAATGATCACATAGAAGCCATTTTACTGTTATTTCCTGAATTTCTTCTATCTTTACAATGTCCTTCTCTCCATGAAGCATTACTTTTAATCACTGCATATTAATAATAATTTGACTATGTTAAAATTAATGGCTGAATTAATTAAACAACTAATGACTACATTAAGTAAAGCCAGGAACCTTTTCTGACGGAAGTCAATCAAGGAAAGCTGCCCAAAACAAAAGGCTGAATATAGAATGTAAGGCTGAATAAAACATGAGCATCAATGGGTTAATTGGAAGAATAGGCAAATGCATGGTCAAAGCTTGAAGGGTACAGAATACGGGTGTCAAACGCGCCGTGTCACATTGCCGTCATGTGAAGTCTTAAGTGCTATGTGAAACCAGGAACTTTCTAGTACTAGAACTTTCTGGATAGACATTTTGGTGGAAAGCATGATTCACCTTGGTCCTAATTGTATCTCCACTTTTGGGTTCAATTCTGTATAATCAATGCGGCATTTCCAGGGTTTGGCATGAATGCATATGTGACCCAAGGACCAAACTTATGGGGTTGGCTTTCTGCTATAGGGCAAGAAAGAATGACACATTCAGGGTGAGGACTGTATAGAGGAGGCATGCGTTTGAATGGGTCTCAAAACAGAGATAGCATAGCAGCAGCAATACCACTTGAGACTTATATACCGCTTCATAGTGCTTTACAGCACTTTCTAGGAGGTTTACATTGTCAGCCTGTTGCCTCCAACAATCTGGATCCTCATTTTACCAACCTCGGAAGAATGGAAGGTTAAGTCAACCTTGAACCGGTCAGGACTGAACCCCTTGGTTATGGGCAGAGTCAGCCTGCAATACTGCATTCTAACCATTGCACTACCAGGACTCCTATGAGAGGAGAGATTACAAACCAGAAAGGTCTTAACAGGTGTTAATTAGATTAAAGCACTTAATGATAGGACCAAAAAGCTCAATCGAATGTGAACACAAACCAAAAACTGCCTTAGAACGGAATGGGTAGAAACAAGAGCAAGGCCTTGAGACATGGGAGAAAACAAAAAAATTAAATGCAACCTTTGATGGATAGGAGCCGGGACAAAAAAAACAACAACTTCAAACAAGCTAATGTTTAATTCTATTTACAGGAATAAGAATCCTGGGTCCGAGGCAATGTGCAGCCTATATAATTGCCAAGAGTTCCTTTGAAAATGCTCCACGGGGAAAGACCCGTAGGGAAGAAGCAGGTGCAAGAGAGGCAGGACTGTTTTCTATCTCCTGTCCCACGAGGAGAAATCCTTCCCATTGAGAAGCGTGAGCTAAGAAAGGGGAAGAGTGAGGGAAGATGAAAAGGTGTTCACCTTGGCCTTCAAGGGATTCATGGAAACAATGTGCAAATGTGCACCTGGTGACATTTCCACCGAAGAGCAGAAATGGAAAATTTGAAAAACCTAGAGGCTGTGCTGTCCATGCAAGGAGAAATATGTCTCCCAGAGTATCTTCATCTCAATCCAACTGCTATGGAAGCTAGCAGTGATGTCTGGATTACAAGAATATTGACATTATGCTTTGAAATAATGCACCAGGCCCAACTACTATCTCCAAAACTTTAAGGTCAGAGAAAAGAAATGGTACATAATCTCAAGAATCAGTGCCCCAGAGAGGGTTTAAAAATCTGCATTGCTTTGGTTACAACAACATTAACTCAAGACCATTTACATGCAGCCAATAGTTGTAATACGCTTAATGAGTTTAGACTGAGCAATCTGTCCAATGAGCTCCCAAACTTAGTCTTCAGGCGTCTGTCATCACAGTGAGCCAATGGCAGCACTGGACTGAAGGAGCAGTCCTAAACCAGATTTTGGGGTGAATGTCCATAACGGAAGTGACTGAAAGACCAGAATGCACAGGCAAAGTCAGACAATGTAACTCTGAGAGAAACAAATGACAGAAGCGGAATGGGACAACTGGCCATGAGACAACTCACTGTGGGACAATTCAAACAGATACAAACCTTAAATTAATTTCGACAGGACTGCGACCAGTAATAATAACATCAAGTCAATCCAAAAATACAATAATTTCAAAAAAAAAAAAAGGTGGTCACTAATAGTAAAAGTAACTAAATGAAACAATTGATACATCGAATTGACCCATGATGAGTTGGCCACAGTGAGTTGGCCTAAATCTGGCGCCAAAGAGCCACCACCCTGGTGGCCAAATGAAAACCGCAATGTCTGGAAAAACTTAGTGAAAGTGCAGCCTTAACAAAGGATACTGTCCCCGAGAGCTGGTGGTTTGTCATCTGAAAGAAAAGATGTTGAACAAACACAGATATTAGTTGACAGGATTACAATGAAGACCCATCTGACATACTAAACCGAAGATGAGAAGAAGGTGCTTGAAGAATTCTTAACAGAATTAAGCTACAAGGATCAAATAAAAGTGGGTATTAATCAGAAAATGCACATATCAAAATGACATCTGTGTCATCAACATGAATTCTGAGAAGCCTTGGAGAAGTCAAGTGATAGGATTCAATCAAGTAAACAAAATGCTTGTTTAAGCTCTTGATGATAGTCCTGTGCAAGCATATCACCCACTTATGTGACACATACAAGCTACAATGATGAATGTTCATTCCTTGACCCACTAAACTACAACTCCCAGCAGAACCAGCCAGCATGACTAATTAGATTCATATATAGCCTCCTTTAAGGGATGCAACCACTGGAACAGAAGGAGGAAGGGGAGAAAATGAGTTTGAAGGCTGAAACTGGGCACAAACTACCTTGCCAGCCTAGTGATCTCACCCCTGCACACTGTTCTGTTCTGCCTGATTTCTTTCTGGATGAGATTGTTTTTCAAATCTGGTGAATGTAGAGACTTTGATTCTTTCCATTTAAGCTTCCATCACTCTGACATAAAAAAATTACAACACGATAGAAACTTTGAAAAACAGATCTTGAGTGCTACTCAGGTCTGGACTTATAAATAACTCTTAAGGAATATTTTTTTTCTGGGGAGGGGAGGATGTTACCCAACCATCAGCTATGGCCCATTTACAACATCTGTTCTGTCAATCATCCTTGGTCTCCAAATCATTGCCACAAAAATGTCAAATACTTTGAAAGCTTCCATGTAGAAAGTGGAGTCATCAAAAACAAATACGTGCAAAGTTATTTATTTCAAATACTTTACTTTCTAGCTAGCAGATGTTATATTTCTGTGGCCTATTACACTATAGCTATACAGAGTAGGGTCAGCTGAACCTAGGTAAAAAGGATCAGTTTTCTGAACATGAACTTTGTTAAGCTAAACAAAATGAAATATTGCCAATTATACATATGGAATGGAGAAGAGAGGAGTGTGCAATTAATTCCTTTGAAGTCACACTAGGAACAATCTATCAGTTGTAAGCAACTTCCTCTATGAAACTATATCACAGAAGTGAGTACACCCGCTCACAATTCTGTCAAATATTGAAGTATATCTTTTCATGTGACAACACTGAAGAAATGACACTTGGCTACAATGCAAAGTAGTGGGTATACAGCTTGTGTAACAGTATAAATGTGCTGTCCCCTCAAAATAACGCAACACACAGCCATTAAAGCCTAAACCCCTGGCAACAAAAGTGAGTACAGTGGAACCTCGGGTCGTGAACGCTTCTGACCACAACCAAATTGGGTGACGAACAAAAATTTCGGAATTTTTTTTTGCATCTGGTCGCGAATACACCTTCAGGTGGCGGCCAAACACAGCCGCGGCAATTTTCCCTGCCATGGCGATTTCCTCTTCCACACCATTTTTTTGGGGTCCATGCATGCACAGTCAGTGTTGCTTCCGGTCACGACCAAATTGGGTTGTGACCGAAGTCCTGGAACAGATTACGGTTGTGACCAGAAGTTCCACTGTATACCACTAAGTGATAATGTCCAAATGGGGCCAAATATTTTTTTAAAATAACTATACATTAATCTTATAATAGCCAAAGCTTTTTTGGGGTAGAATACAAGGGGCAACAAAGAGATAATAAATAATTGAGTACTCTTGTGATTGGATTTTATGGCGTGCCGTATTAGGATCTGTGGTTACGAACAATAAAATAAAATAACTTTTGTGAAATATCTTGAAGCAATTGGTCCATAGAGGGTGAAGATAATGGTACTTTTTGGGGGTGGGTGGGTCTGTCCTCAGTAACCTCAATATCATACTGGCTATATAGTGCTGAATCTCTAGATGCATCTGTTTCTACATTGTGACAGAAGCTAGGACAGCAGTGAACAGGTTAAAAAACCAAACACCCGGCAGTATGTGGGCAGATGAGTTATTAAAACCTTCTTTAAAAGTACTAATCGAGAACAGATAAACATGCCCTGCGATTCAATCACATTTTTCTCTGCTTGCATAACAGCAGGAAAGACCAAATTGTTAGCATGCTAACTACACACAAGCATACTAATAGTTCCCGAAGTCGTAAGTCTCCTTGTAAAATAAAAGAGAGAGATTAGAAGATGGTGTGGAAGCCAGAAGCTCTGCTTGGCCTTTCGGTAGCTCTCTTCTTCTTCTTCTGTTTTCTTTCTTTGGGACAGTGGCAAGCCAAGTGTGATTGGCTCAACATTTTGGAAGTAATCATTGTTGCTGGCTAGGATTACTCATTGGAAGGAAACTCTCTCACTCTTTTCCTGGTATTATCTTCCTGTGGTTGACTTCTACCACCGGAAGTAGTTCTGGAACTGCGCCAGAAATGTTGGTCCAGATTAAGTCCTAATGCTATTTGAGCTAATAAAAGAACATAATACCATAAAACTAAGGGACATATTCTACTATCTCAGAAGGATATTATGCTTGTTAATCATAACACAAAACATTCCACCTACTTTGGCAATTTGACCGTAGCCTTTTAAAGCCCTAATTCAAGAATTGCTCATCTCTGCAGAAACATACTCCATTTCTTTTTTCTTTTCTTTTCTTTTTTTTTAATGCCAGGAGCCATGCTCTATATCTCTCAAAAAGAAGAAACCCAGGAGAAGAGAGGAAACCCACTCAATAATAGCTCCAAAAATACACAACACTATCAAAGACATTATAAAGCATTAGCAACTGCTTCTGAATTGTTCCATTTTTATTTTATTTTCTTGCTGTGTGTAAATCACTGTTTCCAAGCAGAAAACTGGAATAGAAATTCTCAGCCTATCTGTATCAGCTAAAGCAGGGGTGGGCAAACTACGGCCCGTGGGCCACATCCGGCCCGTTGGTCTGTCCAATGCGGCCCGCCCCTGAAAAAAAATCGCTGCCATTGGTCTGTCCAATGCGGCCCACCCCTGAAAAAAAATCGCTGGCCGTGGCGTATCTTGCCCTGTGCCGCGTGGCCCCAAAGCTGCAAAACAGTGCGGAGCAATCTAGGGGTAGGAAAGAAAAGAAATTTGCAAAGGCCTCGGCTGGGAGTTCGAAATCACCTTCGAGTGCGACCTCTCCGAAGGTGAGTCCCCGCCGATCCCCTTTTTTTTCCGGGGCTTCCAGGCTTAAACTTTGCAAAGGCAAAGCTTGCAGGCTGGAGCGTCTTCCCGCCGAGGAGCGGGAAGGGTTCCACCCGGCAGCGGCGGGCTGCTTGGAGCCACCCAAAGCTAGGCCGCTGCTGATGGAGCTTTGCCCTGCCTTGGTGCCCCATTTCCCGGCTCGGCGGTCCTGCTCGGCGGCACTTTAAAAGCCTGCTCCCAGCACCCGAGCAACTTCCCAGCAACTTTCGGCTTCGCTTAAGTCGCGGGCGCTGCGCCTGGCCCCAAGCACGCGGAAGGGAAGCCCGGCAGGCGGGCGGGCAGGCTGCTTGGAGGAGGCTCCGGGCTTCCCCTCCACCAGGCGTGAGCGCCCGCGAGTTAAAACGGCCGAAAGTTGCTGGGAAGTTGCTCCGTTTTCCAGGGCTTTGCAAAGGCAAAGTTTGCAGGCTGGAGCGTCTTCCCGCCGAGGAGCGGGAAGGGTTCGCCCGGCGGGTGGGGTGGGCTGCTTGGAGGGGGCTGCCGTGCGGCTCGGGCGAGCGCAGCGCCCGCGAGGTTAAGTCAACCGAAAGTTGCTGGGAAGTTGCTCGGGTGCTGGGAGCAGGCTTTTAGTGCCGCCAGCAAAGTTTAAGCAGCCGCCCCGCCTGCCGGCGGAACCTTCCGCCTCCTCGGCGGGAAGACACTCCAGCCTGCAAACTTTGCCTTTGCAAGGCCCTGGAAAACGAGCAACTTCCCAGCAACTTTCGGCTTCCTTTAACTCGGGGCGCGCGCTGGCCCGAGCCGCACGGCGGAGGGGAAGCCTGCGGGTGGGCGGGCGGACTGCTTGGAGGAGGCTCCGGCTTCCCCTCCGCCAGGCACGAGCGCCTGCGAGTTAAAAGGAAGCCGAAAGTTGCTGGGAAGTTGCTTGGGTTTCCGGGCTTCCAGGCTTAAACTTTGCAAAGGCAAAGTTTGCAGGCTGGGCCGTCTTCCCGCCGAGGAGCAGGAAGGGTTCTGCCCGGGCGGGTGGGGCGGGCTGCTTAAACTTTGCTCGGTAGCACTTTAAAGCCTGCTCCCAGCACCAGAGCAACTTCCCAGCAACTTTCGGCTTCCTTTAACTCGTGGGCGCTTGCACCTGGCCCTGAGCCGCACGGCAGAGGGAAGCCCGTGGGCGGGCAGGCTGCTTGAGGAGGCAACCCGGGCGGTGCTCCGGCAGCAGCAAGAGGCAGTTTCGCCCGGCTCCGCTCAGGTGTCCGGCTGGGGCTGTCAGTGTGATTGGCTCAACATTTTGGAAGTACATCATTGTTGCTGGCTAGGATTACTCATTGGAAGGAAACTCTCTCACTCTTTTCCTGGTATTATCTTCCTGTGGTTGACTTCTACCACCGGAAGTAGTTCTGGAACTGCGCCAGAAATGTTGGTCCAGATTAAGTCCTAATGCCATTTGAGCTAATAAAAGAGCATAATACCGTAAAACTAAGGGACATATTCTACTATCTCAGAAGGATATTATGCTTGTTAATCATAACACAAAACATTCCACCTACTTTGGCAATTTGACCGTAGCCTTTTAAAGCCCTAATTCAAGAATTGCTCATCTCTGCAGAAACATACTCCATTTCTTTTTTCTTTTCTTTTCTTTTTTTTTTTTTTTTAATGCCAGGAGCCATGCTCTATATCTCTCAAAAAGAAGAAACCCAGGAGAAGAGAGGAAACCCACTCAATAATAGCTCCAAAAATACACAACACTATCAAAGACATTATAAAGCATTAGCAACTGCTTCTGAATTGTTCCATTTTATTTTATTTTCTTGCTGTGTGTAAATCACTGTTTCCAAGCAGAAAACTGGAATAGAAATTCTCAGCCTATCTGTATCAGCTAAAGGCTGCTATATTTTACTTGAGACTTCTGTGGAATTGAGAAGCACAATATGTGAAGCGGCACCTCATTTATTTTCTACCAAGCTCCAGAGGCGAACCGCTTTTACATTTTACTCAAGACTTATAATGTGAATGTAGCTGTGTGATTATTTCTTACAGTTGCATAAAGGTGCTTAAAACAAATAGTATAGCTGACTTGAACTTGGCAAACCATATATAGTCCTTGACTTACGACCAGGCGCTGAGCAACTGCTCAAAGTTACAACAGATTCCTCCCATTGCATGGCTGGAATTACCTTTCCACCAGACTCCACATAAAGTTGCTTTGGCCTCAGTGAGTGGATGGAGGAGAGGATTTGTAGCTCAGGGTTGAAATGAGAGGGTCCTTGATGCTCTCGGAGCTTAGTTGAGTGTTGGTCAACTAGTTTTGGTCATGAAATGTCTCCAGGAAAGCAACCAAGCCCAGAGGGCACCAAGGATCCAAGGTTTATGGGGCCTTTATTTCCTCCTCAGTCACTGAGCATACCAGGGGATTTGGGAAGGATGCTGGGGATTAAATGGCACAGCAGCTGAGTCAGACTACAATCATGACGTCCCTTCTCTGTGCATGCTCAAAGCCATGGTTAGCTTATTATTTCAAGCATGTAGGAAACAGATTCCAGAGCTATGACCCACAGGAAAAGAGGGGAAGGAAATGTTAAGACAAGGGACACCAAGATGCTAAAGCAAACAAACATCGCTTTCATTCTGAAATGTAATGTATAATTTCTTCTCTGGCTTCTTCAACAATCCTAAAAGGAATTTTTTTTTAAAAAAAACCATAGGCCTTTTGTACAACTTCTCAAAGTTTTTTTTAAAAAAATTCAGATATAGTCTAAACACAGCAGTTGCTCCTAATGAAGACTTGATGATGTTTTCCCATTTGCAGTGTTGCTCTCTACCAGATAACATCAGCTCGTTTCCCAGATTCCAGGCTATAGTATATAAAGGAGGTGTTATGAAAGGGAATAACAACGTTTAACATAAACCTGCTTATTACCAACTCACTCCTTGCTAAGACAGCCAATCTTGAGGCTAACTAACAAGGGAAGTCTTGTTTCCGGTTTTAAGAGATGAAGTTATTACTGGTGTCTGATGAAAGGCAAATTGGGGCTGAGCTGACAAATTCATTTTTGCCATCATCATCCCTACATAAGATATACAACATAGAAGCAGCAGCAGCGCCACATTACCTTTATCCCTCTTGAGCTGGAGAATAGTTACACTTCCTAAATTCTTATTTTAATCTCTCAGGACATTTTTTAAAGCTTAGGTGGGTTACCTAAAGGTGGCAGTTGAAGTGCTTGACCACTAGATAGTTTTAAGGATTACATTCTTGCAAGAACATGAATTTGAGGGACAGTGGTACTACTGATGGGCATCACACACTAATTTATTTATATTACATATTTCTAAACCGCCCCTCCCCCTCAAAGGGGATCATCAATTGCTGCAGGTTAATACAGGTAGGTGGTCTTAGAGGATAAGCAATATAATTGTCGTCTATGGTGCCTCAGAAAGTCAACTTAAGAAAAAAAAAAAGCTGACCCACCAATTGAACAGACGCTTTCAGAAATCCGGTTTGATGAGGCCATTTTTCTGTTGTAATTTAACTTTCTGTATCGCTGTGTTTAAATGAACAGAAATTTACTATGATTGATGAAAATCCATAAATGAACACTTTGACTACATCACTCAGTCTAGATATATAAAAGCAAAATACCACTCATGCATCATCACAAAATCTCCAGAACCGTAAAGCCTACAAACTTGAAATTTGGCACCTATGTTCCTCTTGGTTTCTAGGTGCTCACGAAGACAGGATTTTTTGAAATGGCTATCAGAGCATTAGTATTTCCTATATTATTATTAACACGCTCTGATGCTAAGGAGTTCTACTCCCCCTCCCCACCTGAAAAGAAATCTGTTCCAAATTCAAAACACAAGCAGAGGAGATGAGTTTCAGTTTCAGTTTAGCAACCAGCTTTAGTACAGATCATTTGAGCTAAGCCATGCCCAGGCTCCTTGCTGTCTCCTTCTTGCTCACACAGCAAATACTGCTTCAGTGTCCAAACAGCCATCAACTCTCTCACACGCTAGCCAGATGAATACCGATGGATGCTGGTAGGCAGAGGCACAATTCCCCCCCACACTTATTTTCCTCCCCCAAAACTTAGCCCGATCACATACTTTTGTAGCATGGCATGAGTTTAGAGCTAGTACTCTATAACATGGAGTAACTTTGAAAACGCAGAATACTCAAGAATATCAACCAAAGTTGTCTAATGTGCTCCACAAAACAGGTCCACTGGGAGAATTTTCACAAGTTATTCATGTATCAAAATCACTGCACAGAATCAGATAAATTCAAGGTTTTTCAACTCCCTTTCCATTTGCAGAACTGCCCGCCTTACCAACCATCACAGATAACCCTATTCTTCTACATGCAAGTGCAAAAGTAACATTGTAAATAGCTAAACGAAGTTAACAGTTTGGTATGTGATATCCATAATTCAGAAATCATTTTGTTTTTCCACTCCCAGACAACTTTTATTCATAGGAACCCACGGAGTCTCTACAATCACTTCCCATAGGGGCTTTTTAAGCCAGTGTAAGAAATGGTAATGTAAGCCAGTGAAAGAAATCAGATTGCTGGCCACTGAAAATACAGCTCACAGATGTCATGTATTTTCCACAACTACAACTAGAAAGCTTTTCCTAACCTGCTGAAAGCTGAGATTCACAGAATGTTATGTTTTTCAATATTTCAAGTGGATCTGATTGAACCCTGAAATAATATATATTGGAGATTCATGGGATCATCAGATTTACCAAGTAGGACCTGAGTATGGTCAAGTCCTTCCTTGTTAAAATACGAACATTTAACACAACCATCTTTGAAATGGAACCATAGGTCACCACTGAACTATGAAGATGAACTGCTGTGTGAAATACATGACAATAATCTTCCAAAATTTATGAGTCATATGAGATTCAAGCATACAGAAATGATAGTTGATGGAATTAAAAGCCAAGTGCAATGGAATTCATATAAACATATTATGAATTAGTTTAGATTTTGAACAGTTTCCCCCCCCCGGGCTTGGCTATGACCTCAGGGGAAAAATATATGAGAAGCATTATATGAAGTGGCTGCAAATATGTGTCCATTTAATTAAGAACCCCATTATTTCCATAGTTGTTAATTTCAGAGCTGCTAGAATCGTAACTACTTATGAATTGGATAAACGTATATTTTAGATCTATACACATTTTAAGTGTTTCACATGATTCAAAATGACACTTGCTTCAACTACCGTATTTGCCGGCATATAAGACGACTTTTTTGCCCTGAAAAAGATGCCTCCAATTGGGGAGTCGTCTTATATGCCGGGTCGCCTTATCGCCGGCAAATAGTAATTGGGAAGCACTGCGGCTGCCGCGGCTGAGGCACTTTTGCGCACCGTGGAAGCGAATCCCGTGAAGCCGAAAGGAGCAGCCAGCCTTCTCCCAGCTCCCAAGGAACGAGGCTCGCACCGCCCGAGCTCTGCTGAGGTATCCGGCTGGAGCTGTCAGTTATTACCGCTGGCGCGGCTCCAGTCCCGCGTTGCCTCGGGAAGGAAAGGCAAAACCAGGAGCCGCTGCTGCCATTGCAAAGCGCCGCCGCGGCTCTTCCTTTTTGCCTTTCCCTTCCCGAGGCAACGCGGACTGGAGCCTTGCGGGAGCCGCGCCAGCGGTAACAACTCCTGACAGCCCCAGCCGGATACCTCAGCGGAGCCCGGGCGGTGCGAGCCTCGCTTCCTTGGGAGCTGGGAGAAGGCTGGCTGCTCCTTTGGCTTCACGGATTCATTCCACGGTAGACAAAAGTGCCTCAAAAAAAAAAAAAGTGCAAAAGTGGAAGGCGTGCAGAAGAGGGCGAGTATATAACAAACTATATTTTGAGTGGAAATGTTGGGGGTGGTCTTATACGCCGGGTCGTCTTATACGCCGGCATATACGGTATATCTTTTTTACTGGTTAGATACAAATATACTGCAGTCACATGAAGTGTTTAAAAATTCAGGAAACAAGGAATTCTACCCCAAATAAAGCTGTAAAGGAGAATGAAATATGAAATGGCATCTCAGAAAAATATTCATGTCTTATATGGTCTTTTTAAAGAATATTTTTAAAGGTTTCAACTTATTTAAAGGAACAATTCAGAACCAATGCTCTAAATAAGGCATTTGTTTCAAGCTAGCAACGCTAAAATAACTTGAACCCTAAAGCAACAGAGGAGGGGATCATATTTATAGGTTGTTACCAATAACTTTCTCAAGAAGGATTTTGTAGGCCAAATTTGAGTAAGTCAAATACAGTATATGCAGTCTCTGTTGGTTTTAAAGGCTGCAGTGAACTTTGTGTGACTTGCTTTTCTATAAGCAGCATGAACAATGCACATTGCAGATTTAAAGTTTCCAGTTTGCTCCTTAAAACCCACCAATCTGAACAACAACAAAAAGCATGAAGCAAAATAAAACTAAACTCCTAGCCTAAATTTTGGGGCCTGCTGATTGTAGAAGCTCACTGAAGGCTAAACTAGTGCTACATCTTGAGGAGAGAGTAGACTAATGCATAACTGAGAGCTAACCAATCTGGAGTCACCCCTGCTGCAAATATGCCCTGCCAAGAGACTAATAATATGCTAGCCAGGAGGGAGGACATATTAAAGCCGCATCTTTCTTTTTATACAGGCAGTTCTTGACTTATGACTGCAATTGAGCCATAAAGGATCAGCACGTGATTGACCTAATTTTGGGACCACCCCCTTTTTTTTGCAGCTATTGTTAAACAAACTCATTGTTTGCTATGGGTGATTTTAGCTGGAAACTGAAAGTAAACTCCAGTTTACAGCAAAAACGGAAGTTGCAGTCATGTGACTGTGGGAAGCTGCAAACAGCGGTAAACGCAGGCCAGTTGCCAAGGGCCTGAAATGAAATCATGGGATCGTGAGAAGGGAAATTTTGGAATCAGGTTGTAAGTAACTGGGTGTGTGTGTGTGTTGTTCTCATAACTTAAACAGTTGCTAAGAAACCAGTATTAACTCGAGGAGTATCTATACTGGGAGAAACGGGACAACACTATGATATCAACTAACTTCAGGAAAATGGCAGACATGGGCCTATTACTGGGCTGAGTCTTGGAGATGTGGAAGTTATAACAGGTAGTCCTTGACTTACAACAGTTCATTTAGTGACCATTATAATGGCACCCAAAAAAGTGACTAGTCACCATTTTTCACACTTACGACCATTGCAGCCTCCCCAAGATCACGTGATCAAAATTCAGATGCTTGGCAACTGGTTCATATTTATGACGGTTGCAGTGTCCCAGTGTCCCATGTGATCAGCTTTTGTGACCTTGTGACAAGCAAAGTCAATGGGGGAGCCAGATTCACTTAACAACCAGGTTACTAACTGGTCTGCTGCAATGATTCACTTAAGAGGGGCAGAAAAATCATAAAATGGAGCAAACTCACTTAACAAATGTTTCACTTAGCAACCTAAGTTTTGTGCTCAATTATGGGCGTAACTTGTATATGTTCTGTTAAGTATTACAAAAGGCAGCAGTTTCTTCAGCTACAGAAAAAGGCAAACTCTTGTACATAAGCCAATAGTATCTTTGGCTTCTTTAAAAGCAAGAGTGGGAAAATCAATGCCTCAATAAGCTAACAAGCAAGTGTTCCCCAGCATCCTAAGATGATGCCATTTTAAAATACCTTTTAATTTATGAGTGGGATTGTGACAGAGGTGGTATTCAGCAGGTTCTGACCAGTTCTGGAGAACCGGTAGCAAAAATTTTGAGTAGTTCGGAGAACTGGCAAACACCACTTCTGACTGGCCCCGTCCCCATCTCTTCTCTGCCTCCTGAGTCCCAGCTGATTGGCTGGGTTCGTCTTTGGTTGCCCTGCACAGGAGAACGGAGCTGGAAAGCAGGTTAGTAGGCTGGGGAGGGAATCCGGTTTTCCAGTATCCTTCCTCCAGGGGTGGGGAGGGAATGGAGATTTTGCAGTATCTTTCCCCTGCCATGCCCACCAAGCCACACCCACAGAACTGGTAGTAAAAATTTTTTGAATCCCACCCCTGGATTGTGAAATACAAAATGCTCTTTTTCTCAGCCTTAAAGCTTTGCCAAGCCACCAAAAATGGTATGAAATTGGCATCCTAAATGGTAACTTTGGGTCATAGTTAAAGGACTTTAAGGAAAAGAATAGGAATGGCTTCTGCTGCTCTTTGTCACCCTTAAATTTTACCTCCAATAAAACAGAATAAAAACGTGGAATAATTTCAGTTTTGCCCCCATCCAGAAATTATATTATTGGATAATCTCTACAGCTCCTAGGAGGTTAGGAAAGCCAAATTCTCTCCTTGGAAACATTGTTTAATCTGTTTTAAAACCTTTTATTTTTCTTAATAGCACAGCTGTTATTACCACCAGAAATGTTCATATTTGAGATAGTTAGGGAGTTGGACGATTTGGTTTCTCCATATCAAATGCCTTTTGCCTATCTGGCACTCGTGAACACAGTGTTCCTCAATCTTCATTAAGGTATGGGAAAATACAGTATAAACACTGACTCAACTCCATATGCTGCTATGAATGTGTTTGTTTTTCCATAATAGTCACTTATTTATCTTACAAATAACCTCTTTCTAAAAGGGCTTGATGAGAAGAGTAATTTACTACCACTTAAAATAACCATTCCTTTGTACTGAAGATAGTCCACTTTTTAAAAAATAAAGTCCCCCCCCAGGTATGCAATTTGGCAGTGTTTCAAAACACCCACAACATGTGAAGACATAAACTATCATTTTGTGAAGACATAAACGAACATTTTTACAGCTACTGCTAATAATATCCTGAGCCAACTAATTGCTGTCTAGGCCAGGGGTCTCCAACCTTGGCAACTTTAAGACTTGTAGACTTCAACTCCCAGAATTCCTCAACCGGGAAAGCTGTCTGAGGAATTCTGGGAGTTGAAGTCCACAAGTCTTACAGTTGCCAAGGTTGGAGATCCCTTGTCTAGGATACTTACAGAGCAGTTAAAGGGCAAGCAAGGAACTATTTTTCATTCATCATGAGAATAAAAACCTCAGTGTAAACATTTGCAGCGAGCAAGGTCATTTCAATACCCCAGCTAAGAGTTTCTCAGCCACCACTTTAAGCTCCAGAAGCTCTGCATCCCGTCTGCAGCTGTGTGCAGGCATCATGCTCCTTGCTAAAATGCACAGCTTTTCCACCCAGCCACATCCACCTGTTCCCTTTGGCCAGATTAGTCCACCTTAAATGGAAAAGAAGCCCCCCCCCAAAAAAGACTGACTCCATTTCTGCAACTGTTGATTTCCTGAGAGCAAACAAAGTGAAACCAACCGACCCAAAATCTCTTTAGTCGCCTCGAAGGAAGAGAAACAATTCAAGTTAAAGCAGAATGGCTGCTACTTTTTGTTGTTTCTTAACTTTTGAATAGAAATAGCAAATCTTTTTGGCTTCCTTGAAAAGCAGATAATGTATTTTCTTTTATCATTTGTTTTTTTTTTATTATTTTAATTTACCTTATTTCATGTTTCTAGGCCAGGGGTGTCAAACTCGATTTCACTGAGGGCTGCAGCAGGGTTGTGTTTGATCTTGGGGGAGGGGGGCGGGGTGGGCGTGGCCAGGATGGACATGGCCAGCTCGACCTCACTTGTGTTGGGGGCGCCACTGGTGGCCTAAGCGCACTGCCAGCGGAAACGGACTCCCTAACTCTGTTTTTGGCTGCAACGGCCTCCTGCAACCCTCTCTGCCAACTCGGGAGGGCTGCGGGCTCCATTTTCACTGGCAGAGGCACTGCGAACCAATCCTTTGCTGTTTCCAGGGCAACCCTGCAGGCCAGATCTAAGCACTCCACGGGCCGGATCCGGCCCATGGGTCTTGAGTTTGACATCCCTATTCTAGACTGTCCATCTCCTTCAAGGTGGGCTATATTTAGAGAGTGAAGACATTGAACCTCTGGAATGGCATTTCTCAATCTTGGGCATTTTCAGATGTATGGACTTCAACTTCCAGAATTCCCTGCAATGGCCATGCTGGCTACAATACTTTATACTTTACAATACATTATGAAGTTGCCAAAGTTGAGAAAAAGAAGCAGCTGGATCATCATTCACATTCATTCACTGATGAAGATAAATTAAAATTCAAATGAGGTGACTCCAGTATATAGAATAGGGTATGTGAATGATAAATAATCTGTGGAATACAGATCTGTTAAGTCTGTCTTGTCTGTATTTTTGCAAAGCTATGATGACCAGATCTGAGCTGCAATACCCAGGCTTGGACTACTACTATTGTAAGTACTCCCTGACTTAGGACTGGTCGCTTACTGACCCTTCACAGTTATGATGGACCCCCCCCCCCAAAAAAAAAGTATTTACAACACAATTCCAATGGTTGTCCCTCATGGTCATATGATATTTTGGCAACCAGCCCACATTTATGGCTGTTTTATGGTTCCGTGGCCATGGGACTGATTTGCAGAGTTTTTACAGAAAAGCGGTATTTACTTCCAGGTTTCGGCAAAAATGCCCCGGAGCAAACAATGGATTCACTTAGCAGCCACTGCAAAAATGGGAGTAAAATGCACTTGGTAATATGGATGATCTGCTTTACAATTGTCACAATTTATGACTGTAATAGGTAGGTCCTCAGCTGAGGACTATCTGTACATATCTTGCTGATATCCATTGGTTTTTCTAGATTTTGGCAGTCTAGATTTGGTAGCCTGACACAAAAAACTTACTATCTTAATTATCTACATACCAAAACTTGACAGACTTCCTGTTTAGAATCTAAATCATATTAAAATAATGGGAAGAGGAAATGATTGGACAAAATCATGAATGTACATTTATCCGAAGCTATTAGGTCTTGAAGACTCACTAGTAATGATGGACTGGGGTCAGCGTACCGCCAAGTACCAGCTGGAACACAATAACCACGTGGAAGGGTCAGAAATCTAGAAACATCTGGTTGGTCACGATGAAAAGCAAAATGCTGGACTAAGATGGACCTCAGACAGTTTAGAAGAGTGCACAAGCCTTGTTATCAGGAATGGTTGGAACCAACATCCTACCCAAGATTTGTTTCTCAGCCAATATATCAGGTCCCGTCTCTGTAAGATAAACAGCACCAAAGCTTGTTTGCCCTTAATATTTAAGACTCCGTAGGCTCTGTCTGAGTTCTACCATTATCACCTTGCTTTGACTCTGCTAACGGTTTTATAGCATGTTGTCTTAAAGCAGACTAAAACTATGTGCTCCACTTTAGCACGTCTGAGATACCCAACAAAGAAACAAAAGATGTCTAGCATTTGCTCTCTATCTTGTAGCCCCAAACAAGTCTATGCTTGTTTCTGCAATCAAGCTACTATGACGGACTCCAAAACGAAATGTGTGCGTTTTTACAGATGTGATTACGGGAGTATAGCATACAAGGAAATAATGATCAGACAGACAATAGAATATGTAAGTATCTCTTAGATTTAACTCATCATTTTAGGGAGAGGTCATTTTCACCACAGGTGCTGAAGACCCACGGAAACACTCCAAACCAAGCCAGAAACATGCTGGTTTGCAAGGTAGCGAATGACAGTCCCAAAGGTGCTTTTTCAAGAGGCAACTGGACTTTCTTGTTTTTTCTTTGAAGGCGTTTCGCTTCTCATTCAAGAAGCTTCTTCAGCTCTGACCGGATGGTGAGGGAATGAAAGGACTGAGAATCTCCATAGACATAGTGAATGATACATTTGAGGAAAGCCTAGTAAAGAAAATGCCACTGCCTTGAATGATAGGCCCATAAAGGAAAAGCAGAGAGGTTCACACACACCCCCACTAGCCAGTTTTATTTCCATATGGAGCATTCAAACAGGGATGGTATGAGCATCCTCTCTTCTGTCACTCAACTCATTGGCTAACATGAAATTCCTGACTTGGGAAGTAATGTCGAAGCCATGCAAATTTAAAGCCATGCAACATGGACATCGTCACATGTTATCACATTCTGGACATTGTACCAAACTTTTAGAATTAACGATAGTTCTTTGCTCGTTTCGGGTTTCAAATAAAACAGAAACTGCACAGGTAAGTGGTAAGGTTGGTGTACACCAGGGGCCTCCAAACTTGGCAACTGGCTGAAGAATTCTGGGAGTTGAAGTCCACAAGTCATAAAGTTGCCAAGTTTGGAGACCGCTGGTGTACACTGTTCCTGCTGCAGTTCCTAGCAAGGCCCATCTCTCTGGCCTTCCTGCTCCTGAATTTCCCTGCACTTTTCTTCCCTCACTTGCTAACGTCCTTAGATTTTTCCTCGCTCCTCTGAACTGTTTCTGCCCAAAACAGGAAGAGTGGCGCATTGTTTTTCTATGCCGGAATGAAAACACCTGACAACACTTGCATACTTTGGTTCAGGCATGGATTACCTTAAAGTGTTTGTTCCATACAAAGAACACTTTGCACATTACTACTGTGCAACTAAATGAGAGCCGGTTTGGTGCAGTCGTTAGGGCACCAGACTAGAAAATGGGAGGCCATGAGCTCTAATAGCACTTAGACTTATATACTGCTTCATAGTGCTTTACAGCCCTCTCTAAGCGGTTTACAGAGTCAACATACGGTCCCCAACAATTTTACCCATCTCCGAAGGATGGAAGGCTGAGTCAACCTTGAGCCTGGTGAGATTTGATCTGCTAAATTACAGGCAGGCAGCTGTCAACAGAAGTAGCCTGCAGTACTGCACTCCAACCACCGAGGCTCTACTCCTGCCTTATGGATGAAGCTAGCCAGGTGATCTTGGGCCAGTTTCTCTCAGCCTAAGGAAACAGGCAATGACAAACCACTTCCGAAATCTAGCCGAGAAAATTGCAAAGACTTGTCCAGGTCGTGGCCAGGGATCAAGACCGACTCAAAAGCATGTGTGCACCCACCTACACATCACTCGGCTATTCAGACTGTAATTCCCAAACATCCTAGCCACAATGACAGATGCCAAAGGCTCATCTGCTGGTACATCCGAAAGACACCAAGTTACTAAACCACACTTATCCTTATGCTAACGCTTAAAAGAACGAATGTTTCAGCAAATTCTCTTTCAAGTGAAGATCCCTCTATACCTAAGGGCTGAACAAAATTTACACAGCAAAACCCTGTGAAGCCTACTTCCTACTGATATCAGGAGACAAGATGAATCAGGTTTTTTTTTTAAATCCCCCTGCTCTAAAAAAAAAGGAACTTGCATAATTTTCTGCAGATCTGAATGCCAGATACAAGGATACACTGGCTTGGCTAGTCTTGCAATGCAATTATTATGAGCAAAAAGAAGTACTGAAGTAATTATAACCTTGATTATACAAATGGGGTGGAGCACAATTTGGTGAAAAGCACGGTGATTTTCTACGCGTGCAAAAGGGGGAAGACTTCAAACACGTACCACAGAAATGAGAAGCCCCTGGCTTCAGGGTCTCCTTTCTTTGACCTCTTGGCTTCCCCAGCACTACTTCCCTAGCACACTGATGAGCACAACCTCAATCTTCAATCTTTTATTAGTTGTGGGTTTTGCATCCTGGCGGCTGGAGCAGTCTGTGCTATTTTCATGTGTTACGGTTTCCTTCCCCATTGCTTCTCAGCATTTTCTGTGGCATTCCATGTTTGGAACTGGTATAATTAATTAAGCTGGATGGGTCTCCAACTCCCTCCCCAAGCTGCCTCTATGTGGTCTGGAGCTGACCCTGCAGGAATATATATTTTTTTTTTAAAAAAAAGCAAAGTATGGCTTTTTATGCCTTCTGATTTGGGAATACTATTCATTGACTGTAAGTGAAGAAATCCTTCTGGCAGAAAGACCTGTTTCTGAATTATGAATCACTTCTCTAGATTGGTTGTGGAAATCTGTAACTTAAAATGGATCTCTGAGTCAATGACTTATTTTAATGTAGACATACCATTCGAGAGCAGGTGGTAAACTGCAGATATTTGAAAATTTAATGACACAGAAGCATATAATTACTGTACTGAGACAGATGTAGGCATTACATTTAATAGTATTTAGGAAAACAGCACAGGTTTTTTTAGATTTAGTTTAATCTCAATCTATCTTAGCCTCAGAAGCGAATTAGAACAATTCTGAAATTGTTTAACTAGAGTTCAAAACTTAAATTAGACCACATAGTTATGTTCACCTGTAAATGTTTAAAAAACAAGAATCAGCTATAAAGTGTAGAGTATAAATATTTTAGAGAAGTCTATAACTAATGCAAACATATTTTAGAGCTAAACCCATACTAATCACTTTTGAGAGTCTACTATTGATCATTTTCAATCAACATACAACACAATGTCAGTTTTTAAAGAAAAGTTATAGCTTGATACATAAAGTGAAGCATAAAGGCACGAACAGTTTTTATGCAGTCCTCAACTTATGACCATCATTTTACAATTATTTGGAGTAACCATGGCTGTGGAATGGGTACGCTTTAGGGCCCGTAAAGCATTCCATCTGTTTTAAAATTCATGCCCCTTGTGGTTACCTTACAACATTTTGGATGCTTGCCTTTATGACTTCCTGCAGTCATGTGGCCATAATCTGCAATATATTTTCCTAGTTTCCAGCATTTTTTTTGCTGGTTTCCACTAAAACCACGTCTAATCGGAATAATAGGTTTGCTTAACAACCGTGGTGATTTGCTGAATGACCATCACAGAAAGTATAAAAAACCCCCAGGTCTGTGGGTGCCTCAATTTATGACTGCAATAACTTATGACCAGATGTTCAGGCCAGAAAGTGTTAGAAAACTGATTTTTGTGCCAGTCACCCTCTCTCAGCTCCATCAACCTAACAGAGTTAGGTTGTGTGGAAAAGAGGAGGAGGAAAAAATGTATGTTCTAAGGGTTGAGTTATTTCCAAAACAGGAAAGATGGAATAAAAATAACTGGGCTAAAAATAATGAAATAAAAAAAAACTTTCAATAAAATATGCCTCACTTTTAAAAACATGCAGAAAGTCCCATCTTGAGCTCTCCCAGCTGCCAAACAAAAGCAGTATCACCTACAGCCAGCATGTGCCAAAAGGCTCTGAAACCAGAGATAATCTGAGCAGGAATCACTGGTAGAACTGCCTCAATCAGCACAATTCCTTAGCCCAGACCGCAGGCTGTAGCCGGTCTTCTTGTCTCAAAGTGTTAACCTCATCTTTCACCTCCTCCTTTTCCTTCACCAGGCTTTCATTGTGTTGTGTTGTCCCTCCCCACAATTTTGCAGCAAGTATCCCTCTCAGATTAGTTTCAATCTCTAGTTCTGTCCCAAGATCGAAGAATGCACAAGCTGCCACATTTTAGCCTCAGATGAGAACATTTTTGTAAGAGAAAACGGAAGGATTTGAGCACCTGTTTCCCTGAGCCAAAACTGGATAGAGGAGTGGGAAGCTATGAGGTTAGAAAGCCAGCGGTGATATGAGAGCACTCGGTGTTTTACCCAGAATGTTACATGTGCAACGATCCTCCTGTTAAATAGAAATTGCGCTCAGTGTATACAAATCCAGTTACAAGATGTTCCTTTGAAGGAGAATAGCTGACCTGTATAATCTGGGAGGGACAGAGAGGTTGGGAGATAAAACTACAAGAATATGACAATTATATGCCACTCGGGCTGGTTCAGTAGATTGTGCTGGCGCTCATATTAAGGATTGGTTTTAGCTCTGTATGTTATCCAAACTAAGCCAATTTTGCTTTATCCAACAGCCATGGATTTGAATGGTAATAGGAATCAAGTGGGAGGGGATCAGAAAAGCAGGTAGTCATTCTGAAAAATGGTCCTTTTCTTGGAGATAAGACAAATCTCTTGCCAAAACCATGATATTCCTTTGGAGCTACAATGGCTCATAAGGTGGGTAATGCAAGTATTACAAACTACTGTATTTGTGATGGAAAGGCTTCAAGGGGAAAGTCTGTACGAGCCAAAGGTTGGAGAGGCATGTGTGAAATGGAAAGGCTTGTGTAAAATATGCGATGGAGTCAAGCAGCAAAGTGTAGCTGGGCGCCAGTAGTTTGCGGAAAATACAGGTGCGAACTCCTGAAAGCCAAATTTACATTACTGGATAAAAGACCAAAAGCAGAGGCCTCACTCCGCTGACTGGGGAATTCTGGGAGTTGAAGTCCACACATCGTCAAGCTGCCAAGGTTGAAAAACACTATCCCAAAGGTGATTTTTCCAAAAGGTAATTGGACTTTGTTTTTTTTTCCTCTTTGAAAATGTTCTTGGATGGAAAAAGCAGCTTTGGGACAACAAGGACGTGGATGATGGAATCAATGATAAAATAACCATGAGAAATTCAGGTATTTTAAAGAAAAAGTATGGGACAAGCTACGCCTGTAAACGTGTATATACACACACACACAAACACACACACACACACACACGTAAAAGAAATGTGGTGGATGAAAGGAGATATAGTAACTTCTGGTCAGAAATAAGCCGAAAAATGCCTATATGAGGAAATATTTGGGAACTTGGCCAGCATTGTTGGTAGATAAATGTCCTTCATCTAGAGTCTAAACCTATTCCCAATGTCAAGCTGTGATTCTCCCATAGATATCCCTGCAACATCTTTCAATAAACCTTTATCTATTATCTACCCTTATTCTACACCCCTCAAATTTGCAAAGCAAGTAGTATTTTCATTATCCATTCACATCATATGTCTGGAGTATTCAAGTTTCTGCTTGCTAGAAGGCAACAGACAGTCTTTCAGGACTAACCAACTGGTTCTTCTTGCAGTTCGTGGAACTCTTTGGTAACCCTCTCTTAATCCATGAAGGCATTTATCTTCTTGCTCCTTGTCAAGATCTATCCTTATTCTATATATTACCACTAAAAGGCCATTGCTTTAACTGTTCTGAGCCAGTTTGATCTAATAGGTAAGATACTGGACTTTGGAAAATGAGTTCTAGCACTGTCTTAGACATGGAAGCCATCTGGTTGACCTTAGCTAGTCACTCAATCAGCCCTAAAACAAGGCAAGGGCAAGCCACTTCCAACATTGCCAAGAAAACTGCATGGACTTATTCAGATAGCATGACCCTTGTTGTGATAGAAATTCTTTCATTCTTCATTATCTAGTCTAAGTTTACAATTCTCTTCCTGCCTAAAATTATTTTGTTTTCTCCAGCACACTACTCTACATTTATTCTTGAGCCCAAGAATAACTCAAGATTAACTCAAAAGAACTCACAAAGCATGCTAGTTGATGTTACCTTTGTCTTTTTAATATTTAACATTTTTTCCAGTTTTACTTCTTTAATAAGCTCTTCTAAGCTTTTAAGCTGATCAAGCGGTGCCGTCTGCATATCTCATATTGTTAGCATTTCAACATCGAATTTTAATTTCACTTGTCAGTTCTTCCAGACCTGCTATTCTTACAATATATTCACTGTAAATGAAAATAGCTATGGGGACAAAATACATCCTTGTTTCATTCCCTCCCCTATCCTGAATCACTGTTCCTTCAAATTCAGTTCTTACAGTGTAAAGATTCCTCAAAAGAATAACCAAGTGTTCCAATATACATATTAACTTTAATATGATCTTCCTTCTGGTATGAACTGTACTATTAAAGACCATACTGGAGTCAGTAAAGGAAAGGTAAATCTAAAATTCTCTTGTTTTCTCCATTATTCCTAGTTTTATTCCAGTTTTCTACTACCATATCCAATTTCTGAAGATTTTTTTTTACCACACCTTTATTATTTTTATAAATAACCTAAGGTGGTGAAAATACATTTTTTTCTCCTTATTTCCCCACAACAACCAACCTGTGAGGTGGCCTGGTCAAAGAGAGTGACTATCACAAATGTGGGACTAGAACTCCTGGTTTCTAGGCCAGTAAACTTAAACCGCTACACCAAATTGGAGTATGCCTTTTTTAATATTTACCTGATCATTTGACATTCAACTTTCCATGTATGGCTCTAGTCTTCTTTGCAAGAATGGAAACAAAAACTTGGTTCGCATGAGGACTTTGTGCAATATTTTGATAATTAGCACATTCTCTAGGACAGGGGTGTCAAACTGGCGGCCCATGGGCCAGATGCGTCATGCACAGGCCACAGCTCCACGAAGGGAAAAAGCATTGCGATATGTCATGTCATCGCAACATGACACAGCAAGTTTGACACCTGTGCTTTAGGATTTCTTGACTTTTTGCAATTCAGCCTTGTCCACATTGAGGCGTCAGCACTTCAGCTGCTTCTTCTCCAACAATGGGAATTATTTTCCCTATGGTGCTTTTGTTATTGGCCAATTGTCTCTTACTTCTTATACAGGTAGACCTCGACTTACAACAGTTCATTTAGTGACCATTCAAAGTTACAACAGCACTGAAAAAAGTGACATGATCATTTTTCACACTTATTATTGCAGTATCCCCATGATCATGTGATTTACATTCGAATGCTTGACAACTGATTCATATTTATGATGGCTGCAGTGTCCCAAGGTCATATGATCACCCTTTGCAACCTTCTGACCAGCAAAGTCAATGGGGAAACCAGATTCATTTAACAACCATGTAACTAACTTAATAACTGCAGTGATTCACTTAACAAATGTGGCTAGAAAGGTCGTAAAATGAGGCAAAACTCACTTAAAATATCTCACTTAACAACAGAAATTTTGGGCTCAATTATGGTCATAAGTTCTCTAATGGAATTTGTTCCTGAATGTACAGTTCTGGGGCTGTCACACTTATTTGAGAGAGCCTGGATGGTGCAGTCGTTAAAAGTGCAGTACTCCAGGCTACTTCTGCTGACTGCCAGCTACCTGCAACTTGGCAGTTCAAATCCCAGTAGGCTCAAAGTTGTCTCAGCCTTCCATCCTTCTGAGGTAGATAAAATGAGGACCCAATTTGTTGCGGACAATATGCTAACTCTGTAAAACTGCTTAGAGAGAAGGCTGTAAAAACACTGTGAAGTGGTATATAAGTAAGTGCTATTGCTATTTGTGGACATGCAGAGAAACAAAACACTGGAATTGCCCAATTAATTTGGTATTTGCTGCATTTTCCCAGAATGTAATTACTGTGAATAATGATAATTGCCTGTATTCTTATTGCTCAAGATTTACCCTCCACCTTTTCTAACTAGCGTATAGCATGTTCTGAAAACTATTTGGATCTTTTCTTCCTTTGAAATTTTAGGATTTTTAAAAAATCTGACTTTTACTTTTCCATAGCTCAAGTTCTATTTTGCACAAGACCAAATATCTTTTTTTCATATACATCATATATATCATATCTCTAAGTCCATATATGTCCCCAATAATTCATGTTTGTTTTCATCATCTGAAAATGTTGTATTCAGACTGAACTGTATTTCTCCATCTCCTGTTTCCTATTATTTAGCTAATGTTGTCCATCTGGTGATATCCAGATGTAGAATCGTCATTTATGTTGCTTAAAGCAGATATCGGCAATGAATAAGTAATTCTTTTTGCAAATTCTCCTCCATTATTATATTTATTCAAATTTCCCTGTAATGCAAAGCTCCCTTAAATGTACATAATTTTTAGATATTTACATTTGAACACTTCTTAACTCGGCACAGGATTCCCTAATTTTTCTAATTACATCTAATAACAAGGAAATAGAATTAGACAATTGTAATAGATAGAACACCATGGTCTATTGGATTATAGCTAGCCTAAAAGCATATTCTGAAATGCCCTGTGTAGAATTTTAAGTTTACCATCACTACCCCAAAAAGTGAACAAAAGGACTTGGTAAAATGTAATGATATAAGCTAAATATGACTGGAATGAACTAATTTTTCATAGGATCGTCCTGTGAGAAACTAGAAATTAAGAGCCATACCTATTTCATCTGTTTTATGGAGAACTCATTATGGGCTCTTAGAAAAGCTGCCAGGCATTTTGCCTCCATTCGAACTATAAATTGTCCTCTCAAATCCACAACTCAGAGGCTCTTGTGCACACAGGCAAGACATATTTCCACTGGAATTGCTACAAAAAAACAGTTCATATGCCTCAACTGTGTCCAACATCGAGGTTCCAGAGCATGTCAGGTGTACTGGTAGCAACATTAGTTTTTCATGAAACACTTACTTCAAATTATCAGTGAACTTTAGAAACAGGGACCTTTGCTTTCCTGTACTGACTTTTTTTAGAACTAGATTAGTTTGCCATAGACAAAATGACCTTTCAGGAAAAAGTTTTTAAAAGGCCTTGTACCTTTAAAGGTATCTTTGGACTCAGGGTGAAAAAGGCCTACACTTTCTCCACTGAGATTTCTTTTATGATTTCAGTAGCACCTTAATTTCCAAGGTATGAGTGGTCTCTAGATTTACGAATGCTCCTCTGAACCCACACTAATATGAAGAATTTTTATATAAAGTCAAATCACTGGTCTATCCCATTTCCTGGAAATTCTTTTTGCTAGAAATGCTGTGACTGGATACAGACCCTCTCCACCCACATAACCAAGTGAATGAAGTTGCTCCTGCCAAATATTGTAATTCCACTTTGATGTGAACTCTGGCCTGGTATTCTGTACTTGTGTCTGTAGCAGAATATGTATTATGTAATGTAATTTGCCATGAAAGTCCTTTTTTAATCTCCTTTTTAAAATAAAATCCTTACAATTTATATTGACTGTTTCCTAGTATGATTTGACTGCTTATTGTACCCTATGACTATGATTAAGTGTTGTGCCTTATGATTCTTGACCCTTGACTTTTTTATGTACACTGAGAGCATTTGCACCAAGACAAATTCCTTGTGTGTCCAATCATACTTGGCCAATAAAGAATTCTATACTATCTCTCACTAAGCCATTAAAAGATATATTTCTAAGTGGCATATATTATTTACTATAAAAATAAAATTTGTGAGTCCTTCCTCTGAAACCAACAGATTGGCAAGTTTCGATAAGGGATTTAACAAATATTCTAACTATAGTTAAAGCAACCAGCCTATGTCTTTAGCCACCCAATCCCTCACAATACAACTTAATGCTAAAAATGGACAAACATAAAAAAATGCTAGTTTCCTCATTTTTAGAACAAATTCTATTCAGATTACATTTCTACCCTGGCCTCTTTATTGTTTCTCTTTTAACATTCTTTTGACATTCTGCTTTTACTTGTAATATGGGCCTTATCACAATTTTTAGCCACTGCTTAATTTAGCCACTCAGTTTCCATGTTACCAGTATATTCATGTTAGCAGTATATGACAAATCTCTTACTTCTTGTTTTCTCATGTAGTTTCATTTCTTTCTTACACTGTATAAGGGCAGAGGGATCTTACTGGCCACAGTCCCTGGATCATTTTAGGTGCTTTCAGAAACATTAGAGAGGACGAGGCCATTATAACAGCAGCTAAATATAGGTTTTCATTCCCCACAATTGCTGGATGTGATTAGCTCCTGTAATTTCAAGAACTACATATATAATGTATAAAAGTAGCACAGGTGTGTTTAGAATTTTTCTTCTATGTTGGCTCAACTATATTTGTCAATTGGATTAAGATGGGCAGCTATAGAAGTTGAAGAAATAAATAAATAAATTGTGATGAAAGTGGAAAAAATGAGGAGATACTTTATATTAAGTCTATTCTTTTATTTTTAGTGTTTGAGCATTCTGCTTTATATGTACTGTGTGTGTGTGTGTGTGTGTCTTCAAGTCAGCGTACTTTCCTGCACAACAGTATCTGCACAATAGTAGTGCCTTCAGGTTTTTTGGCAGAAATATTTGAGAAGGGCTGAGACTAGCCCAAGGTTTCATGTCTAAGGTGGGACCAGAACTCAGTCTCCTGGTTTCTAGTCTGGTGCCTTAACCTCTGTACCAAACTGGCTCTCTCGATGGACTGCATCAGAATAAGTTACTTTTAGTGCTACTGGACAAGTACTTCACATATATGTCAAGAAGAGGGGCTAGGAATTTGGATGAGGTCTGAATCAATTCCCAGATTTCCATTCATGAGCTAGACAGCCACTTTTGGTGAAACTTCATACTCCATGAAGCATCTCACAAAGCGCTTTCTTCTTGTGTCCCTCTGCTCTGCTCAACCATCACCTGGCCCAATCTGTAGGGTGCTTTCTATCAAGAAAATCCAAGGATAGGTCCCATGAAAATTAAATTCCCTCTTTCCTTTCCCATTCCCTCTAGTGCAGGGTGTCCAACCTTGGCAACTTTAAGACTTGTGGACTTCAACTCCCAGAATTCCTCAGCCAGCAAAGCTGGCTGAGGAATTCTGGGAGTTGAAGTCCACAAGTCTTAAAGTTGCCAAGGTTGGACACCCCTGCTCTAGTGATTGCCTCATTTAGTGGCTGTTTGCCTAGCAAGAATTCTTCTGATTTGGTGATTCTTCATTTTAAACAGAAGAATAGTTCATTTGCAAACAAGGAGCCTAAGTCTGCTTAGAAACAATCCAGGCTAGCTAGAAAACATTCCTAATTCAGAAAAAACGAGGAAAACATCCAACCACAATTAGTGAGTCAGAACACTGTAAAGAATAAGCAAATCCAAGTTATAGGTCAGCTTCTCAATTAAACAAGCAAGTTCCCAAAAATTTCTCAACCCCAGATTCCCTTCACTGAATTGGTGCTTCTGAAACCATTGTGCACAGAAAATAATTTACCATAGCTATTAGAGGTAGTTTTCCCTTAGCAACTGACTCATATAATAACTGTTCACAGTTAACAATAGTAATGAAAAAATAACTTTACGACTAAACTAGTATTATTATTTATCTTTTTTATCTTCCTTACTGCCTCCCCTTTTACTGTATTATGATTATGATTATTCTATTGCTTTCTATGTACACTGAGTGTTTTTGTACCAGAGACAAATTCTTTGTGTGTTTAATCACACTTGGCCAAATTAAGGTTCAATTCAATTCAGTTCAAACATCACATTTATAACCTTCACAGGTCTCTAAGCAAAAGAAACTGAAGTCAGATCACAAGCAGTCATGGTTTCACTTAGCGACCATATTGCTTAACAACTCAATTGCCAGTTGCCACTCTCAATTGTGGTCACTACATGACAACTCCAAGTACAGTGAATTGTGTTGGTGTAAACTTATTTAGCTATATATCCTTTCCTTAGTCCATACCATTCATTTCTATCCATTCAAAGAATATGGATATACCATAATCTTTGGTATATCCCATACCGTATATTTCTTATTTATTTTCTGTGCCTTTGTGTGCTGATGTTTATGGGATGGATTGTGAATATTCTGTCTGGCTGTTCCTCCCCAAAACATGGGACCACTTAACTGAACAGTTATTTGGTAGTGAAATTTCAAGTTTCCCTAGCACTCTATAACCATTGTTCTGAAAATACAATAAACAAATGTTGCTCAACATGGTGGAAGCCTCCTGGATAAAAAAGGTTTGTTTCCCAGACCTTTCCTTGCAAACCACACCCATTTTTCAAAGTGTCACTGCTCTTAGCTGTTCTACCTGCAAGACCATTTCTCATCCCTTGAAAAACCAAGCTTCCTCTACAATTTCAACATGTTTCCCCTCCAGTTCCTCCTATCCAGATATGTTCTTCTGTTAAAAATCCTTTTGTCAAATTAGGTTGATCCCATCTGCAGGCAGGGCATTTATTTCTCTACTTCTCCCGGCCACATTCCCAACCTAACAGTCCCGATCCCAGGCCAAAACTTCCTGTTATTCAGCATGCAATGCTGCAATCCAGAGCTAAGTTTTGAACACCATTATCCAAACCCCAAAGAGAGGCAGCGCATTTCTTTCTTTCTTTCTCTATTCCAGATCGCCTCTCATTTATTCCAGATCGCTGCAAGGGCACCCTATTTTCACCCATTCAGACCCAACCCTTTCCCCAAACTTTTCACAGCGAGAAGACACTCAAAACCAAACCTTTACAACTCCTAAAATGAACAGGCGTAAGGGAAGGAATTCCAATTTCCCAACTTTCTTTTGGGGGCTGTCCTGCCATCCCTTCTCCTCCACCCGCTCCTCTTTTATCACCGCCTTTTAAAATAATCTAGTGCCCGTCCAGTGCTTTGGGATCGGACTCCCATCTTCCTCCCCAGCTGCGATCGATGGGAGTTGAAGTCCCCACTCTGGGAGAAATCGCTGTCCCAAGTTCGCCATTCCGGCTTGCGTGATCCTCCGACTCCCCCTCCCAGAGACCGATCGACCCCGAGGCCCACGCCCGCCCTCAACTCACCCTGCCGGCCCACGATCTCGGCCACATGCTCGGAGCTGGGCACCGGGACACACTCGGTGGTGTTGACGCTCTTCCTTCGCAGCAGCGCCGCCTGCTCGCCGTTCAAGACCGACCCGGGGGCATCCCGGCCACCATCGCCGCCGCCGCCGCCGCCGCCGCTCCGGGCGGCCCGTAGGATTGCGAGAGCATCGCCGCCATCACCCCGGCGTGGACATCGTCGCCGGGCCCGTAGAGCGCCCCGCCCAGCGCTCCCGCCTCGGCCACCTCAAAGGCCGAGCCGGCGGCGAGCGGCAGAGCAGAGACCTGCGGCGGCAGCAGCACTGAGCCCAGTCCCGGGGGCAGAAGCGGCGGCGAGGAGGAGGCCGGCGGGGGCAGCAACAGCAGCGAGGCCGGGCCGCAGACGCCGCCTCCCCGGGGCTCCAGGAAGCCGCCGTCCTCCTCCTCCTCCTCCTCTTCTTCCTCCTCCTCGGCGGCCTCGTCTTCCTCGTCCTCCGGCGGCTCCTCCAAATCCAGCTCCAAGTCGCCGCCGCCGCCGCCTCTTTCTCCTTCCTCAGGCGCCGCCTCCTCCTCCTCTTCTTCTTCCTCCTCCTCCTCCTCCTCGTCTTCTTCTTCCTCCGGCTCCCGGTCGGCCTCGTCCCCGCGCTCCCTCCTCCTCAGGCCCAGGCCTGCCAGGCGCTCCCTCAGCAGCCCCGTGTCCGGCAGCAGCGGCGGCTGAGGGGAAGCCGGCAGTAGCAGCGGCGGCGGCGAAGGCGAAAGCGGCGGCTGAGCGTGGTACTGGAGCAGCAGGCCCGGCGGCGGCCTGGGCGGGGCCGCCGCCAGCAGCGGCGGCAGCAGCAGCCGCGCTCCCAGATCGGGAGGCTCTTCGGGAGGCGACGGCGAGGCGCTGCCGCTCGGCATGGCCGGCGGAGAAGAAGGGGGCGGCGAGGCGCTCCGGCTACGCGGGCCCGGGAGACATGCTGTGGTGGCGGCGGCGGTGGCGGCGGGCTTTCCGGCCGCTGCTTCCTCCTCCTCCTCCTCGTCCTCCTCCTTTGCCGCCGCCGCCGCTGTCTCTTGGGGGCGGCCTGGGCGTTGCTGCTGCCGCCGCCGCCGCCGGCGACGCTGATGGCGCTGCTGCTGCCGCCGCCACGGCCACGGCCCGCTCGCCTCAGCGCTTCTTTTGTTCCATGGCGGCTGCTGCTGCTGCTGCTGCTTCTCCCCGCCGGCTCCAGCCGCAGCAGCAGCAGCGGCGGCGGCGGCCGCAGGCAGCAGCGGCGGTGACGGCCCGGGCAACTCCAGCCCCGCCCCGCGCCGCTCCCCCAGCCGGGCGATTGGGTGGCGGCCGCGCGGGGGCAGCAGGGGCCGGGGCTCGGCGGGAAGCGGCGGCGGCGGCGCCTGGGATTGGCGGGCGGGCGCGAGGCCAGCGGCGAGTGCGGCGGGTGGTGGTACTGACGGCGGCGGCGGCGGAGGCTTCTCGGGCTCCTTCTCCGCCTCCGGTCCGGTCCCCGCGGGCAGCATCCACACGCGGCGCACCCTGCCGGCTCTGCCCAATCTCGGTTGCGGGGAGGGCGGCGGCGGCGGCGGCCCGGGATTGTTGGGTTGGCACGGCGGGTATTGTGACGGGGCGCCAGGGGAAAAAACCGGGGAGAGGGAAAAGCGGCGCAAAGGCGGGAAAACCGGGCGCGGAACCGGCCCTGTGGAGGTCGGGGAGGCGGAAAGGGGCGGTCTTCAGACGGCCCCCGTGGACCTGGAGGCCGAAACCGGCCTCTTTTGCAGGCTTCAAGGCAGGGAACTCTCTTCATTTCAGCTGGCTGGCTGGTTGGGCGGGTTTGCACCTTCTGCGCCCCAAGCAATGGTTAAGCGTGAATCAGGTTCAGTGGGTTGTGGGAATGGAGCTGTTGGAGTGTATGGGGAAGGTGTGTTCAAAGGGTTGAAAAAGACACACGTTAAAAAAGGCGATTTTTTTGTGTGTGCCTAAATTGAGCTTTGGGTGCTCAGAGGGGGGGCTTCTGGGAGAAGCCCCCCCCCTGCAAGAGATGCTCTGAACACGTTCTCCTGATCCCTATGTGTTCCTTCCACAACCCATCCATCAACTGGTAATGATGGTTTCCAGTAGTGGTGGGATTCAAATATTGTTGCCACCGGTTCGGTGGGTGTGGCTTGGTGGGCGTGCTTTGCGTGCATGCACACACTTTGCGTGCACCCGCACGCCAAACACGCACTTTGCGCAGGCGCAGAGGCGTTCTAACTCTCCTCCTGCAAGCCTGCACGATCCCGGTTGCTTCAGCAGCTGCCACTCGGCACTATTCCGTGCTGCGCAAAGCAGCTGCGCTCAAATTCAGAGGATAAAAGTGAATATGGGAGCCCAGGTGGGTGGGTTGGGCCCAACAGCAAAGCGGTGGAGAGACCCGGTTCGGCTTGTTGCTACTGGCTCGCCAGAACCGAGCCGAACCGGTTGAATACCACCACTTGTTTCCAAGCCTAGGGCAGCTGGGTTGATGTTAGGAAAAACCACTTGGTTCTGCTTTTTGCCAGGGCTACTAGAATGCTACCTGAGGGTTGTGGGTCTGTGTGTCTGTATGTACAGGTAGTCCTCGACTTACAACAGTTCATTTACTGATGGTTCTAAGTTACAACAGCACTTAAAAATGTGACTTATGACTGTTTTTCCACAGTTACGACCTTTGCAGCGTTCCAGTGATCATGTGATCAAAATTCAGGGGCTTGGCACCTGGATTTATGACACTTCCTGTGCCCCAAGGTCATGTGCCGCAAGGTCAAGCAAAGTCAGTAGGGAAGCTGGATTCACTTAACAACTGTGGCAGGAAAGGTCGTAAAATGAGGCAAAACTCACTTAACAAATGTCTTGCTTAAGAACAGAAATTATGGTCGTTTGAATTTTGGTCGTTAATTTGAGGACTACCTGTATGTGCTTATGTGTATGAGTCAGATAGCAGTGAAATCCATGCAACTTACAGTACAGCACTGGCAGGCCTGAACAGGGATTGAGTTATCAGAGAGTAGTTACTTCAGTCATTCTTTAGGTTGGTAATGTCTCTGGAACCTTCTCCTATTTTCAACTTGATCTTGATCTAGGAGAGTTTTGAGCTTTCCTCTTCTCTAAGGTAGTAGGCTCAGAGGCAACTAACCAAGCCCCTTTCCAATATAAAGCTCTTCCCAGATTGTTATCTCCAATGTTAGAACATAAATAATAGGGTTGGAAAGGGACCTTGGAAATCATCTAGTCCAGGGTCCCCAACCACCGGTCTGAGGACCGGTCCGGGCAACTCCTGGTTGCTGGGCGCCGCCATCTTTTTCATGAAAAAGTGCTTCCGGTGAGCTTTTCCGGGTGAAAGCTCACCGGAAGCACGTTTTCATCAAAAAGATGGCGGCGCTATGCGCTCCGGTGAGCTTTTCCGGGTGAAAGCCATTTCTGCCCAGAAAAGCTCACCGAGCATGGCGCCACCATCTTTTTGATGAAAACGTGCTTCCGGTGAGGTCACCGGAAGCACTTTTTCATCAAAAAGATGGCGGCGCCCAGCTGATGCCGGTACCGGGCCGCGGCGCCCAGCTGATGCCGGTACCGGGCCGTGGCGTCAAAAAGGTTGGGGATCACTGATCTAGTCCAACCCCCTACTCAAGGCAGGAGTCCATATACTGGACTAATGGTTGTCCAATCTTTTCTTAAAAGAGCCTATTGATGGAGCAACCACAATTCCAGAAGGGGCAAGCTATTCCACTGATTAATTATACTCACTCTCAGGAAATTCCTCTTTATATTTCCAGATTGGATCTCCCTCTGACAAGGTTCCATCCATTGCTTCTTGTCCTACCCTCAAGTGCTATGGAGACTAAATTGATGCCTCTTCCTTGTGGCAGCCCTTCGAGTATTGAAGTCTGTATCTGGTCTCCGCTAAGCCTTCTCTTTGTTAGGCTAAACATACCCAGTTTCCTTAGCCCTTCATCATACAATTTAGCCTCCAGATCTTTGATCATCTTAGTTGCTCTTCTTTGCACTGTTTCTATGTCCTCGGCAAGGTTTTCTTTTCTTTTAATGTATCGTATCAACTGAAAACAAGAGATAATTAGTTTGCATCTGTTTAAATAACATACATGTCTCACTGTGTTGTGAGCTGCTAAATAAGAGAAGTGGGAAATAAAATCATTTATCTTTTAGACAATTTTATTTTTTAAAATCTAGCCATATATAGTGTCTGGTCATCTTGCTTCTTTTAATAGGAAAGGATGCAGGTGATTTAAACTAATGGCTAGACCATGGCTTTAAGTTGCTTGGTTTTTAAACCATGCTTTAGCTGCCCAAATCTGATCAGGTTTTTTAAAAAAAGGGAACAACACCCCCACTGCCAAATTGGTCTTCAACACAGGGGAGTAGCTTAATTTTTTGGGGGGTGGGGTTGTTCATTAAACAAAACTTATGAATTATGAATTCAGCCCTTTTTTCTTGCTCTCAGTAAGCATTTTGGGTGGACTTATTTACTGTTATGGGTTTTGTATGCTGCTTTGAACGGTGATTCACAGTCTTTGAAATGAATACAAATAATTGGTGTACACATTTAAAAATATTTCCAGAGTTTTGGCAATAAACAGGGAGGCAGTGGGGATGGATAAGGGTCTAGGAGATACGAATTACGCAAAGTTGAAATATGTAAATCCAAAAAGCAAGTTGCTTTCTGGATATACAGGAACTTACAGAGTTTACTATTCCCAATTCACATATAAATAATTGAATGAATAAGCCAAGCTCGTAACACTCTTGGTAAGAGTTCAAATTAATCTTTTAAGAGTTCAAATTAATCTTTTAAGTCTAAAAAAGGTTTTGGTAACCGTGCTACATTTTTATGATATACTATATACTTTTTTACACTAACAATTTGCCTTTGTTTTGCATGGCCTGCCACCGTATGATTACTGGTTAGTGCTCAGTAGACGTTGGCAATTTACCAGGCTTCACAGACTAACTTTCAGAAACTGCTTGATGGCATGCCAATTCGCCTCAAAAATTGGGCATGTGATTAAATGATCACATAATAGTTGCCATGTATACCAAGAGGCTCAATGCCCACATTCTTCTCGTTGTCAAAGACATCTGAATTAGCTGCTCAGGGATATCTAATGTGATCTAAGAGATTGCTAATATGAATTATATGGACTTGAGTCACACTTCTGTTCATTCTACGCAAGCATATAGCCAGATTTTGAAAAGAAGAATTATATTCCATTGGGGGATGACCAAAAAAAAAAAAAGATTAAATGCTAATATAGTTTCAAAAGATAGCAATTTTTGTAGTAATTTTATACTTAAAAATTTCTTGGATAAACACCAACACACTCTTAAGGCCAGTCTGGCTTTAAACATTGTGTTGCACGTATTAAAGCTGTTGCATCCTGAATACCAAAATGCTTGCAGGTGTTTTGGGCTTTGCAGACAATTTACATCTTCAGCAGCTTGCATGCCGCTATATTTTCAAGCAGCATCCATACAATGGGCTACACGTAGTCCTCAACTTACAACCATTCGTTTACTGACTGCTCAAAGTTACACCACCACTGAAAAAAAGTGACTTATGGCTATTGTTCCATTGCAGCATCCTGGTGGTCACATGATCAAAATTCAGCCGCTTGGCAACTGGCTCATATTTATGACCTGTGATCCCCTTTTGTGACATTCTGACGAGCAAAATCAATGGGGAAGCCAGATTCACTTAACAACCATTTGTAACTAGTGATTCATTCAACTGGTAAGAAAAGTTGTAAAATGGGGGAAAGCTCCATCTTGTCTTAATTTCTAGACAAAATTTCTAACAGTAAATTGTAGTTACTACATATGAGGTAGTCCTTGACTTATGAAGATTGAACCCAAAATTGTTGTAAGTTTAGGACTACTTGCA
Organism: Notechis scutatus; assembly: GCF_049901735.1. Lineage (NCBI taxonomy): Eukaryota > Metazoa > Chordata > Lepidosauria > Squamata > Elapidae > Notechis > Notechis scutatus. The sequence goes on along the minus strand of NC_142010.1, from coordinate 255,968,265 downwards.
TATGTAGTAACTGCAATTTTATTTATCATGCATTTACATCTTAGTGAGGAATAAATAGGGCAAAATGTAATACACTAGTCCTCATCTTTTTTTAATATGTTTTCATTTTATAACATCAATAAATTCCAGTTTCAATTGAACAGTGTCTTGTCTGGGTACAAATCATTTTAGGAAATAAAGTGTTTACAACAACATTCATTACATTAATATCAGTTATAACAACAATAATATTTAAATCAATTTGACACCTTCCTTGTATCACTGATCCTTTCATCTATTTCCCTGTTTCTAGCTCCTGTTTTTGTCTGCTAACCATTGATAAAGTAAGTCCCAAGTCAAAAAATATTCAATTCCTTCCTTTTCCTTAATTGTAAGTGTTAATCTATCTGTTTCTGCACATTCTAGTATTTTTTAAATTACCTTTTCGTCTATTGGGATCTCTTCACTTTTCTATTGTTGTGCAAAAATTATTCTAGCTGCAGTCTGATTTTACATGTAGAAACATATATATACCCTTAATAAAGGATATATATTTGTCCGGTAAAATGCCCAACAAAAATGTCGTTGGTTTCAAATCAATATGCTGTTTTATCATTTTTTCCAGCCATGTATATAATTTTAGTCCAATATTTTTTCGCTTTCTGGCATGTCCACCACATACGATAGTACATACCAGGTATCTGCTGGCATTTCCAACATTTTACAGATTTATCCTTAAACATCTTTGCTAATCTTGAGGGCGGGTCCTCAACATCTGACTCTTTCCTTAGCAATCATTTGAAGTTATGACACCCCGAAAATATACTTACCTGGGTTCAAAGTTCCATTGGCTCCCCCACACCCCACTATGACCATATGATTGCATATTGAGCGCTTGTCACCTGGGCCATATTTACAGGTGTTTGCAGCTTTCCATGTCACTTGACTGCAATTTATGATACGATTTTTTGCCAGAAACCAGCATTTACTTCTATTTTTCTTGTACTTTTAGCTTTCCCTTTGATTTCTTTCTTTTTTCTTCCTTAATATGCATTGATTTACATTTGTTTTTTATCTTTTTAAAAGTCTTAATAAAAAAAAAAATAAAAATGTGAATTTATGTACGTTCAATTAATGGGTAATAAACTTTGAAAAACTATGTGGGGCTTAAGAATAAGACTATAATCTTGCCAGTGGTGACTGATGGCCAACCGGGCGGGAAGAGAGCAGGATGTCCTATGTTAGATAGAGCCAAATGCTTTTCATTTCATTTGTTCATTGATATTTCGCCTTCATTATTTTTACAAATACATTTTAAGGCAATGAACATATCCAACACACCTCCTCCTATTTTCTCCACAACAACTACCCTATGAGATGATTTGAGTTGACAGACAGTGACTAGTTCAAAGTCACCTAGCTGGCTTTCATGGCTAAGGTAGGACTTGAACTCACAAACTTCCACTTTCTGATGTCATTAGTTTCCCCCCTCCCCCTTTCCTTTCTTGTACTGTACCAAGGACACTGGAGCCAATTAAATGTAAGATTAATGTCTTACCTTGGTTCAGAAGGGCTGTCTCCACGGAGAAAATGTTTGTAGACTTCATACTCCTTAGGGTCATGCCAATCTTGCAAATGCTTCTTTTCATTGCTCATTGCTGTGTCCCAACAGCTGCACAAACCAAACACCAATATGTGAATGCCATGGATAATAGGATCCAGGACAAAAGCTATTGATGCAAATATCTTGGAAAATAAGTTCAGTTTTTAAGGGGCTGCCCCCCATAAAGGTGTGCTACGGAAGGGGAAATACAGATGCAAAAATAAATGAAATCTAATTACCTTTTACAAATGGGCATCTTGATTTTGCTGTGCATTTCATGATGTTATAAAACAGTGATCCCCAACCTTTTTGACGCTGCGGCCCGGTACCGGCATCAGCTGGGCGCCGCGGCCCGGTACCGGCATCAGCTGGGCGCCGCCATCTTTTTATGAAAAAGTGCTTCCGGTGACTCACGGAAGCACGTTTTCATCAAAAAGATGGCGGCACAGCGCTTCGATGAGCTTTTCGGGTAGAAATGGCTTTCTACCCGGAAAAGCTCACGAGCGCTTGACCGCCATCTTTTTGATGAAAACGTGCTTCGGTGAGCTTTCTACCCGAAAAAGCTCACCGGAAGCATTTTTTCATCAAAAAAGATGGCGGCGCCCAGCAAGCCAGCGGCCCGGTAGGAGTTGTTCCGCGGACCGGTACCGGTCTGCGGACTGGTGGTTGGGGACCCCTGTTATAAAACACTTATTAGCACAAGGGAATTTATTTCACTTGGATTTTAGGACTGATTTGAGTATGAGAGTATCTTGCTTTACTGGCATTTTTGGGAAGGTGCTTTTTAAAAGAAAAGACTCTTTACTGGAAAATAGGACCTTTAGTGGCTCACGTTTTATATGCACAATTCAAGGATCTCAGCAGATAGATAATTGCCTTTTGAAATGACATTGGTGCCCAAAGGCAGGGATGTCTTACATCCTGTATTGTACAGTATATCAGAGGTAAGAGTTAAAAGGTGATTGGAAGACTCACACTGCTACTTTTTCCATATAAACTAGTGACTTGCAACAGTTGCATTAGCTGGAAAAACAGATTTGAAGCATGAACCTCAGAGAAATAATAGTCTTGGCTTCCTCATTAAATTAAAGCTTATAGCACTTACAGGAAACGTCATGAAGCGTGCTTTCCTATCTGGATAGAATAAGAAGGGACATTTCCAGGAAAATTGACCTCTTGGTACACACCTGAAATTAAATGGTTAACTAGATATAGCTAATTAATAAGCATATAATGAATTGCCATGCAGCGGCATAAACTTAGGCAAGAAACACAAAAGGACACATATAGACTGGGTGAAACCAGGCTCAATAGCAGTAACTGTGAGAGGGATCTTGGAGTCTTAGTGGACAACCAGCTAAATATGAGCCAGCAGTGCACAGCAGCTGCCAAAACATTAACAGAGGGATACAATCAAAATCAAGGGAGGTACTAATACCACTCTATAAAACCTTAGTAAGACCACACCTAGAGTACTGCATCCAGTTTTGGTCACCACATTATAAAAAAGATGTTGAGACTAGAAAAACGACAGAGAAGAGCAACCAGGATGATTAGGGGAATGGAGGCTAAAACATACAATGAACGGTTGCAGGAACTGGGCCTGGCTAGTCTAGTAAAGAGAAGGACCAGGGGAGACATGATAGCAGTCTTCCAATATTTGAGGGGCTGCCATAGGGAGGAAGGGGTCAAACTATTTTCTAAAGCACCTAAAGGCCAGACAAGGAATAATGGATGGAAACTGAACAAGGAGAGATTCAATCTGGAAATAAGGAGAAACTTTCTGACAGTGAGAACAATCAACCCATGGAACAGAAGTTGCCCTCGGAAGTTATGGGAGCGCCATCACTTGAGACTTTCAAGAAGAGATTGGACTGCCATTTGTCAGAAATGGTGTAGGGTCTCCCGCTTGGGCGGGGGGTTGGACTAGATGACCTACAAGGTCCCTTCCAACTCTGATTATCTGTTACCTGTTACTTCTGACTCTTTTTTTTTCTTTCCACCTTTCAGCCTCATCTCCAAATTTCCTGATTGGGGAAGAATTCTACTTTTTCTATGATTTATGGAATAAGAAGCTTGTTTTTTTTTTACTGCTGTATTCTAATGGGGAACAACATTGGAGTTGGTGTTGAATGGGAGGGTGGATTGTGTTTGTGGCCCCTCAGGTGTTCTTCAGGGTTCAATGCTCTCCTGTTTACTATCTACATGGGACCACTGGATGAGGTCATCTGCTGGTTCTCGATTCAGCGTCATTAGTACCCTGATAATATGCAACTCGACATAGTTACCCCTCTTTAGGCGAAGCTTTTGATGTAGTGGCCTGGTGGATTGCGGCTCTTTGGCTGTGGGTCTGGAGGAACAGGCTTGGGTCAATCTGGGCAAGATTGAGTGCCTGTGGCTATTTGGCCCCCTTCCCCTCCCTTTCTCCCGGGGTCAGGGATGTGACTGTCATTAGTCTCAGATGGCACTGCATTTTTCCACGCAAGAACCCAGATTACTGGGGGCAAGAGGCTAACTCTGTAAAATTGCTTAGAGAGGGCTGTAAAGCACTCTAAAGCAGTATATAAGTCTAAGTGCTATTGCTAAGTGCTATTAACAACTGCAGTGAATCTAAACAACTGTGGCAAGATCATAACACAGGGCAAAATTCACTTAACGACTTTCTTGCTTAGCCACAGAAATTTTGGGTTCCATTGTTGTTGTCTCCACTCTCTGCATTTCCAGACACATTTTTTAATTCCAATTTTAGGAAATCCCAATCTCTTATGTGATGCATTGCGATCTAGAGATGGTGTGCTGCCTCCATTCACCCGCACATCAGGGCTGCTGTGGAGAGCTTTATTCAGTCCGTTCCCCCATCAGAACTATTTTAGATTTTCGGTTAACCCCGCCAGCTGCAAGCTTAGCATAGTAATTGGCTCACGTCCAAGTAGATAATCAAAAGCAAAACAAACTCACAGCCAAATCAAAAACAGTCTTGGAAATGAAAGTTTTGCCTGGGTAGGTTCCAAAAATAAACAGCCCAATTCTCCTCCGAGATCCAGGTCCTCCACTAAGTTTATCAACAAATTCAGTGGTCTGAGTTTCAGGGCTTGCAAGGAGAAGTCATAGGAATTGTTCAAGCCAGGAGTTTGGGGGGTCATTTCCAGCGAAGACAGCCACCAACAAGCTCCAGACTTGCAATGGCTAATTAGTCCACTCGACAGATAACCGGCTGCTCCAAACGCAAACATAAATGCACTCTGCAGCTGAATTAAATCCACGAGCTGCGGAGTCCTGGAAACAGAAACAACCATCTTGGCATGACCCACAAACGTTGCTTCCAGCAATGCCTCCCTCTGCCTGCCATGCTAAATAGTCCTGGTGCAGCCCATTAAGAGGGCCGGGGCTTTCCCCCCATCAATCTGGCAGATCTCCACCTCTCCGCCCTCAGGCTCTCGCATCCATCAAGGCAGGCAGTTCCTCCCCCTCTTCCTCATTGGCCTGTGAGCTCTCCCCAGGCGAGGCATGCTGTGCTGGCAGCTCAGGCTCAGCAACACCGGAGATGCCAGGAATGCTCTCATTCTCCCTCGAGGCCTCCGAGGAAGGAACCATTATCCACAAGAAACATCACAGATGAGTGGGAGAGGAGAATAAATGTGAGGGAAATTAGCCATACAATCAGGAAATGAAATACATAATAAATTGACAATATTGACAGCATATAAGGAGAACTTGTATAAGATGTTTTATAGATGGCACATAGCGCCAGCAAGACTAGCGAAAATGTTTAAAGATAAATCAACGAAATGTTGGAAATGTCACCAAACACCAGGAACGTATCATCATTTGTGGTGGACTTGCACAGAGGCTAAAATGTTTTGGACTAAAATACACACATGGTTGGAAAAAATGATTAAACACCATATAGTTCTGCAACCTGAAGGTTATGGTAAAGAAAATATTTACTTAATTATGCATGTTCTAACAGCGGCTAGGATTGTATTTTGCCCAAAATTGGAAAAGTGATAAAATACCAACAGAGTGAAAAAGTAATTGAAAAAATATTTGAATGTGCAGAAATGAATAGATTGACACTTAGAAATTAAAGAAAAAGAAGAAACGGAATATTACATGGTATGGAATATGTTTTATCAATGGATATAGAACAACCTAAAAAAGATTTGATGTATTTATAGAGCAATTAGAGAAATATAAGCAAAATTATGTGTGATATTATGTATATGGGAATATATACACACAAATATTTTGATGTATTGTTAGATTTGATAAGAAGAATATCATTTATAATGTTCAAATAATTGAAATATGTACCCAAGTTGACGCACGATTGAAACGGAATGGTTTGTTGTATATAAAAAAAACAATTTTTAAAAAATAGTAATAAAAAAGGAAATGAATGCATTGAATGGGTTAGCCAGTTAGGCTGCAAAGATTTGGGTGCTGTTCTCTGCAAAACAATGATCCTTGCACACAGAAGGCCAGAGTATCAAAAATAAAAACTTTAATGCAGTACAGGTGGTCCTTATTTAGTGACCACAGTGGAGACTGCAGCTCAGTCCTTAAGCGAAGCAGTCAATAAATGAAACTGACTGTGACTGCTTATGATCGGACCAGCTTTCCTTTGCTTTACCGATCTGTGAAGGTTATCAGTGTGACTGTGTGAGGCTTGCTTGTAAAGTTACCTTTTCATCACCATCGTTAACAGTGAGCGGTCATTGTACGGGGCAGTTGCATAGCGAGGACTACCTGCAATCATCATCTCCTTTTAATGACCCCACAGTCCCTTGCAGGGTGGAGTCTGGGCAAGTGAGTGGAGCTGAGTGTTTATTGGCCGAATACCCTTCCTGTCGCCAGTACGGAGTTATATTCAGCAGATAGGACTATCTGCGATCTCTGTGATAAATTATTTTCTATACAATTTATGGATTTCGCAGGGAGAGAGATTTTTGGGAAAACTTGCCTGTTTAATAAAGAAGGTGACTGACCGATAACTTGGGCTTGCTTATTCCGCACAGTGTTGTGACTCACTGATTGTGGTTTGATGTTTTCCTCCTTTTTTCTGAGTTGGGGATATTTCCTATCTAGCCTGGATCGTTCCTAAGCAGACTTAAGTTCTGAAAGCTTCTTGTTTTGCAAATGAACTATTGCCCTTCAGCTAACACTGACCACAATCATGGCTGAGTCTTCTGTTTAAAATGAGGAATCACCAGATCTTAACAGGGGCCATTTAAGGCCTTGATCCAGCCTCTTCCGTCGTGCAAAAAACATCATTTAAAAATAGCAATGAAGGAACCATCCTTGGGAAAAAAAAAACATCTTATGGTATCACATGAAAAGCTTTGCCAGGCCATAAGTTATTTGCAAACCTAGAATTATGTGAATGGCCTCTATAATCATCCTTTGATGACTTTGTTTATAAATCTTTGCTGGTTGCTAACATTTTAAAATAATACTCAGTGTGGAGTAGTAGACTTTAATTAATATGTCTGCATTATTGCTCAGTTTAAAGTTTTTAACTGCATGTTACCAGTCTTCTCAACTCTTGAGCAAGAGTTGGACTCCTTCCAGCTTTTGAAGCCCCCAAGGGTAATAAAAATTAAACAGGAAATCTATTAAATACCGAGGGAGACAGAATTTAAATATTTTTAAACTACCCACATTTGGAGCTTTACTTGAATTCAGGGGAGAGGCGAAATGGTTCTCTTGTCTCTGTCCCCACCGCCCAATGCTCCCAATCCAAATTATAGTTTTCACTAGCTCCTACATGGGCAAACAACCGATACAAACTCAAGGTAAACCGCTCCAAACTCGACTGCAGAAAATACGACTTCAACAACAGAGTGGTCAACGCTTGGAACACCCTACCCGACTCCGTTGTTACAGCCTCAACCCCTCACAGCTTCAACCTCAAACTGTCTACCCTGGACCTCACCCCATTCCTAAGAGGTCCTTAAAGAGGGGCGTGCATAAGCCCACCAGCGTGCCTACCATGCCTGTCTTACTGTCCCCATTTATCTGTATTTACTCCCTTTGTTCATGTTTATTTTCATACCTATACTTGTTACCTTGTACATTTTTGACAAATAAATAAATTAAACCTGTTTTTATGTAGAAGGAAGTGGAAGACCTATTCATTTCTATCCGATTTAGTGTTCAAATGATCGCAAGTAGGCAGCCAGAAGAAAACTGAATTTCTTATCTAAGTACAGTAGGTTGAACTTTTTGATATCAACCAGATTCAATTAAAAGGGGTGCGAGGGCTCAGCGGTTAAAGATGTTGAGCTTGTCAGCTGGAAATCTGGTTGAAAGTCTGCCTAATTTAAAGACACAATTATCTCATCTATCTATCTATCTATCTATCTATCTATCTATCTATCTATCTATCTATCTATCTATCTATCATCTATCTATCATTCATCTATCTATCATCTATCTATCTATCTATCTATCTATCATCATCATCTATCTATCTATCTATCTATCTATCTATCTATCTATCTATCTATCTATCTATCTATCTATCATCTATCTATCTATCTATCTATCTATCTATCTCTATCTATCTATCTATCTATCTATCTATCTATCTATCTATCTATCTATCTATCTATCTATCTATCATCTATCTATCTATCTATCATCTATCTATCTATCTATCTATCTATCTATCTATCTATCTATCTATCTATCTATCTATCTATGTATCATCTATCTATCTATCTATCTATCTATCTATCTATCTATCTATCTATCTATCTATCTATCTATCTATCTATCTATCTATATCTATCTATCTATCTATCTATCTATCTATCTATCTATCTATCTATCTATCTATCTATCTATCTATCTATCTATCTATCTATCTATCTATCATCCATCCATCCATCCATCCATCCATCCCGTCTATCTCCTGAAAGAAAGAAAAAGATTGAGGATTTGTAGGTTTTTTTTTTTAATCTTACTTTTGATGGCCATTTTAACCAGCAAGATCCCTGAGGGAAGGCAGATATGCAAAGAATTGTGACTCGAATTTTTGCCACGCTGTGCATGTCCCATGAATAATCCTGGAAGCCTCACACATGTTGATTTTGGCTTTAGAAATCAATTTGAGAGAGTAGATGAGTTCACAAATATAGAATCCATGAATAACAAGCATGTCCCTGAGATTCAGTGAATGTATCACAATCCTAAATAAATCATAACCCCCCTGCAATTCAAGCAAACCATGTCGCAGCCTAGTGCAGAGTCTTCACAAGTCTTACCAGCATTTTGTGACTTCCAGTGACACTCCACAGGGGATGCGGCAAAACTTGGGCCTTGGCCAGCATTTTTGAGCAGGAGTCCCCAGTCCCTGGGCTGCGAATGCACCACCCTTTCTACACCCCCAAATTGTTTTGTCTTGCCTTTCCAAGATTGTTCTCAACATCCTTCTATCTTCTGTAGCTTAACCAATGTCCAATTTCTTCTCCTTAGCCAACATCCATGCAATGCAGGGCATTCTAGAATTCTCTGAGACCAAGATTCACTGGGTAGATTCCAAATTTTGTCACAGTTAAGTAGGAATGAGCAAATTCAGCCCCATTGATTCCAATGGATCTTTCCCAAGAATGATAAAACCTGTACTAATAATTTGTACAAAGTACTAATTTAGTATTTTGGTTAGCTCCCTCGGAGCATTCTTATTGCATTTGCATTTGGAAAAAAAATGCCTTTGCATGGTTAAGTAGGAACGTGAATAGTGATTTTAGGACTACACATCTTTTCTGGAATTCTAATGAAATTCTAGAAACTCGAGAGATTTGACTATTTTGCTTCTTTTCCAAACTGTTGGTGCTTCACCTCCTTTTCTTCCCGCTTAGTCATAGCCAAGATCAAACTGAACTGAATGTTAAAATTCAGTTCAGAATGTTTCTAGGAATATTTGAACAGTCATACATTATCAGGATGATGTTTGGGACAAATTGTGAACATTTTTCCCCTATAAAAACCCAGGGAATTTATTTCAGCAGAAGGGAAAAAGAGCTGTGTCAATTTAAGTCAGTGCTGTTGCTTGGAAAGTGTAACATGCAGTAGCTGCAAAATAGGCATCACTCATTCTTTATAATTCCTGCTTCTTACTATAAACCAGGGTTTTTCAGCTGTAGAATCTTTAATATATGTGGACTTCAACTCCCAGAATTCCCCAGCCAGCAGTGCACATACCTTAAATTTGCTAAGGTTGGGGAAGCCTGGTATAAGGTCTCAAGCATGTCCATCATTTTATGCTAACGGCCTCGGTGGGAAACATCTACACAAGACCCAAAAGGTGCTTTTTCAGGAGGCAACTGAAGTTTTTTCTTTTGAAGATGTTTCACTTCTCATCCAAGAAGCTTCTTCAGCTCTGATAGGATAGTGGGGAGAAGAATTAAGAATTCTGATTAATCCAAGGTCTTCCAGATGATGCTGGGCTCTCAACTACTGTCAATCCCACCCAACATGGTCAAGTCCAACATCATCTGGAGATTCATTAGTCCCCTTGTCAAGTGTTAAGTTCTCTCAGAACGCAGTTAGTCCTCGAGTTACGACTGTAATGGAACCAGCCCATCATGGTTGTAGTTTGTGACAGTCGTAAACTAGGCGAGTCAGATGACTTGCCTGATTTTGTGACCTTTGTTGGTTGTTGACTGACCTCAACAGTTGTTAAGAGAATTATTGGTTCATTACAGGTGCGGTTTCGCTGAAAACTGGAAAGAAAGGCAGGTTTTTTTTGGCAAAACCATCATCAAATGTCACGCGACCCTTGGACACTGCAAATGGCTATAAATGCATAAAGAGTGGTCATGTGACCATGAAGGGAGGTGACCGCCAGAACCTCTAAGTAACATGGCATAAGTCAAGGATTATCTGTCTAGTATCAGAGCTTTCAGTTACAGAGTAGAGCGAAAACCAAACAGCTTTTGCGTTGCTCAGAAAGCTGAGATGCCCTTTGTTTCACGTAATAAAGCTATAGCGTGAACGGAGAATTCTTGCCATTTTGCAACAAACCTTTCCAACAGGTTCCTTCTTGACGGGTTGCCCCATCAAGTTGGCTGCACAAGCAGAACATGTGTGGGGCAGAGCAGGCTGGAAAGTTAATACCACCTTATAATAAAACATTTGGAATACTGCATCCGATTTTGGCTACCATGATAGAAAAGCGATGTGGAGACTCTAGAAAGAGTGCAGCGGAGAGCAACGAAGATGATTAGTGGACGGGAGGCTAAATCATATGAAGAACGGTTGCAGGAACTGAGTATGTCTAGTTTAATGAAAAGAAGGCCTAGCGGTGATTGTCTATGGAGATTCTCAGTCATCCAGGTCATGGCTGTCACCAAAGGTGCTTTTTCAAGAGGCAACTGGACTTTCTGGTTTTTCTTGGAAGACATTTCGCTTCCCATCCAAGAAGCTTCTTCCTCTTGGATGAAAAGCAAAATGTCTTCCAAGAAAACCCCCAGAAAGTCCAGTTGTCTCTTGAAAAAGCATCTTTGGGGCAACTAGTGACATGATAGCAGTGTTCCAATATCTCAGGGGCTGCCACAAAGGAGAGGGCGTCAAGCTATTCTCCAAAGCACCTGAGGGCAGGACGAGAAGCAATGGATGGAAACTAAATAAGGAGAGAAGCAACCCAGAATTAAGGAGAAATTTCCTGACATTGAGAAAAATCAATCAGTGGAATGGCTTGCCTTCAAAAGTTGTGGTTCCTCCAACCCCAGAGTTTTTAAAGAAAAGATTGGGCGACCATTTGTCTGAAATGGTATAGGGTTTCCTGTCTGAGTAGGGGGTTGGTCTAGAAGACCTCTGAGGTCCTTTGCAACTCTGTTTTTCTGTTATTCCAGGGGTGGGATTCTACAGGTTCACACCTATTCGCTAGAACCGGTTGTTAACATTCTAAGCAGTTCGGAGAACCGGTTGTTAGAAGAAATTACTGGCCTAATCCTGTAAGGAAGGCAGGAAGGAAACATTCTGGTGTTGCTTACAGAAACTGCCTCTCCATTAACCCTTATTACATTCTTGGCAGGACTAGGCTTCCTGTCTCAGGAACGTCTCTGGAGTTTCCCCCCCCCCCTCCTTTGCTGGTACTTTGCTTGTGTGGAGTCACCGTTCAATGTTACAATGGCACTGAAAAAAGTGACTTATGGCCGTTTTTCACACTTACAACTGTTGCAGCATCCCCACAGTCCTGAGAGGCCAGGCGAGGAGATGCGTGCCTCGATGTGAGTGATGTTGAGTTGGCCACACCCAGCCAGTCACATGACCACCAAGCCACACCCACCACCTAAGTCACGCCCACAGAACCGGTTGTTAAAAAATTTGAATCCCACCCCTGTGTTACTTGGTACTTGGGCCTCCAACATCTTGCTTCTCCAACACGCTGCCCTCTGAACGGCAGGGTTGTCCAACCTTGGCAACTTTAAGACTTGTGGACTTCAACTCCCAGAATTCCCCAGCCAGGCAGAATTCTGGGAGTTGAAGTCCACAAGTCTTAAAGATGCCAACCTTGAACCTCTCTGCTATATGAGAACAGGGGAGGTGGGGTAAAGAACTCTTCCCATTGCCTATTCTCATAAACTTTCTGCTATCCATCATCAGCATCAATGCTAGACATTATGGCTGCATCTTTGCATCTGGCAGAGGATAAAATACTACCGGGAATCAATGAGTCATTCACTTTTGCTGCCAGTTTATTGCATAACATTACAAAGGATCCTTACATGGGAAAGGAGAGAGGTTGTGTTTCCTCCAGAGAGCATGGATAGGTAATGGTAGAACCAGTGAGTAAGTAAGAGCATGGAGACACAGATCGCTGTTGCTGCTATTCAAGATCAGATAAACTACAATTCGTCTGTTCTTTGCTTTTGTTCAATATTAAAACCACCAAAGAGTGCAGAGAAGAGCAGCAGAAATGATAAAGGATCTGGAGGTTAAATCATACGATGAATGCTTAAGAGAACTAGATATGTTTAGTGTTTAGTCTAAGGACTATCAACCAATCAGAATAGAGCTGGAAGGGATCTTGGAGATCTTCTAGTCCAGCCCCCTGCTCAAGCAGTACACCCTGTTCTATTCCAGGTAAGTGGCTGTCCAGTCTCTTCTTAAAAACCTCCAATGATGAAGCACCCACAACTTCTGAAGGCAAGTGGTTCCATTGGTTAATTGTCCTCACTTAGGAAGTTTCTCCATAATTCCAGGTTGCTGCTCTCCTTGATCAGTTTCCATCCCTTGTTTCTTGTCTTGCCTTCTGGTGCTTTGGAAAGTAGGGTTGACCCCACTCTTCTTTGTAAATACTGCAACACTACTATCATGTCCCACTAGTCCTTCTTTGCTCTAGACTAACCATACCTTTTAGAACCGCAACCATTCTTCATATGTTTTTGTGTCCAGGCCCTTAATCATCTTAGTTGCTCTTCTTTGCACTTTTCCTAAACATCTTTTTTTGTAATGTAATGACCAAAGCTGGATGCAGTATTCCAGGTGTGGCCTTACTAAGGATTTATAAAGTGGTACGAATACTTCACATGATTTTGATTCTATGCCTCTGTTTATACAACCAAGGATTGTATTTGGTTCCCTCACCCCCATGCAATGGAAGGCTATTCTTAGGGTCTTCAAACTTGGCAGGTTTAAGACTTGTGGACTTCAACTCCCAGGATTCCTGAGCTAACATGATTGGAGGAGGAATTCTGGGAGCTGAAGTCCACAAGTGTTAAAACTGTCAAGTTTGAAGACCCCTGGATAGATACCCTTGCTGGATTGCAATGGACATTTGGTGGCTCCTATTAAAATCTTTTGATGGACCATGTAGATCTTTCATGTAATCCAGCACAAATCTTATCTTCTCAGAGTTTCATTCCATATGAACATAATCAAGTAGGAATCTGCTTTCTACTGAGATCAGCCATTGGTCCGTCTTGTTCAATACTCTCAGCTGCTTGGGCCTAGACAACATGCAAAACCCTTGTTTATTTAACTATGGATTGTTGAATAAGCCACCATTGCCTAGATTCAGACAGTACAATGAGATATATTGTAAAACTGGCTGGTGATTGACAGTGCTGTCTGGTATTTCATGGAGGAATGCAAGGTTTTTCACCTGTTATTCTTTGGGGATGTCAAAAGAAGACCAAGCACTGAAGCCTAAGCCAGGAGCAACCAGGTGCATTTTGAGATAGCATGGGTTGTGCACAAACATTGTGCAACAATGAATAAGCCACACATCAGGGGAAAAAAATAGACTTGGCAATCAGCATTTGTTAATTAACATTACACGGGAAGCATGTTTGCCTGTGAATAAATTTGCTTTTGTGTTAAGGTAAGGTCAATTGGTAAACAAATTTTCACTGGCTCATCTATATCTTGCTAATAATATTAAAGAACAAGGAACAGTTAACCAACATTAACTGGTATTTTATAGAGAGAAATTTAATTCTGGACATGGAAACAGTAAAAACTCCCACTCCCACCAGGAACATATATCAGAGAATCAATAACACTGTTTGGAGGAAGCAAATGTTTGTTGTAGCAGAGTAATAGAGTTGGAAGGAGCCTTGGAGGTCTTCTAGCCCAACCCCTCCCTGCTCAAGCATGAGACCCCATATAATTTCAGACAAAGGATTATCCAATCTCTTCTTAAAACCCTCCACTGATGGAGCATGCACAACTTCTGTAGGCAAGCCGTTGATTAATTGTTCTAATTGTTAGGAAATTTCTCCTTATTTCTTGCAGGGTCAATCTAAGCACCATGTGCCAGCTGAGAACTATGGGAGTTGAAGTCCAACACTTCTGAAGGTCATTATTTGGACATTGCTGTCCTATATTATTATTACTGAGTCTATCATCTGCACCTCTATAAGTGTCTGGTTTGGTTCTGCAACCCAACAGGACAGACAAAGACTTCAGAGAGTAATTAGGACTGCAGAAAAAACCATTGCTGCCAACCTGCCTTCCATCGAGGACCTGTATACTGCAACGAGTAAAAAAGAGGGCTGTGAAAATACTTACAGACCCCTAACATCCCGGACATAAACTGTTTCAATTCCTACCCTCAACACAATGCTATAGAGCACTGCACACCAGAACAACTAAACACAAGGACAGTTTTCCCCCGAATGCCATCACTTTGCTAAACAAATAGTTCCTCAACACTGTTCAACTATTACAAAGTCTGCACTACTATTACTGTTAATCTTCTCATCACTCCTTATCACCCATTCCCTCCCACTTGTGACTGTATGACTGTAACTTTGTCGCTTGTATCCTTACGATTTATATTGATTGTTTCCTAGTATGATTTGATTGCTTATTGTACCCTATGACTATCATTGTACCCTATGACATTGTGCAACAATCAATAAGCCACACATCAGGAAAAAAAATAGATACCGTATTTCGCGCTTCAATCCACAGTGTCCCATTCTGCCTGCCTGCCTGCCTGCCTTAGTTTCTGGTTGTTTGGGAGCAGCTTCGGCTGAGAATAATAACTATTCGCCTCTTTTACTCAGCCGAAGCTGTTCCGATTCAACCATTAACGAAGGCAGGCAGGCAGGCAGAACGGAGCACTGCGGGCGGGCGGCGGGCGGACGGGGTGGGGAGAAACGGGCGCGGCGACAGGAAAAGCCCCCCCGCTTCTTTGAAGCAGTTTCTTCCTGTGCTGGTGGAGGAGCGAGAGAGCGACTGAGAGAGCTGACCCAGAGAGAAGGACAGGCTTGGTTGCTTCCTCCCTCCCCTTCTTTCATTTGTGTCCTTGATCCCTGATCCCAGCAGCATTCACCGAAGGCTTTAACATTATATCGGCGTATAGCACGCACATCATTTGCCCCTATTTTCAGGGGGAAAAAGTGCGTGTTATACGCCGATAAATACGGTATCTATTAGATATCTATTTGAGATATATAAAAAATATATCTATTTGAGATATTTTGATATCTCAAAAGCATCAAGGAATCAGGTGACTGAACAATGAAGGTGAAATAAAATGTTCACCGAAGGAAAATTAAAATCAAATCACTTTGTGGCTTAAGAGTTCCTAACTGATATTACAAAGCTAAGCGCAGTTGGAGATGATTAATACTGGTATGTAGTCACCAGGTATGTTGTACCTTATGATTCTTGACGAATGTATCTTTTCTTTTATGTATACTGAGAGTATTTGCACCAAGACAAATTCCTTGTGTGTCCAATCACACTTGGCCAATAAAGGATTCTATTCTATTCTATTCTATTCTGTTCTGTTCTGTTCTGTTCTATTCTATTCTATTCTATTCTGAAAAAAAAAATGAAAACTCAGGTTGGGGACGACGACAATAATTTTAGAATTTTGAATTATTTTTAGAATTAGGGGTTTTAAGAAGTATCATAAGCCTTATAGAAGTTTAAAATAACCATTTGTCTCTTAAAACATCTGCAATGCTTTCCTAAAATTATGACTTCCAACTGAGCAGCAAAAATCAGCACAACTACTAGTTGACCAGAGGAGTTAAAGTTTTATGTGTCTATTTGCTTCCCCTCTAGTGCAGCATTTTTTGACTATGGTAACTTGAAAAGGTGTGGACTTCAATTCCCAGAATGCTGGTTGGGGAATTCTGGGGGCTGAAGTCCACATCTCTTCAAGATGTCGAGAAGCTACACTTGATATTCAAAGCAGGGAAGTTTTGATCTTAGTGTTATGAGGTAATTACCTCGCTCAATCCCAAACCGATATTGATTTTATGCTTACAAGTGGATAGCCCAATTATTAGGGTTCTTGATCAATTTTTACTATCGTAGGAAATAGATCATTTTGAAATCTCAAGAGCATCAAGGAATCAGGTGACTGAACAATGAAGGTGAAATAAAATGTTCACCGAAGGAAAATTAAAATCAAATCACTTTGTGGCTTAAGAGTTCCTAACTGATATTACAAAGCTAAGCGCAGTTGGAGATGATTAATACTGGTATATAGATGGGTGACTACCAGGAATAATAATTTTAAAAATCCCAGAAAAAAATAGTGGCAAACTGCTTTCATATTACTTTCATTGTCTTGACCTTCCATTCAATAAAAGCTGAATATGTATCCAAAGAGACTTTACCTTTTCTTCTTCTTTTTTTAAAAAGGACCTAAATTTGAAATTCAGCTTCTAACATTTTTGTTTTCTCATCGAGGAACTGATTTGGGACAAATTATTAGAGACGTTTCTAAATGTTATTCCTAAATCCAGTTACCTTGGACTCTCCCAAATTATTTAGCACATGGAATACAATGTGCATTACGAGTAATCCTTGACTTATGACCACAATGGAGCCCAAAATTTATGTTCCTGTGCAAGACCAATGTTAAGTGAGCTTTATCCCATTTTGCGACCTTTCCTGCCACAGTTGTTAAGTGAATTACTGCAGGTGCTAAGTTAGTAACATGGTTATTAAGTGAATCACTGCAGATGTTATGTTAGTGACATGGTTGTTAAGTGAGTCTAGCTTCCCCATTGACTTTGCTTGTCAGAAGGTCACAAATGGGGAACCCATGACCCCAGGGCACTGCAAGCTTCATAAATAAGAACCAATTGCCAAACTGTCATGCCCCTGTCGGAGTCTGAATCTGAGGAGGAAGATGAACAGATGACAGGGAGTGGGAGTGTGGCTCCATTGGCTGTGGAGGAAATTGGGGAAGGGCAACATCTGGCTGAGCAGAACAGGGGAAAGGTAGAGCAAGGGAGAGGGAATTCAGAGGAAGACCCAGGCCCACCCTCTCTTCATCCTAGGGCACACAGGAAGGAACAGAGGAGAGAGCAACGTGAGTTGCATGGCTTATGGGGGAAGAGAGGGCCATGATTCCCTTCATTAGCCACATCTGGGAAGAGAGTTTAAAAGAGATGCATGCTGAGTGTGGCATCTGCTGGGAACAAACGTGAGTTTATCTTGTGTGTACTTTGGTTATCTGCATTCCTGGCATCCTCCCAACTGTGTTGAGTTATTGCCGTGCCTTCACATCTGGAATTCCTTTTCCTGCCCTGCCAGACTAATTACCTCATTTTGCCTCGTTTGGACTTATAGTTACAGTTTTCGTTGACCATGTTTTGGACTTGATTCTCTGCAGCCAAAGGCTGTTCCTGGGAGAGATTTTCTCCAGCCAGAAGGTAACCAGGACATTGGGGGCAAAGTTGGAGCTAATAAAGGGACTCCTACTGATTATCTGATCGTGTTGCCTTTGTGCCACACCCTGGGTCATCACACAAACATCTGAATTTTGATCACATGACCATGGAGATGCTGTAATGGTCATAAGCAGTGGTGGAATTCAAAATATTTTACTAACAGTTCTGTGGGCACGCGTGCCTAACGCGTGTGTGCGGAGCATTTTAAAATGGGCAATTTTAAGCATGAAAACTTACCTTACCATCAGTGCCGGTGAGTAAAATAGCTGAGGCATGGCAATCTGCTCCACTGCACCTATCAGCTGAGCTACAAATAAAGGAAATATAGGACAGGAAAGGGCAGGGGTGGATGGACAGGGCCAACTGCTGACTGGCGCTACCGGATCACTAGAACCAGTGCGAATCGGCAGCATATCACCACTGGTCATAAGTGTGAAAAAGGTCATGTCATTTTTTTCAGTGCCTTTATAACTTTGAACGGCCAGTAAAATAATGGATGTAAGTCAAGGACTACTTGTATTAATTTTGTGGGGAAACAAATGCTGATATTATCAACAATATTATATACAAACGCTTGGAAGCAAATTAGTTTACATGAGCTATTAAGCAGCTTCTGATCCTGGATCCATTTTAATTACTGCTGTGTTTTATTTTGGTTTTATTTAACCCAAGGTGGGAAATTAATATCATCTGAGGAATATCTATGGTTGGATTTTACCGATGTGGTAAAAAAAAAATATGTAAACCCCCCAAAATGAGCTGTTTCTTCCCTCTAGTGGCTGCTTCATATAAAGAAACAGCCATCTGTGGATTTAATTAAACAGCAGCAACTCCCTGTGTATTCCTTGTGTATCAAAATTGAATAGACAAATCATAGTGGGAAGTGACTGGTTGTAAAATGAAATGTTCCACAAATAATTAGCAAGAACACATTTCCAGTTCTGTACAGAACATTGATTTCTGTACTATGGACTCGCTGAACATAAACTGTGATAAGGAGCTGCCTTAATATTTATGCATATTGTATCTTGGTTTCTGATCCAATTTATTTATAATTACAATTATAAACATAATTTGTAAGGAGCGCAATGGGCTGCCTATTCATCAGGGCATTACTTGGAATGTGAGAATGCCATCCTTACTACAATAGAGGTAGTCCTCAGCTTAAAACCATTCATTTTATGGTCATTTGAAGTTACGACCATGCTGAAAAAAGTGACTTACAATCAGTCCTTGCTCTTAGTTGGGTATTAAAACATCTACAAAGTGTACCAAAGGCCTCATTAACTTCCCTTAGGCTCTGTCTCCATGTGGAACAGATTTTTTCCATTTTCTGAGGGAAAACACCATTCATTTGCTGGATTACGTTTTTACCTATTTGACTTGTTAGGTATCAAACAGATTGTGGCTCCCTCATGTTTTTTTGCAACTCACAGATTTGAGAAATGACGTACCAATTAGGCAGTACCATCAATAGCGATAAATAATAAATTGATCTTGTTCAATATCTGTATTCCTTTTCAAAGGCATAGTTTTATGTCAAACCTGGCAACAGTTTTTGCATTTCACATTTTTTTCCTTTTATCTGCAGCGGGAAAAGTATTTGACTGCAGATCTGTAGCTCAGCCATGAGGACTTGCATAAGCCATTGCACTGTTCAAAATACTGCAATATAAACCAAAAGGAACTTTGCAAGCAATGTATGACCTTTGTAGGCCTGTAAAGCAAAAGAAAAACAAAACAGCTGAAGTAAGAGCATATACATGCTCACTGTTTCATTTAGCGATGGTTTTACTTAATGGCAGAGTTGCCAGTCCCAATTATGGTCACTAAATAAGAACTACCTGTAATAAAAATACAAAAGGGGAGTAGAAATACACACAACATTGTACAGATATAGGACCTAGGGCTCAATCTTACAGCATCACACTTCGTTTTAAATATGATGCAGAACTTTTGATGAACACGATTTTTAAGCCAGCTTCTGCCTTGGCTTAATTGTCATGCTATCCACTCTCCACTTAACTAGCTTGCTAATCAGAACCTCATGCGATTCCTTGTCAAATACTCTTCTGAAATCAATATGTATTATGCCTAGAGCATGTCCACAATCAACTAAGGTAGTTAGCAAATCAAAAAGAAAAAAGAAAATAAGAAACAGCAGTAAGACTTTGTCTTACAAAAAACATTCTGCTCTCTGTTAAAGGCTGCATTGTTTTCCAGGGTTGAAAATACCTTTCTTTTTATTTTATGCAATAGAAAAAAATAACCCCTCTGGACGTGGATTGTGTAACCTATGATCTTTAGGAAGCAAAGCAGATTCTCATTATGGGCTGTATTGGTTGGGCAGCTCTATTATAACAACAGACGATCTATCCTCTGTCTTGTAATAAGCAAGGGGCAATCCCATTTTTGTTTTGCCATCATGGAATGGGATACTGTTGACAGGCAGGGAAAAAAAATGTCAAGGAACAGTGGAAGAAATGAGAGCTCTTCTTACACACATAGGATAAAAACAGGGGTGGGATTCTATCAGTATGGCCCAGTTTGGGCAAATCGATCAGCTGACAGTAAACCGGTTTGCTCCAACGATCAGCTGTTGAGCCCACCTGCTTGCCCCGGCTATGTGCTTTATTTTTGGGTTTCCCAGCTCAGCTGATTTGTGCAGCACAGCAGATTGCCACGCGTCAGCTGTTTTACACATAGGGCTTGCAGCAGAAGGTGAGTTGCAAACGCTGCATGCGTGTGCGAAAAGTGAGCTTACCGAACCGGTTGTTACACCGGTTGAATCCCACCCCTGGGTAAGAGGGTAATAATAGGCTGAGTGCACACAAGGACCAGAGCAACAGAAGAACAGAGTTGGAACGGACCTTGGAGGTCTTCTACTCCAACCCGCTGCTCAAGCAGGAGACCCTATTATTTTGTCCTTGCAATCATTTTCCCCGTACGTTTTCATTAAGCTCTTCTAGGTTTCAGTAGCTTTCTAAAGCAGCTAGATGTTGGGCAAGGAATTGCAGCAGGAGGGATTCAGGAGAAGAAGAGCCTTTTCTGCTGCGGTTCCCATCCTTTGGAACAGGGGTGTCAAACACAAAGCCTGTGGGCTGGATCTGGCCCATGATGTGATTGGTTCTGGCCTGTGGGGCCATCCTGGAAAATGTAAGGGGCTGGCCCGTGTTGCTTTGGCCTGGTCTACCCAGGGCAAAGAGGAAATATGCCAGCAGTTTGAGGAGTGGCGTCAAGCTGGCCACACCCACTCCAGTTGGCCATTGCCAGGGAGTGGCATGGCCAACCTGGCCACACCCACACCCAGTTCGTCATGGCCAGGAGTGGCATTAGCTGGCCACACCCACCCAGTTGGCCACGGCCAGGGAGTGGCATCAAGCTGTTGGCCACCAGGAGTCCACCCAGTTGGCCACGGCCAGGGAGTGGCGTCAAGCTGGCCACACCCACCCAGTTGGCCACGGCCAGGAGTGGCATCAAGCTGGCCACACCCACCCAGTTGGCCACGGCCAGGGAGTGGCATCAAGCTGGCCACACCCACCCAGTTGGCCACGGCCAGGGAGTGGCGTCAAGCTGGCCACACCCACCCAGTTGGCCACGGCCAGGAGTGGCATCAAGCTGGCCACACCCACCCAGTTGGCCACGGCCAGGGAGTGGCATCAAGCTGGCCACACTCCACCCAGTTGGCCACGGCCAGGGAGTGTCAGGCGACCACATCACAGTTGGCCACGGCCAGGTGGGGGCTGGCCACCCACCCAGTTGGCCGGCCGAGTGGCGGTTGCCACGGCCAGGGAGTGGCGCGCTGGCCACACCCACCCAGTTGCCACGGCCAGCTGGCCACACCCACCCAGTTGGCCACGGCGGGGCGTCAGGCTGACCACATCACCCAGTTGGCCACGCCTGCCAGCCCCTTGGCCAGGCCAACCACAGCCAACCGCCTGATATGACCCTCAATGAAATTGAGTTTGACACCCCTGCTTTGGAAGTTTGTGCCCCTCAAGGTGAAATTTGCGCCCACCAGCCTGGCCTTCCTAAAGGGCCTGATAATGGGGCTCTGCCAACTGGTTTAGGACCCGGATGGGGGCACCTCCATTATGGAGGCGTTCAGTAGACTACCAGAAGATCCCACCTCCATCCTGTTTACACACTGGTCCTTTTTAGCCACTTTGTTGTCAATTTTAATGATTTCATTTTCATTGCTTAATATTTTAAAGGCTTTCACCTTTTAATTGTTTTATACAGTTACTTGTGGTGTTGTAAGCTTCCCAGAATCACTTGATAGTGAAAGGGAAAGCATATAAATTTAATTGAATAAATAAATAAAAATAAAAACGAGGTGCTTCCTGAGCTCAGTTGTTTGCTTGCACATGTTTCATTGCCCAAACTAGGTAACATAATCAGGGTAGCACTAACACTAGCATTGATGATGTTACCTAGTTTGGTAATGAAACATCTGCAAGAAAGCAACCAAGCTCAGAGAGCACCAGGGACCCCTCATTTCAACCTTGAGTTACAAATATTCTCCTTTATTGGTAAAAATAAATATCAGTGGCACTTTAACTCCTAATTATCTACTAGGAAATTATCTTGGTTCTTTGTTTCCTTGGCTTTTTTCTTAAAGATTCCATCTAGGACAGGGCTGTCAGACGTGCAGCTCGCAGGCCAGTTGCATCACATGCTGGCCATGCCCAAGCTCGGTTTAGCAAAGGGGGAAAACGTCATGATACGTCACGTGTTGCTGTCGTAACGATGTGAGTTTGATACCCCTGATCTAGGACATCTGCCAGGGAATTAGCAAAAGGGAGTTCCATTGGAGATAGTGGTGGTAGGGCTTTTGTACTAGTGTGACCTGCAAAAAATCCAGATGTCCCCTAGCTTGGAAGCAAAGTCAGAAAGAATATAGTTGTGTTGTCCTCTAATGGTTACCCAGAGCTTTGCAGCCCAAGGCTATAATGCACACTTGAAACCAGTGTTTCTTCTCATACTTGGCAACTATTAGATGCGAGGACTTCAACTCCCACAATTCCCCAGCCAGCCATTCTGGGCCTTAAAGTCCATACATCTTAAAGTTACCAAGTTTGAAAAAATACTGCTCTTGAGTTGTGAAATTGATTTGTCTTTTCTTACCAGCATTCATATCAAAGGATGATTGTGTGGCTCATGGTTCTTTTGTGGTTGTCCAACCATTTTATATTTTGCCGGAGGTTACAGGTGGGTGTCTGTTGTTTAAGGTGGATTTATTGAGACTCCTGGCATGGATAGTGATGACATCAGGGGAGGGATCTGACAGGGTTAACTACCGGTTCAGTGATTTATGAGGTTTGTTGATTTATGATGTGCTTCCCTGCACTCGTGCGCCTGTAAATCATCATCAGCTTGCTGCCTGGACAGCTGACCAGCACTGAGTGCAGAGAAGCAGCGTTTGAAACAGCACTTTTTTCCTGCTTTTTCAACTGCAGCTGTGCCTCGCATAGCAGCTGAGCTTGAAAAAGCAGGAAATAAAGGTCAGGTAAGAGCCTGTGTGGGCAGGTGGGCCAAAACATCAGCAGACATAGAACCGGTTCTATTTCTGCTGCTCTTCAGAGCTGCCGGTTATACAGAGCCGGACAGAACTGGTAGAATCCCACCCCTGGATGACATATAAGACTAGCAATTTGTAGTTGGCTCAGTAACCAAAACTCAGATTAGGTAGAATTGGTTGGATGGCCATATGAATTGAATGGCAGGAATCCCAAGATGATGTTATACTGGCTTAAGGCAAGTGGCGACACTCTTGGGAAAAGCAGTATGGACTCCGGTATGTTCATCAATGCTTTCAGCAAATGAGTGAGAATTTAAGGAATAAGCAACTTCGATAATGGTTCCCAGAGACAATAAACCTCCCAGCTCTGGAAAATAGGCTGTCATTAAAGAATATTGATGGGGCTTTTTTTGGAAGGAACTCAAGCACTGTTTGGAGAAGAGAACATCTCTGGCACTTTGAGATAAGTGTAAGATTTGCTCCTGCAAAGTTGATAAATAATGCAACAGGAGGTGAAGGGGGAACCAAAGAAGAATAGCAGGCAAGTCAACTATAAAGGTATCCAAATATGTTGACTGATACCAGCTCCATCTTCTTGGGTTGAGAAAGAGCTTGGGAAGATGTGGGAATGTTGAATTCTTGTGCAGTTGCTGTATAAGATGAGTTGGCACTGGGTTATTCGAAGGGAGAGAATAACTATTACTCAATAAAGTCTTAGAAAAAAGACTTTTAAAAAGGGCAGAAATGCAGGGGTGGGATTCTACCGGTTCTGTCCACCTCTGTAGAATCGGTTGCTCCGAAGAGCAGCAGACATAGAACCGGTTCTATGTCTGCTGCTCTTTTGGCCCACCCACCTGTCCGGGCTGTTACTTATCCTTGATTTCCTGATTTTTCAACCTCAGCTCTTTTGTGCGGCACAGCTGCAGTTGAAAAAGCAGGAAAAAAGGGGCTTTTCCAACCGCTGTGCACCCGCACGCAGCGCCACTCAGCTGTCCGGGCAGCTCAGCAAGTCTTAAATTGCATGCGCATGTGACACAGAGCAACAGAACCGGTAGTTATAACCGGTCGGATCCCATCCTTGATTGCATAGCCTTCCTCTCAGCCCATTGCAAATGCACTTAGCCAGGGGTGTGATTCCACCGGTGTAACAACCGGTTCGGTGATCGTGCACTTTGCGCGCATGCTCCACATTTGAAAAGGCAAGCCCATACTTGCCTTCAACTGCAGCCTCTGGGAAGAAAACAGCGGAAGTGCGGCAAACTGCTCTGCCACACGAATCAGCTTGCTCTAAAATAAAGGCATAATGCACAGGAAAGAGCAGGGGCGGGCTGGTGGCCCCACTTCTTCGTCGCAGTGAACTGGTTTGGAGTGAGCTGAACGTCGGAACAAGGGTTTCGCCCAAACTGGTCTGAACCGGCAGAATCCCACCCCTGAACTCAACTCCTGTGTAGTTTCCTTCCTTTTCTCACCTGAGCTTTCGGAGAGGATAACCTGGTTGGCTGCAGAATTTGGTCCCCATTCCCTCCTCCAGCAGCTGGTTATTGCCCAAGGCTATAATTTCATCTTGGGCTGTCAGGCTTTCATATTCCCAGGTGGTTGGCAAGTGCCTTTAAAAAACAACAGTCCTACAGTTGATGACCCATTAAGTCAATGAACTCTCATCAACCCCAGAAGCTCATGTTCTATTCAACCCTTACATCTCCCTGTGGGTATTCCTGGTTAGGTGAAGCATGCTGTCCTTGCTTTCGCATGTCCTGCCCGCGGTATAGCAAAGCTCGCCTTCCTTGCCCTCGTTGCATGTATGTTACATCTGCAGGGTCTGTTTTTCCTTGCTTCTCAGTTTCTGTGGTCCTACAGAGAAATGTAAGAGTGAAAGGACAACCTGTTCCTGTAGCTTTGATTATTGTAGCGCTGGACTTATTAAAGAACCATCAAGAAAACAAGAAGAACTTTAGTAAACTTGGGAAATATGTCTCTGTCTCCTTTTCTGCCTCTCTCTGTATGGGCACCAGTGGTAGGATTCAAAAAAATTTACTACTGGTTCTGTAGGCGGGCATAGTGTGACTTGGCAGGTGTGCTGTGGCTTGGTGGGTGAGGCAGGGGAAGGATATTGTAAAATCTCCATTCCCTCCCCACTCCTGGGGGAAGGATCCAGGAAAATCTCCATTCCCTCCCCACCCCACTAACCTGCTTTCCAGCTCCATTCTCCTGTGCAGGGCAACCAAAGAAGTCCCAGTCGATCAGCTGGGACTCGGGAGGCAGAGAATAGATGGGGGCAGAGCCAGTCAGAAGCGGGATTTGCCGGTTCTCCAAACTACTCAAAATTTCTGCTACCGGTTCTCCAGAACTGGTCAGAACCTGCTGAATACTACCTCTGATGGGCACTTATGTTTGTACGGGAGATATCTGAGAAACTAAAGTAAAAGTAAAAGGATGAATAAAGAAGGAACCAATTCTGAATAACAGAACAGAATAACAGAGTTGGAAGGGCTCTTGGAGGTCTTCTAGTCCAACACCCTGCTCAGGCAGGAAATCCTATTGTCAGGGTTCCAAGTAATAGATCCATTGCAAGCAAGAACTCCGAGGCAGGTGAATTCCTCAAAGAATAGCTTTATTGGACATATCATATTGGCACATAACTGGCACAAAACCAACTCTGAGAGGCCCCTTGGTTTTCACCCAATTAAAAGTAAAAGTTTCCCCCTCAACCCCAAACAATCAGTCACATGGCCCAAACACTGCAGCATCCACTAGTCTGGTAACATCACTCCTCCTTCCTTCGGCTAGGTTTGAGAATGTCCTTGGTTTCCAGGAGAAAGTCTTGAGAAAGTATTTTATTTTGACTACACCAGCACAGTGATCTCTAACCCCCCTCCCTATCCCTCATTCCAGTGAAGCTCCAAGATGGCTTCACCCAGGTCAATTTTCAGGGTTGACACATATACCATTTCAGACAAATGGCTGTCCAATCTCTTCTTCAAAACTTCCAGCATTGAAGCACCCACAAGTTCTGGAGGCAGGTCGTTCCACGGTCAGGAAATTTCTCCTTAGTTCTAGATTGCTTCTCCCTTTGATCAGTTTCCATCGATTGCTTCTTGTCCTGCCTTCAGGTGGTGCTTTGGAGAATAGCTTGATCCCCATCTTCTTTATGCGAACCACTTAAATATTGGAACATTGCTATCATGTCACCCCTAGTTCTTCTTTTCATTAAGCTAGACCACAGGTGTTGTTATGGTTAGCCGGCAGCAGGTGTGGACAGCTGAGGAGAGCGAGGACTCAGATGAGGGGCCAGGACCATTAGGGAGTGGACTGCTGCCTCCAGAGATTGTGGGGGCTGGCAGCAGCGATGAGGAGGTTCCCGAGGAGCCTGTGCCAAGTGCGCATGCGTGCAGGATTGCTTGGAGGAAATAACAGTTACAACAGCACGAGTGACTCGGGAGTAAGGCTGGAAGGTAATGCCCCCTCCTTCAAGAAGATAAAAGCCAGCTGTGAACAAACACACTTTGCAGAAGGCAAAGAAGTTTTGAACTCAGTCTCTTGGACATTACAGTTGGTATTTGAAGACTCTTGTAAGCTATTTCTTTTCTGTTGTTTTCTGTCAGACTTGAAAAAACTTGGCAAGGCTCTTTCTTGTCGAAGCTAATTAGTTGGAAGTAGCCTTTTATCTGTGAAGAAACAGGATTCTTAGCTGAAACATGAAAAGGTTATACTGCTGCCTTTGTTTTGTGTTTGCTCTCTTGGAACCAGGTTTGGGTCAGAACAGGTGTCAAACTTGCCGCATCATGTTGCCATCACGTGACATTTGGGGATGTTTTTTCTATTCATGGAGCTGGGGTGGGCATGGCCTGTGCATGATGCATTTGGCCCATGGGCTGCCAGTTGGACACCCCTGAGCTAGACATACCCAATTCCTGCAAATGTTCTTTATCTGTTTTAGCCTCCAGTCCCCTAATCATCTGTGTTGCTCTTCTCTTTCTAGGGTACAGTTCCATTGAGGACCTGTATACAGCACGAGTCAAAAAGAGGGCTGTGAAAATATCTACAGACCAGAGGTGAGATTCTATCGGTTCGGCCCGGATCTGCCAAACCGGTAGCTCCGAAGATCAGCTGAGAGTGAGCCAGTTTGCTCCAATGATCTTCTGTTCTTCTGTTTGGCCCACCCACCTGCCTGGGCTCTAGGCTGTTTTTTATTTCCTGATTTTTCAACCTCAGCTGCTATGTGTGGCACAGCTGATTGCTGAGCTCGCCCTGTGTTACACACAGGGCTTGCAGGAGAAGATGATTTTCAAATGCTGCACACAGGTGCACAGCACATGTCTGGCGTGCCTGCGCACCCTTACCAAACTGGTTATTACTCCGGTTGAATCCCACCCCTGCTACACATCCTGGACATAAATTGTTTCAACTTCTACCCTCAAAACGACGGTATAGGACACTGCACACCAGAACAACTAGACACAAGGACTGTTTTTCTCTGAATCCTATCACTCTGCTAAACAACTAACTTCCACAACACTGTCAAATTACTTAGTAAGACTGTATTACTATTCTTCTTCTCATCCAATTTGGTTAAAATAAAATAATTAAAATAAAACAATTTGGTTTTAGGAAAAAACTATCATGTAATCTGCAACTCTTACACTGCAAAAACATATGGATTACACAACTCGATCAGGGCAAAGCAATAGACGCAATCTACATAGACTTCTGTAAAGCCTTTGATTCAGTGGTACACAACAAACTACTCCTAAAACTAAAATCTTACGGTATCTCTGGACAACTGCATAACTGGATAGAAGCATTCCTGTCAAACAGACAACAAATGGTCAAAATTGGGAGCGTCCTATCAAATTCTGTACCTGTCAACAGTGGTGTCCCCCAAAGCAGTGTTCTAGGACCAACTCTTTTCATACTCTACATAAATGACCTCTGTGATCATATCAAGAGCACCTGCGTTCTCTTCGTTGATGATGTAAAGCTATCCATCAAGAGGTTGTCAGTTGCCTATATGGATCAAAGATTTTTAGAGGAATCCTTTGTCATAGCTTCATACCCAATCACTGTTAAATGGAGATACAGAATTACAGAATGACCTCTGTGATCATATTAAGAGCAACTGCATTCTCTTCGCTAATGATGTAAAGCTATTCAACACCACAGACAATACTGCTACCCTTCAAAAAGACCTTGACTGTGTATCAGAATGGTCAAACAAATGGCAACTTCAAATCTCAACAAATAAATGCTCTGTCCTACATATTGGCAAAAAAATAAATAAATCAAAAAATAAAATACAGGCTGAATAGTCAAGACCTTGTTGATGATCCAAACTCTGTCAAGGATCCTCTCTCAAGGATCTCATCTCTAATGATCTAAGTGCTAGAGTCCACTGTAACTACATAGCCAAAAAGGCATTGAGAGTTATTAACCTAATCCTACGTAGCTTCTTCTCTGGTAATATCACACTACTAACTAGAGCATTCAAAACATTTGCTAGACCAATACTTGAATACAGCTCATCAGTCTGGAACCCACATTACGTATCTGATATTAACACAGTAGAGAAAGTCCAGAAAGATTTCACAAGAAGAGTTCTCCACTCCTCTACTTGTTGCAGAATACCTTATGCCACCAGACTCGAAATTCTAGACCTAGAAAACCTAGAACTACGCCGCCTTCGGTCCGATCTAAGTATAGTACATAAAATCATACATTGCAATGTCCTACCAGTCAATGAATACTTCAGCTTCAACCATAACAACACAAGAGCAAACAATAGATACAAACTCAAGATTAATCGCACCAAACTTGATTGCAGGAAATACAACTTCAGCAACAGAGTGGTCAATGTCTGGAATACTCTACCTGACTCTGTAGTTTTTCCCCAAACCCCAAAAACTTTAACCTTAGACTGTCTACTATTGACCTCACCCCTTTCCTAAGAGGTCTGTAGGGGGCCTGCATAAGCACACCAACGTGCCTACCGTCCCTGTCCTATTGTTTCTTTTATATATTTTTTATTTTTCTTATATGTACCCATGTATTCATAACTATGTTTTTACTTATACCTATTATCTTGTAAGCAACTGATAAATAAAAAAAATAAAAAAAAAATCCTTCCAATAAATCCTTCTATCTCTTCCCACTTATGACTATAACCTTGTTGCTTGTATATTTACAATTTATATTGTTTTATTTGTTTTCCTAAGTATGTTTTTATTGCATATTAGTAACCTGTGTATGATTTGATTGCTTATAGTAATCTATGACTATTACTAAGTGTTGTATCTTATGATTCTTGATGAATGTATTTTATTTTTTCTTATGTCCACTGAGAGCATATGCACCAAAGACCAATTCCTTGTGTGTCCAATCACACTTGGCCAATAAAGAATTCTATTTTATTCTATTCCCTATTCTATTCTGTCCTGTCCTGTCCTATCCTATCCTTTCCTTTCCTTTCCTTTCCTGTCCTATCCTTTCCTTTCCTTTCCTTTCCTTTCCTAACCTATTCTCAATATATTTTCCACATCATGGTGGCCAAAGCTGGATTTGGTATTTCAAGTGTGGTCTTTCCAAGGGATTATAAAGTAGTACTAACACTTCTGAAAGGAATGCTTCCTTTGTCTGCATGATGAGAAGAGTAAGGAGCCAGGGGCAACCCATTAGTTTTTGTGACAGAAGTCAAGACTCCCAACCCTGAAGGCAATCTGCTCTAACACAATTTTTAGAATTAGCTTAAGAATCAGTCGGGACCACCATTGGCTTTATTTATTTAAAACATTTATATAGCTGTCCATGTTATGTTGAAATCTGGGCAGCTCCCAAATGTTTGACTCCCTTGACATTTGGTCTGTTTTCTAGGAAACACTTGTTTCCAGATTCTGTCTTGATAATTGCCTACAGCTCAGTCTTGGCAGATTTATGTCAAGGTCACTTTATCCCAGTCCTTTATTTATTGTGCATTTGGGTTTTCTTGCTGTTATTGACAATGTCTTCATGAAGCTACTAAAATCCAGTCCTTGAACAACTGAGAATCTTATAGCCCCTTGGAGACTAACAGATGTAGCCATGCCTAAAGTGAATTGGAATCCATGACAGCCTTTCATTTTTTGAGATGTAATTTTTATTGAGTGTTTTAACAACAATAACAGAATACAAACTAAAGCAGAATAAGAAAAGAGAAAAAGAAAAGGTGAAATAAAAAAATTCTAAAAGTGCAGAAAAGAAAAAGTAAAGGAGAGAAAGAAATAGAAAAAAAGAAAAAGAAAGAAAGAAGAATGAGAAAGAAAAAGACAAAGAGAGAAAAAGAAAAAGAAAAAAAAGAAAAAAAAAGAAAAAGAAAGAAAGAAAGAAAGAAAGAAAAGAAAAGAAAAGAAAAATGATATAGAGATATTAAGAATTGGCTTCAGATCTTCTTCAAGGTATCAGCATTTCAGCAAACCTCCATTCCAGCCAATTACTCCAAGACAGACATCTCTCAAAAGTTCCTTTTATTTGGATAGTAACTGGCACAATTGTGGAATCCCGTATCTGAAAATTCCAGGCTTCCTTACAATAAATAAAAACTACAAATCCATCCCCTACACCCAACATAACATCACATGGCCCAATCACCATCCGTCCCAAAGTAAGACTTCCTTTCACTATATGCAACATGACCTGACCTTGAATCAGAAAAAGAATGTTATTATGTCGAACTAGATATACTCCAATTAATATCCCCCTCCTACTCTCCCAGGCTCAATTATGGCAGTGTAGGAGCATCGGATCTCAATATGGCTTCCAATATGGCTGACACAAGTTGGTGACAAGTATAATTATATTTTAACCTAAGTTTACAGAATCTATGAAAATCTGCTTAGTAGACTGATAAGATTGTTTAGGATGGCAATTTCACACATCGCTTCCCTTTATACTATAAAAATTTCTGTTTAAAATCTCTAGTACTGTTTCCAAGAAAATAAAAGAGAGATTTTAGATGAATTATCCACCAAATTCAAGTTCTAAATTTAATAAATGAATAACTGGAGTGATTTGGCTTAATAACCAAAAAAATGAGATGTAGAAGTCCAGGTTTTGAACCTACTGAATAACAGAATAATACAGTTGGAAGGAACCTTGGAGGCAGGGGTGGGCTGCTGGGGGTTCACAGGGGTTTGGAAGATCCTCTAGCTAAGATTCTGCACAGTTCGGAGAACCCCCAAATCCCACTCCTGGCTGGCTCCACCCATCCCGCCCCACCCCGCCCCTCCCAGGAGTCCCCATGTGGCCCATGTTGGATGCAGGTAAGTGCAGGGCACGTGCAGAGGCTTGGGAAGGATGAAAAATGGGCCTCCTGGAAGTTCGGGAAGGCCGGAAATAGCTCCGGGCTTCCAGAGAGCCTCCAGAGCCCAGGGAGGCCATTTTGATCCTCATGGAGGCTTGAGGAAAGCCTCCAGAGCCCGGGAGGGCAACCCCCCGCCATGGTGCAGGAGGCTGACTAGGCCACGCCCACCATGGCCACAGCCATCCAGCAACCAGGCAGAGAACCTGTTGCTAAAATATTTGAAGCCCACCCCTGCTTGGAAGTCTCTTAGTCCAGGGATCTCCAACCTTAGGAACTTTAAGCCTGGTGGACTTCAACTCCCAGAATTCCCAGCCAGCTTTGCTGGCTGGGGAATTCTGGGAGTTGAAGTCCACCAGGCTTAAAGTTGCCAAGGTTGGAGACCCCTGTCTTAGTCCAACCCCTGCTCAAGCAGGAGGGGTCGTCAGGCCTGTCAAACTGGTGGCGTGTGGGCTGAATATGGCCCGCGCAGGCCACATCCACCCTGGCTCCGCAAAAGCAAAAAAACATCCCAATATGTTGCAATACAGCCCTATATGTCATGATACTATTGACCTCACCCCTTTCCTAAGAGGTCTGTAGGGGGCGTGCATAAGCGCACCAACATGCCTACCGTCCCTGTCCTACTGTTTTTTTTATTTTTCTTATATGTATCCATTTCATGTATTCATAACTATCTTTATACTGATACCTACTATCTTGTAAGCAATTGACAAATCAAATAAATAAAATAAAATAAATAAAGTGATGCGAACAGGTTTGACACCCCTGCCATATACCATTCCTGACAAATAGATGTCCAATCTCTTCTTAAAAATCTTTCGTTGTTGGAGCATACACAACTTCTGGAGTCAAGCTGTTCCACTGATTAATTGTTCTAACTGTCAGGAAATTTCTCCTTGGTTTCAGGTTGGTTACGTGTATTGCCATTATTTCTTTAATCACGTCATGCAGTCAGCAAAAAGGCATTGACTTCTAAACTCCCAGCTGAAAAAAAAAACACTTTTATTGTCCTCTTTTTTTTTTTTTTTAAATGCATTTTCCCCAGTCCTGGACAATGTGGTATGTCGGCTCCATTTCTCAAAATTGGGCAGATGGAACAAACAACTGAGCTCTTGACAATTTGCCATAAAAGCTGGATAAATCAAACATTTGCAAGGGCCACATAATTTATGCCAGCATGCTTTCAAGCAATTTTGGGATGGAAAGTTTGAGAAAGAATGTTAGAGCTGGAAACATATTGTCTCAGTTCTTGAAAAGCAATAATTAGGAGGTTATGAAAATCTAGAGCTAGATTTGAACCAGTTGAGAATCCTTCCCTATGACTAACATCTGGATCTGAATTGTTAATGGATTAGAAATAAGTATGGGAGCCATTGGATGGCTTTTCATGAGATTTATATGTCTATGGAGATTCTCGGTCATCCAGGTAATGGTTGTCCTAAAGGTGCTTTTTGAAGAGGCAACTGGACTTTCTTATTTTTCTTTGAAGAAGTTTTACTTCTCATCCAAGAAGCTTCTTCAGCTCTGACTGGATGGTGGGGAATGGAAGGATTTGTACTCCTTGCAGACAGCTGGTCATTTGCATTCTTTTAAAAGAGTCGTTGAGGCCACTTGGAGGTTTATCTGTGTCCTCAGGGTCACCTGAGTGGTGCAAATGATACGGAGCCTTCTTGGAACTGCTGAAAGGATTGGGTTGTGGAGCTGTGCTTTCTGCAGGATGTTTTCTGCCCTGTGTCCCTGGAACGGGCCAAAAACGGGACTCGTTGAGGCCGAAAATGGGGCGTGCAGAAGCTGAAAATGGGATGCGCGGAGACTGAAAATGGGGTGTGCGGAGGCGGTGAAATGTGGCAGCAGCAATGGGAGGTGACGGCACTGATGGGCAGCGGTGATCCCTGCAGCCTGGAACAGCTGATCGTTGGTATTCCAGGAGCTGACTCAACTGCCAATCAGTTGCTTGTGCTAAATCAGGCTGTGCTGAAGCTGACCAGGTGGTTTGCTGTTTGCTGCAAAGAGGCAAATTGCTGGAAAGCAGAGGCAGATTATTCTCCTTTTCCGCCCCTAAAGCTAGGTGTGTCTTATAGTCCAGAGTGTCTTATAGTCTGAAAAATATGGTAAACTAATAAAGTTGATAAAAAAAGAATGTGGCAATAGGAAAATAGAATAGAATTAGAATAGAATAGAGTTGAGTAGAGTAGAATAGAATAGAATAGAATAGAATAGAATAGAATAGAGTAGAGTAGAGTAGAGTTGAGTAGAGTTGAGTAGAGTTGAGTAGAGTAGAGTTGAGTAGAATAGAATAGAATAGAATATAGAATAGAGTAGAGTAGAGTAGAAAATAGAATAGAACAGAATAGAGTAGAGTAGAGTAGAGTTGAGTAGAGTAGAGTAGAGTAGAGTAGAATAGAATATAGAATAGAGTCAAGTCGAGTCGAGTAGAGTGGAGTAGAAAATAGAATAGAATAGAATAGAGTAGAGTTGAGTAGAGAAGAATAGAATAGAATAGAATATAAAATAGAATAGAATAGAGTTGAGTAGAGTAGATAGAGTAGAATAGAATATAGAATAGAATAGAATAGAATAGAATAGAATAGAATAGAATAGAATAGAATATAGGATAGGATAGGATAGGATAGGATAGGATAGGGAAGAGTAGAGTTGAGTAGAGTAGAGTAGAGTAGAATAGAATATAGAATAGAATAGAGTAGAGTAGAGTAGAAAATAGAATAGAATAGAAGAGAGTAGAGTTGAGTAGAGTGGAGTAGTATAGAATAGAATAGGTGAGTAGAAATGAATAGAATAGAGTAGAGTAGAATAGAATAGATTAGATAGAATAGAATAGAATAGAAAGTAGAGTAAATAGGTTAGAATATAGAATAGTAGAGTAGAGTAGAGTAGAGTAGAGTAGAGTAGAGTAGAATAGAATAGAATAGAATATAGAATAGAATAGAACAGAGTTGAGTAGAGTGGAGTAGAATAGAATAGAATAGACTAGACTTGAGTAGAGTAAATAGGATATAATATAGAATAGAATAGAATAGAATAGAATAGAATAGAACAGGTTGAGTAGAGTAGAGTAGAGTAGAGTAGAATAGAATAGAATAGAATAGAATATAAAATAGAATAGAATAGAGTTGAGTAGAGTAGAGTAGAGAGCAGAATAGAATAGAATAGAATAGAATAGAGTTGAGTAGAGTAGACTAGAATATAAAATAGAATAGAGTTGAGTAGAGTAGATAGAGTAGAATAGAATATATAATAGAATAGAATAGAATAGAAATAGAATAGAATAGAATAGGTTGAGTAGAGTAGAGTAGAATAGAATAGAATAGAATATAGAATAGAATAGAGTTGAATAGAGTTGAGTAGAGTAGAATAGGATAGAATATAGAATAGAATAGAGTTGAGTAGAGTAGAGTAGAGTAGAGTAGAATAGAATAGAATAGAATAGAATAGAATAGAATAGAATAGAATATAGAATAGAATAGAATACAGTTGAATAGAGTTGAGTAGAGTAGAATAGGATAGAATATAGAATAGAATAGAGTTGAGTAGAGTAGAGTAGAGTAGAGTAGAATAGAATAGAATAGAATAGAATAGAATAGAATAGAATAGAATATAGAATAGAATAGAGTTGAATAGAGTTGAGTAGAGTAGAATAGGATAGAATATAGAATAGAATAGAGTTGAGTAGAGTAGAGTAGAGTAGAGTAGAATAGAATAGAATAGAATAGAATAGAATAGAATAGAATAAAGGATAGGGTAGGGTAGGGTAGGGTAGAGTAGAGTAGAGTAGAGTAGAGTAGAGTAGAGTAGAGTAGAGTAGAGTAGAATATAGAATAGAATAGAAGGGAATAGAACAAAATAGAGTTGAGTAGAGTAGAGTAAAATAGAACAGAATGAGCTGGATGGGACCTTGAAGGTCTTCTAGTTCTGCCCCCTGCTCAAGCAAAAGAACCTATACCCGTGATGGCAAACCTATGGCACACGTGCCAGAAGTGGCATGCAGGGCCACTTCTGCCGGCACCCGAGCTGTCGCCCGGAAGAGCCCCACTGCACATGTACCCCCCTCCAGCCAGCTGATTGTTGGGTATCTACTGTGCATGCACGGAGGGAGACGTGTGTGTGGGTGATACACACGCATGTGCAGTGGCATGCAGCATGCAGGGCGTGCGTGCACATGCGCCGAGGCATGCGGTGCAAGGGGGGGTCATGCACGCATGCACAGGAGGGCAGGGGGAGTCACGCACAGATTCCATCATGGGTAGCACGTATGCACGCACTTTTGGCATGCAACGTGGAAAAGGTCCGCCATCACGGACTTATACCATTTCAGAATGGTGACTGTCCGGTCCCTTCTTAAAAACCTCCAGTGATGAAGCACTCACAACTTCCGAAGGCAAGCTGTTCCACTGGTTAATAGTCCTCACTGCTACGAAGCTTCTCCTTAATTCCAAATTGCTTCTCTCCTTGATTAGTTTCCATCCATTGCTTCTTGTTCTGCCTTCAGGTGCTTTGGAGAATAGCTTGACTCCCTCTTCTTTGTGGCAGCCGCTCAAATACTGCAATACTGCTATCATGTCCCCCCTCGTCCTTCTTTTCTCTAGCCTGGCCATACCCAATTCCTGCAACTGTTCTTCATATCGTTTTGTCTTCAGGCCTCTTCTTTGCACTTTTCCCAAAGTCTCAACATCTTTTTTATAACAGGGTAACCAAAACTGGTTATGCTATGCTATGCTATGCTATGCTATGCTATGCTATGCTATGCTATGCTATGCTATGCTATGCTATGCTATGCTATGCTATGCTATGCTATGCTATGCTATGCTATGCTATGCATAAAGTAGGAGATGTTTAGATCCAGGGGCATCTGTGTTAGGAATATAAGTCACCTAACATGTATTTGGGTTAGAAATATATAAACCAGGATAAACATTTTAGTACTATATCTTTAAGGGAATGCAAGAGCATGCAATTGGGTGTGGTTTCTCAAACAGCCATAAGATGGAGCCAGAAACCTGGGTTGTTTAGTCTGAGTGTCAGAAGAGAGTGTGAGTGTATCTCTGTTTCCTTCTTTTGGAAAGTATTGCCCTTGCTCAATTTCTTCTAATTGACTGATATTACTGGATTTAATGTAAGTCTGTTACTGAACTGTTTTTTGACACTGGACTTTGTTACTGAATTATCCCTGGATTGAAAAACTGACTGATTTTACCTGTGAATGACTTTTGGACTGCTTATTTTGGACTTTGCTTAAACCTTTCTGGAAGTAAAAACCTACATTTACTGTACAGTGTATCTGTGTGCTCTGTGTGTACTATTCCAACACTACTCTATATATGTCTCCCTGTATGCGCTCATTCTCCTAACGGGGAATTACCTCAACAATCTGTGTGGTGGAGAGAAAACAACAGAATAACATATTTGGAAAGGACTTGGAGGTCTCCTATCCACCCCACTTCTCAAGCAGGAAACATATACCATTCAGACAAGTGACTGTCCAGTCTCTTAAAAACCTCCAGTGATGAAGCATCCACAACTTCTGGAGGCAAGCTGTTCCACTGATTAATTGTCCTCACTGTTGCAAGGTTTCTCCTTAATTCCAGTTTGCTTCTCTCCTTGATTAGTTTTCATCCATTGCTTCTTGTCCTGCCTTCAGGTGCTTTGGAGAATAATTTGATCCCCTTTTCTTTGTGGCAGCCCCTCAAATATCTGGGTAGTGGTTTGTGGTTTATTTTTATTTTTTTAAGTTCTAAATGGTATTTTCCAAAGAAAACTGGAAAAAGAGACACAGTCCCTTTCACAGCAAAATGGAAGAGAATCGGTTACCATTTGCAAGGGAGAGAAATTCATTCACAGGTTATTTTGCCTCCCCTCTTTTAACAAAATTTCATTTATTTTGATATGAATTCCACTAAATCTCTTTTGCATTAGCAACAGGAGAAAATAATTCAAACAGTGTTTGCTGCTAACAGTGAATATTATGCCTTGCAGGTGGTAAGGAAGATATTAATTTTGTAGTTGCCGGCAAAGAGAAATTGACTGAAATTAACAGAAAGCAGAAATAACTAGCTTTAGGAAGGAAATGGTGAGGGGAGGGGGGCAGACACAGGAACCAAGCAATCGAATTGCACTCCACTGGTGCTTTGTCTTTTAGTTTTGTTCTTAAACTTTCGAGGATTGGAATTTCACTTTTCCCCAAGCCTTTGATGCATTATTATTAGAGGTATGCTTCATTCTCTGCTAATAACAGAAAAGCTTTCCAATTTTGTTGTGTCTGACTATAGGTTTGCTGCTAATGGAGCTGTAATTGAGAAGATCTGACCTAAGACAATCAATAATAAAGTTATGATGGTTTCAGGGAGAGTCCCAGAAGTACTACATGTTGCCTGAAGATGATAGCAATAGCACTTAGACTTATATACCCCTTCACAGTGCTTTACAGCCCTCTCTAAGTGGTTTACAGAGTCAGCCTATTGCCCCCAACCATCTGGGTCCTCATTTTACCCACCTTGGAAGGATGGAAGGCTGAGTCAACCTTGAGCCTGGTGAGATTCAATCTGCCAAATTGCAGTCAGCCAGCAGTCAGCGGAAGTAGCCTGCAGTATTGAACTCTAACCACTGCTCCACCGTGGCTCATGATCCTCTAATTGTCCCATTAATTAAAGAGAAGCTGGCTTGCATTTCAGGAAGAATAGAATATTTTATTGTATACTTTATTTGGCCAAGTGTAATTAGACACACAAGGAACTTGTCTCTGGTACAGCGGTTCTCAGTGTACGCATAAAGGTGAAGAGTAATAATCATCATCTTAATGATACCAATTTGAAGGGTAGCAGAGTTGAAGAGAAGGATAATAATAATATTGGCAGCCCTTGATTTACAACACTTCATTTAGTGACAGTTCAAAGTTACAACGGCCAATGGAAAAAGTGACTGTTTTTTCACACTTACGACCATTGTGGCATCTCCATGGTTATGTGATCAAAATTCAGAATGTGTCATGCCCTTGTTGGAATCTGATTTCGAGGGGGAGGTTCAACAGCTGACAGGGAGTTGGGAGTGTGGCTCCGGTGGCTGTGGAAGAAACTGGGGAAGGGCACAGTCCAGCTGAGCATTCAGAAGAAGACCCAGGGCCACCCCCTTTTCATCTTAGGGCACTTAGGGAGGAACGGAGAAGGGAGCAACGTGAATTACATGGGTTACGGGGGAGAAAAGGGCCCTGATTCCCTTCATTAGCTGCAGCTGGGAAAACAGGATTTAAAACAAGCATCGGTGCACAGTACCTTGCTGGAAGCAAAGCGTGAATTATCTTTGTTTGTCAAGTCTTATCTGAGTTCTGGCCTCTTCCCAATTGTGTGTGTTTTGTTATCTTTTGAAGTCTGCAATTTCTTATCCTGCCCTGTCTCGTTAATTGCTGCAGCGTGGTTTGTGTTGGTTTTTATTTATAATATATATGTACTTTGGGTTCGGACTGAATTTCTTCCCTTTAAAAACTGTTCTTGGGAGAGTTTTTTCTCCAGCCGATGATAACTGGACATTGGGGGCCAAGTTGGACGTATTAAAGGGACTTTACCTACTTTTGTGACTTTGTTGTTTTTGTGCCATGCCCAGGGTCATCACAGAATGCTTGGCAACTGACTCATATTTATGATGGTTGCACTATCCCAAGGTCACCTTTTGCGACCTTGTGACCAGCAAAGTCAACGGGGAAGCCAGATTCACTTAACAACCGTATCACTAACTTAACAATTGCAGTGATTCACTTAACAACGGTAGCAAGGAAGGTTGTAAAATGGAGCAAAACTCACTTTAAAAATGTCTCAGCAACAGCTCAATTGGGCTCAGTAGGACTACTGTACTACAGTCATACAACATGAGTGAATATACTTAGATATAAGAGTACTATGAGGAAGTCAGTCTGTACTATAATAGTAGGTGCAGAAGTGGCCTTTCAAAATTGTCCATCAAATGTAAGGGTATCAAAACAGGGAGGGCCATTTTTCTGAGTTTTTCAAGGGGAGTGGAAAATCCTCTATCATAGGTTCTCAAAGGCATGATTTCTCCTCCATGGTAACCCTTGGTCCATCTTTTGAAAAGACCCCGATGGAGCAGATAACTCCAGACATCTCCCTTTGAGACTTAAGTGAAACCTTGAAGAGCTTACCAGAAAACTAGATTCAGGGCATTTCTTATTGAACTGCAGCTGAACCAGAAACAAAGGGGCTCATTTACTCAACCAAGTTAATATGGTGCAATTACCTAAATGCAGGGCCAGTTCTTAAGTAGTGTGAAGACCGTAGAGGCATGGTTCTCCCCCCTCGTCTCTTTAGCCCACTTGGAGGAAAAGACATTGTTTCAACTCGTCTTATGTGATCCATCTGGCCAAAACCACATATGGCAAACAGTATCTCCAGAATAGAGTACAGTGGAGTTTGGAGGTCTTCTGATCCAACCCTCTGCTTAGGCAGGAAACCCCATATCAGGGGTGTCAAATCCGATTTCATTGAGGGCTGCATCAGGGTTATGTTTGACCTTGGGGGAGGGGCAGGGGGGGCATGGCCTGCTTGATGTAACTTGTGTCAGGGGCACCTGTGGTGGCGCAAGCACTTTGCCAGCGAAAATGGGCTTCCGAGCTCTGTTTTTGGCTACCACGCCTCCTGCCAGTGAAAATGGAGCGGCCCTCCTGAGCTCCATTTTCAACGGCAGAGGGTTGCAGGAGGTTGTGGCAGCTGAAAACGGAGCTTGGGAGCCTGTTTTTACTGGCAGAAGCACTGTGGGTTGGTCCTTCACTGTTTTCAGGGTGGCCCTGTGGGCCAGATCTAAGTACCCTGCAGGCTGAATCTGGCCCCTGGGCCTTGAGTTTGACACCCCTGCCCTACACCATTTCAGACAAATAGCTATCCAATCTCCTCTTGAAAACCTCTAGTGATACTCTGACCTTTGTAGAATATGTCACTCAGGTGGCTCAGTGTAGAAGCTCTATGCAAAATAGATGCTAGATAGATGCCACAAAAGACGCCAGGTATTCTCCACATTGAACTGGGTCTTTCAGATCTACCAGTGATGCACCCATTAGCATCTGAACAAGGCCATCCACCTTTTCCCTGGCCATCCTCTTCTATTTCCTTCCATCTTTTCGAGCTTCCCATGCAAAAGCAGGCATAGTTCATTCCCCCTTTCTCCACGGGCCCACCCACAGTCCATCACACCCACCAACCACATCCGTTTGCTTTGTTATGGGAACCAGCCGGCCACACTGGGACACCTGCTTGGGGTGTCCTTGAGGTGGGAGCAATGTCTCATGGGAACCGACGATGCTTGGACGCCATTTCCACTCACCCTTCCATTCGATTTCACCCCTCTCCCTGTCAAGCTGTGCGTGGAACAGAATATAGGTGAAAGTGCGAGTCAGTCTTGATGGTATGTCTCTAAATGGGTTGTGTCTTTGTGTGTGTGTGTGTGTGTGTGTGTGATAGAGAGAGAGAGAGAGAGAGAGAGAGTGAGTAACGGTCCATGCAGTGGTGAGATTAATTTTTTTTTACTACCGGTTCTGTAGGCGTGGCTTGGTGGGCGTGGCAGGGGAAAGATACTGCAAAATCTCCAGTCAGAGGTGGAATTTGCCAGTTCTCTGAACTACTCAAAATTTCCACTACTGATTCTCCAGAGCTGGTCAGAACCTGCTGAATGCCACCTTTGGATCCATGTGAGTTCAGAGGATGAGAGATCAAGGAAGCAAGAGCTAGCCTTACCTTGTTTAGACATGCATGGAAAATCAACACAGGTGTTGTTTAAAATTGCAAAGCGACTAACAACTGATTTATAGATGAAGAAAAAAAATGGCGGATGGTGTGGCCTCCAAAATTCCAGAACCTTCCATTCCAGGGAGCAGGAAGTAGCAATTCACCTGGAAGTGCCATATGTTTAGAGTAGCTCCTTTTTTCTTTCCTCAAGTTGCTGTTCAAAGCATCACAGATTAGCCTGGGGAAATCACTTCTATTTACCGTCTGTGGCCAGTGCCTGATATTAAAAATGCAAAGAAATGACTAAGAGTGTTTTCTTCTAGGCTCCAGGGTAGGGTGCAGCAGAGGTCAAGCAAGATGTTGATAAAACGCATCTTTCGTTCAGTCTAATTCCAATTTTACCAGAAAAGCTGCACCTTCTTCTTTTTAAGCACATCTGGGCGTGACAAAAGGTTTTCCCTCTTATTGAGCCAGCGTTTCTGCTCTTGTGGCTGAGTTCATTTTTCCATGTCCCACAGTTTGGAATAACAGAAAACAGATCTTAAGCTTCTGTGTCACATCTTAGGGTTATTGGAAGAATTCTGCATCCTCCCTTCTCCAACGAAGAGATTGTATTAGTTAGGAAAAATGTTCCCTCACTCCTCCTGATTTTCAGCTCCCATTGTTGTGGTTTGCCAGCAGTAGGTGTGGACGGCTGTGGTCTCTGAGAGCGAGGACTCGGATGAGGGGCCTGCGTGTGATTCAGGGATGGGGCCAGGACTATCGGAGAGTGGGGTGCTGTCGTTGAAGCTTGTGGAGTCTGGCAGCAGTGACACAGAGGACCCCGAGGAGCCTGTGCCCAGCATGGGCGACTCGGGAGCAAGGCTGCAAGGTGATGGCCCCTCCCTTAAGAGATAAAATCCAGCCCTCAGGGGTTGGGTTCTTTGCAGGAAGCAAGTTCTTTCAACTCGAAGTTCTCGTGGAAGTCCTGTCTATTCTGGTTTGTTTTCGGAGACTTTTGGATTTGGATATTTCTCTGCAATTAATCTTGTGTTCTTGGCAGCCTTTCACAACCTTGAAAGGGCTCAGGAATTGCCAGTTGCTATAGATCAGGCCTGTCAAACTGGCTGCCCACAGGCCAGATGCATCATGGGAAGTCCCTGCCCACCCTGGCTCCACAAAGGGAAAAATGTCACCATACGTCACCAAATGTCACATGACACAATCAAGTTTGCCACCCGTGCTATAGATCAGAAATGTCAAACTCAAGGCCCATAGGCCGAATCCGGCCCGTGAGGTGCTTAGATCTTGCCTGCAGGGTCTCCTTGGAAACAGTGAAGGACCGGCCTGCAGTGCCTCTGCCAGGAAAAATGGAGCTCAGGAGGGCTGCACACGGTTTCCCTGGCTCTGTTTTCAGCTGTGATGGCCTCCTGCAGCCCTCTGCCAGCGAAAATGGAGCTTGAGAGGTGAGTGCACCCATTTTCTCTGGCACAGGGCTGCAGGCCATCCTAGCCAAAAATGGAGCTTCTTCAGTTCTTGGACGAGAAGCAAAATGTTTTCAAGAGGGGTGGGGGGAAGGAAGTCCAATTGCCTTTTGAAAAGCACTTTTGGGACAACCATGACCTGGATGATCGAGAATCTCCATAAACATTAAGGCTTGCGGATTTCAACTCCCAGAATTCCCTAGCTAGTCATGGGGTATTCTGGGAGCT
Organism: Notechis scutatus; assembly: GCF_049901735.1. Lineage (NCBI taxonomy): Eukaryota > Metazoa > Chordata > Lepidosauria > Squamata > Elapidae > Notechis > Notechis scutatus. The sequence continues at coordinate 255,925,248 of NC_142010.1, read as the reverse complement.
GAAGTCCACAAGTCTTACATATGCCGAGGTTGGACACGTTGCTCTCTCAAGTTGCTGTGATGACCCAGGGTGTAACACAAATGTAACAAAATCCAAAATGTAAATAAATGTCCTTTAATTCCTCCAATTTGGCCCCACTGTTCAACAATACTCAGTTGGAGATAAAACATACTTATTATGATGATTATGAAATAGATGCACAAAAAGGAGTGGTAAACCAACTGATACACTGTCCGCAAATTTATGAAGAATGATGATGTTTTTATGTTATGTCTTATGTTATGTTTTATGTGTTTTTGTTTGTTGTTAAAATCAATAAAACTTTTACCAAAAAAAAAAAAAAAATAGACTTCAAAAGAAAGCAATGCAGTCCAAATTTAATGAGCAGATAGAGGTGAAATAAACAAACAATGACAAAATTTCCACAACGGAACAATAGAAGTATTTACCAGATTGAAGGAGATAACAAGGCACAGTCTGTTGGAAGGACGCCAACCAAGATAACTTCAGACCAAAATAAAACACATTTTGTTTCCAGCATTTGCCAGTACGCAGGTCCAAACTCTTACTCAGTTGTTACACCTGCAGCCCATGAAGAGGATCAAGGCCCTCTCTCTCCCCTCTCCCTGCGTGCCCTAGGATGGATAGGGGATGGGCCTGGGTCTTCCTCTGACTGCTCAGCTGGCCTCTGCCCTTCCCCAGCCTCCTCCACATCCTCCGGAGCCACATTTCCACTCCCTGTTGGCTGTTCCTCCTCTCCCTCAGAGTCAGTCTCCACCAGGGGCATGACAGTTGCTCTCTTCTCTCCACTTTCTAAGATAAGGATTACATTGGGTTGCATCCTGTTAACAACAATCTTACGAGGTGAATTGTGTTGAAACAGAGTGACTGGCCCAAAGTCCCAACCTTGGAAAACCCTTTTATTGGTGTGGTGCTGGTTCCTTGTGTTATTTATCCTTGTTGAAATAATACTGTTTTTTAAAAATGCAATGCTGATGTATCCTCATGATGATTTGCTTTCAGTGTCTAATTTGCAAGGGCCAATACAACATGGTGAATTGTTGTCAAAGCCGGACGGTTGCCTAATTTAAATAATAATCCTGAACTGTCAAAAAGAGCTTTCAAAGATGAATCATGCTGCTAGGTTCTGGAGGCTAATTGAACTTAAGACTGTTGACGCAACTTTCTTCGGTGCCAGCCTTTCTCTGTTTATATTTTCAGCCCCTTCCGTGAATTTTCCAAAGCTACATTTTGAAAGTGTGCCTTGTGTCCACTAGGGGGCAGCAAGAACCTAACTTAAGAGTCAGCTCTTTTTCCTTAAATGGGCTACTTGCTTGTTTCAATGGGCTGGAGGCAATTGTGTGTGTGTGTGTGTGTGTGTGTGTGTGTGTGTGTGTAAACCAGTGAAGCATAGAATAATAAATACTGTCCAATCTGTTCTGACTTTTTCCATAGAAGAAGAGACAGATAAATTGATTCCGCATGCCTTTAATCTATACGCGCATTAACGATGGGAATGAAAAAGTCAGTTCAAAAAAATTTGGTTCTCTGGGCTTTATGAATAATGATAACAAGTATAGTTTTTTCCCCCTTCTTACACAAATCAAAGCTGCTCTTGCTGTAATCTTCCCATCTAATGCTGGACTTTTCATCTGTTTCTTCTTGAGCTTTGAGCAATTAAAAGCAGCATGTTTCCACAAGAGAAGGCGAAAAGGCACAGAAAAACGCAGAGCCTGATGATAAATACCCAACTATTTTTGAACGATATTGAGCTCTTCATGTATATTTCATAGTGATTGACTCGCTGTGTCTCTGCTCTTCCCTCTGAAAGCACCCAAATTACATTTCAATGCATTTAGCGCTAATGGTCTCATTTTCATTTAATTACAAGCCTCTTGTTGCTGGGATAAAAGACATTTTCCGCAAAACAACTGATAACCCTCTTGAAAATGCTTTAATGTAGTGTGTTTTTACTGTGTATTACTTTGCATGAATCCCAGGGTGGAATTAATTTAAGACTCTCCCTCCCTCCCTACTATTAGTAGCACATTAGCTGTCGTTCGGGCCTCAGACCCCATGTTACAAATTAGGGGTGAATGGCACAGTTTCTTGAATGTTGATATAATAAAGGAGACGCAGACTAACTCGGAGGAACACAGGCATAGCTGAAAGGTGCAAATCTCTTTTATTAAAACTGCTGATAAGCAAACAGAGGGTCCTGATGGAAGAGTATATTTATAGCTCAGGTTTGAACTGTGGGGGTGCTTGGTGCTATCTGAGCTTGGTTATTTGCTTGAAGACGTTTCATTACCCAGCTAGGTAAAATCATCAGTGCTAAAAGGCAATGGTGTTCTGACTCAGCTCCCCAAACAAAACGAACCTTCTGTATTTAAATCAATGATTCCTTTATTAGGAACGCCAGTAGCCCTGGCAAAAAAGTTTCTCTCTCAACACAGGCTAACAAGCCTGTCCAGCAGGGAGATGAATAGTTGTTTGCCACATCTATTCATCTCCGCCCCCTGCCTTTTATCCCCAGAGCTAGGGTGGGGCTTCTCTAGCAGCAGTGGCTCTTCCATCCCAAGGACCGGCCCATAGATTTCCACTGCTCTCCTCTCCTCTGCATTCTGCATATCCATGTGTCAGGCACTGGACCAAGCTGTTCCTCCGCTTCCTCATCAGCCACTTCCAGACCTGGGGGCTGTGGACTCTCCATCTGAGGCAAGGATGGGATTCAATTTTTTAACAACCGGTTCTGTGGGTGTGGCTTAGTTGGTGGATGTGGCTTGGTGGTCATGTGACTGGGTGGACATGGCTTGGTGGTCATGTTATTGGCTGGGCATGACCAACTCAACATCACTCACATTGAGGCATGCATCTCCTCGACTGGCCTCTCATGACTGTGGGGATGCTGCAACAGTCGTAAGTGGGAAAAATGGTCATAAGTCACTTTTTTCAGTGCCATTGTAACTTTGAATGGTCACTCCACACAAGCAAAAGTACCAGCAAAGGAGGGGAAAAAAAACTCCAGAGATGTTCCTGAGACAGGAAGTCTAGTCCTGCCAAGAATGTAATAAGGGTTAACAGAGAGGCAGTTTCTGTAAGCAACACCAGAATGTTTCCTTCCTGTCTTCCTTACAGGATTAGGCCAGTCATTTCTTCTAACAACCGGTTCTCCGAACTGCTCAGAATGTTAACAACCGGTTCTAGTGAATAGGTGCGGACTGGTAGAATCCCACCCCTGATCTGAGGGCTGATGGACAGCCCAGGCTCCTTCTCTGTCTCTCTCTCTCTACCAACTCAATTCCCCCTTCCCCCTCGGAGCTCTCAGGTTGCCTTGATACCTCCTCCTCCTCCTCTGATTCACTGGCTGACAGGCCACAACAAATGGGGTTTCTTTTCTGTTTATGTACAGTTAGTCCTCAACGTACGGTCATAACTGAGTCCAAAATCTATGTTGCTGAGAAATTTGTTAAGTGAGTTTTGCCCCGTTTTATGACTTTTCTCACCATGTTTGTTAAGTGAATCACTGCAGTTCTTAAATTAGTAACATGGTTGTTAAGTGAATCTGGCTTCCCTATTAACTTTGCTTGTCAGAAGGTCACAAAAGGGAATCATGTGACTCCGGGACACTGCAACCGTCATAAATGTGAGTCAGTTGTCAAGCATTCAGATGTAAATCACATGACCATGGGGAGGCTGCAACAATCACAAGTGTGAAAAATGGTCATAGCTCCATTATCTGTTGCTTATCTGGGCATTGATTGCCGGCGAGGAGGTCTTTTTGTTTCTTTTTCTTGAATTTTTGCTTATTTCTTGAATGTAATGTAAATATTATTTATGCCTATGTGCCCATTGATGGCTGATTTGTCTGTGCCAGGATTCCAGGGATTCTCTAGCATTTTTGGACATGGCTCGGTCTAAAGAGTGTCCTGCTGAAAGGCAAAAAACAGTCAAGATGGGAGTCACAATCACACGTCCACGTTCAGAGTATTGCAGAGTAAATTCAGTGCCAGAAAAGTAAACACAGATGGCTGAGGCTTCATTGAACTTCTTTATAAACATATAAAGTAAATTTTACAATACCAGTTGTAGATTTCTTCAGCATGGAGTAAACTCAGACAGAAGCAGACATGTTACAGGTTCGGAGCAGAACAGCAACTCAACCTCTCAGAAACAGGCATCGGTTTTACTTTAGTTCAGCAGGCAAGCAAGACACACAGCAGAGGAGAGAAGCAGTTTCATTTTCAACAGACAGACTCAGAGCTCAACCTAGCTTCAGAGTTGCAGAGCTTAATATAGAGCCACATCTAGGCTACTTCTAGTTTCAGTTTCCAAACAGTCCTCATTGGCTGACTTAGTTGCTATGCCTATTCATTGGCTGACCTTGTTACCAAGCTCTGTCCCAGTTCATGAATATATTCTGACAGTCCACATGCATCAGTGGGGCTTTGATGACACGATTGTAGCCCCTATCTTGACTTTTTTGATGCCTCCTCCCCCATCCTGTATCAAATTGTATGTTAAGGTCTTACAGTCGACACTGGCTGATTCAGGCAGTCTCAATTTACAACCACAATGGGAAGCAGAAATTCTCTTGCTAAGCAAGGCGGCTCTTAAGGGAATGGAGCCCGATTTCATGACCTTTCTTGCCACCGTTGATACCACTTAAATTCTTAAGCGAATCACAAGGTCATTTAGCGAATCTGGCTTCCCCCCCATTGATTTTGCTTGGCATAAGCCGGCTGGGAAGGTCGCAAGTGGCGATCACGTGATCCCGCTGTAAGAAAACAAGTGCCCGAGTTTTGATCATGTGACCTTGAGGATGCTGCGAAGATCATATGTGTGTGAGGGCCCATTTTTAAGGCCCATTCTTCAGGACCATTGAAACTTCCATCAGTAAGTGAATAGTTGTAAGTCGAGAACTACCTGCCTACTTATCATCCTCAGTATCATTATTTTTTTTGGTTTGTGTATGTGTGTGTGTGTCTTTGCATCTTTTTGGACTTCTGGCGCTGCCTAGACAAGTCCCTGTGGATATTTTGGCATGGTCTTTTTGGAAATGGATTGTCCTTGCCTTCTTCCTCCTAGTGGGGAGGGTGGGAAGAGAGGGGGAAGGAGAGAGAGAGAGAGAGAGAGAGAGGGTGAGAGGGTGGAAGGAGAGAGGTGGAGGAGGGGGAGGAGAGAGAGAGAGAAAGAGAAAGAGAGAGAGAGAGAGAGGGGTGGGAGAGAGAGGGGAAGAGGGAGAGAGAGAGAGAGAGGTGGAGGAGAGAGAGAGAGAGGAGGGAGGAGAGAGAGAGAGAGAGAGAGAGAGAGAGAAGAGAGAGAGAGAGAGAGAGAGAGAAGAGAGAGGTGGGAGAGAGAGAGAGGGTGGAAGGAGAGAGAGAGAGGAGGTGGAGGAGAGAGAGGAGGAGAGAGAGAGAGAGGGGGAAAGAGAGAGTGAGAGAGAGAGAGGTGGGAGAGAGAGAGGGGAAGGGAGAGAGAGAGAGAGAGGAGGAGAGAGAGAGAGAGGGAGAGGAGAGAGAGAGGAGGAGGAGAGAGAGAGAGAGAAGAGAGAGGAGAGAGAGGGGGAGAGAGAAAGGGAGAGAGAGAGAGGAGAGAGAGGGAGAGAGAGAGGGAGAGAGAGAGAGAGGAGAGAGAGAGAGAGAGGAGAGAGAGAGAGAGAGAGAGAGAGAGAGAGAGAGAGAGAGAGAGGAGAGAGAGAGAGAGATGCTCTGTTGGAAGAAATATCCTTCTGGGTTCAGTTCCAAGTGGGGAAAAAGACACTGGAATCATAGAGGTTGCTTGGAAAGAAGGTTTATTGATGAACAGGATCACATGCCTTGGAGCTCTTGGGTGAAGACAAGGAAAGAGATGCTGAGAATCCCTGGGTTTCATGCCCTCTCTGGGCTTTGAACTTCCTGGGGCACAGGAAGAGTATCCTGGTTGGTTGCTGTCAGAGGTCATAGCTAGTTTTGTAGGTTGTCTGTGTGCTAAATTTGGTTGAAACTTGGGGGGTGGTGCAGTGAAGGGCTCTGCCTGAAGGAGGTAGATCTTTGTTATGTAGAATAGACTGGCCCAGGCCTTAACTGGCTATTAACAAAAGTGGGGCTGAGCTTCTGCCTTTCTGAGTTTCCACTTCTCTTTTAGGGGAAATAGTCTGCCCTTTTAATATATCCCAAAATATTTCATTTTTCTAGGAGAGGAGTGGGTCAATCACCAACTGGGTTTGTAACTAACAAGTAGAATCATGGAGCTGGTAGGGACTTTGGAGGTCTTCTAGTCCAACCCCCTGCTCAAGCAGGAGACCCTATACCATTTCAGACAAATGGCTGTCCAACCTTTTCTTGAAAAACGTCCAGTGAGGAAGCACCCACATCTCCAGGGGGAGAAGCTATTTCATCAGTTGTTCTCACTGTCAGAAAGTTTCTCCTTAGTTCTAGGTTGGATTTCTCTTTACAAAGCTTCCACCCATTACTTCTTGTCCTGTTCCCTGGGGTGCTTTAGAGAATAAGTCAAGCCCCTCTTCTCTGTGGCAGCCCCTCAAGTAAAGGAAGACGGTTATTATCTCCCCCCTAGTCCTTCTCATCTCATAGTCTCCCGGTTTCTAATTCGGTGCCTTTAACAAAAGCTTTCCAAACTTGCTTCTTCAGGGAGATTCTATGGGAGAGAGAGATGAACGGCAATAAATAAATAGAAAAGAAAATGGACATAAATAAATCACAGCAAGCACAGCTTCTGTTTTATTGCCTGTTTTCTATCATTTTGCATCTCGATTAGAAGTTCTAGGAAGTTTTTAAAAACAGGTTCAGACAGTCTGAAAAAGGCTGGCAGCGAATTCTGGGAGTTGAAGTGCATACCTTTTAAAGTTCTCCAGCCCGAGAAATACTACTCTAGAAGCTACAGGCATAACTTGAGAGCTGAATTTTTATTTGAGTTCTCTTCTTTCTTTCTTTTTTTTAAATAAAAAGAACAATGAGAACAAGAGGTGTTTGTTGGTTATTTGTCCATTAGTCATTAGGGGACCAATCTGTGGCACATATTTAACTAAGGTAAAGATAAAGGTTCCCATCGCACATATGTGCTAATCCTTTCTGACTCTAGGGGGCGATGCTCATCTCTGTTACAAAGCCGAAGAGCCAGTGCTGTCCGAAGACGTCTCCGTGGTCATGTGGCCGGCATGACTAAATGGCCAAGGCACACTGAACGCTCTTCCCTTCCCACCAAAGGGGTCCCTATTTTTCTACTTGCATTTTTTACATGCTTTCGAACTGCTAGGTTGGCAGGAGCTGGGACAAGTAACGGGAGCTCACTCCGTTACGCGGCGCTACGGATTTGCTATGGAACTGCTGAACTGCCGACCTTTCTGATCGACAAGCTCAGCATTTTAGCCACTGAGCCAACACGTCCCCCTCCCTATTTAACCAATACCATCTAAATTAATGGCCATTACCACATCTGACGATATTCATTGGGGTATCTTAACTCTACATTGGACACTTTCTTTTAGCAGATTCTTTCCAAATTTAGCTTTGATGGGCAATTCCCGGTTCTAATCTTAGAAGGAGATCTTCACCCACCCCCTTTTATGCTCTGCATAATTCCATCTATTGGATAAGAGACCATGTCTGAGTGGCTGTCACACTCCACTAAGTTTATCACTCTTTCACTTAGGATGACGCTGCAGAGAACAATGTCTTCATTTTCTGAAATCATTCACGGAGTGCACCGTTTTATAGTGCAGACATTCCCTCCCTCCCTCCCCACCTCTGATATTTCGATCCACTGTAAATGTGATGACCGGGAAGTTTGAATGAATCACACCTGTGGAACTCAAGAAGGCTTTGGGAGGCAACCAGTGATGGGATTCAAATAATTTAACAACCGGTTCTCTGCCCTAATGATTTCTTCCAACAACCACTTCACCGAACTGCTCAGAAAGTTAACAACTGGCTCTCCTGAAGTGGCTGACTCCCACCACTGGAGACAACATTTATTGCAGTGCCAAACTGTAGCATCTTGCTGTGGCACCGTTAGGATCACTGTTTGAAAGGTGGGATCAATCAGATCTGTTGTTTGGACCAATGGTTCTCAACCCTTTCTTCCTTTCCCCTTTAAATACCTTTCCTGGCCATGGACCACCAAGACTTAATTCAAGATTTAAATCAAAACATTTCTTGAAACTTTGGCAAAGGGCTGCTTTCTGACCTTGCTGTTTATCTCCTGGATGTTTTGTTATCAAACCGGTAGCATGTTCACTGGAGTTTTGGATGAAGTGTCTTGCTCAATATCTTCTCTGTTTATATAGGTCCTGTGTGGTGTTGTGGACGGTCGGTTGTGCGATTGGTCATTTGTGGGGCACAAAATTCAACAGGTGAGAAGGGGTTGGTTCTGTTGCTGATTGGTGCTTCAGTTGGTCCATTTCCTTACTGGCTCAAAGTCAATGTGTTTCTTGATAGATCTGTTGGTAGGGTGCCAGGCTTTGCCTACCAACAAAACATTCAGGAATTAAAAAGCAAGCTTGGAGAACTGACCAATGCCAAAGCCTACAACCCGAGCTATGAATATTCTCAACAATTTCTAATTTCTTCACAACTTTGTGTACACTGTCAGGATTCCAGCAGTTGCCCTAATTAAATCATGGGCCTTGAGCTAAGCTTCAAAAGCTTCAAAGGATTTATTAGGAGCGAACACATCAGCATGACCTGCATGAAGCTGATTCTGAGACATGTAGTTCACTATCACCTATGACCCTGTTTCCCCCCACAATATTCTCCAATGAAACACATTCATAGCTGAGAGTCATCAATCACATTCTCCAATTAGGGATTTTCGCAGCAAAAATTCCAGTAGCTTAGTTACAATCTTTGCAAGATAAGAATGGAATGCACTTTTGGTTTTAAATTGCCACACTGCTCCTTCAAATTTCTCTCCCACCCTGTTCGTGGCAACTCTAAAACAGGCATAGGAATGTTTTATGAGTTGACATACACACTGTGATGACATCATGGCCCCCCAGGGGACCACAGACCACTGGTTTGGACCAAATCTGTTTTCCCAACTGGGCCAGTTCCCAGAATTCCTGTATGTTATCTGAAGGTGCAAAGAACTAGAATTAACACTCCAAAGGGTGATGTTGGACCCTGATCCTTTCTCCTCACACATACTTGCTAGTCGTTTCTGGCTCTAGGGGGCGATGCTCATCTCTGTTACAAAGCCGAAGAGCCAGTACTGTCCAAAGACGTCTCCGTGGTCATGTGGCCGGCATGACTAAAGGCTGAAGGTGCACGAAATGCTGTTCCCTTTCCACCAAAGGGGTCCCTATTTATCTACTTGCATTTTTACATGCTTTCAAACTGCTAGGTTGGCAGAAGCTGGGACAAGCAATGGGAGCTCACTCCGTTACGCGGCGCTAGGGATTCGAACTGCCGAACTGCCGATCTTTCTGATTGACAAGCTCAGCGTCTTAGTCACTGATCCTGTAGGGAGGCTTAAATGCTGGAAGGGAAATTTTCCTCCAATGAAGCATATGCAGATTGAAGTAAATCAAATCCCTTTTTACTGCTTTCTTTCCAGGACAGATTTATATTCTAGCAGATTTATGCCTGGATTTTTAATAAAAAAATATATATCTTCAGGCATAAATTTGCTGGTGCGTTTAGAAGCTGGGGTGGGGAGGGTGCCTGCATGTATTTGGGGGCACAAGGAAGGGGACAATGTTGCTCAGTCATCTGCTCAGACCAGGAAATGCAGGAACAGAGAAGCAGGCTCGGTGGTGAGGGAAGACCCCTTCCCCTCCTAGAAGAATGAAATATTTTGAGAAATATTGAAAAGCCAGAATATTATAATTTCCTAAAGCATGGAGAGACATGCTCTTGGAGACAGAAAGAGACAGCCCCCATCTTTCTAAATAGCCCCCAGCAGATATTTTTTGCCCATTAAAAAAGACTGGGCCATCCTACCTACAAAACAAAAAACCTTCAGTTCAGTGGTGGGATTCATTTTTTTTTTACTACCGGTTCTGTGGGCGTGGCTTGGTGGGCGTGGCAGGGGAAGGATACTGTAAAATCTCCAGTCAGAGGTGCGATTTGCCGGTTCTCTGAACTACTCAAAGTTTCCGGTACCGGTTCTCCAGAAGTGGCCAAAACCTGCTTCATCTTCCAGGATGATGGGATTAAGATATGGCCCTCCAGGACATAATAGGATTAACCCACTAGCAGCAGAGCACAGTCTCCTAAGGCCATTGCATCAGAGTCCAAACTTCAACCAAACCTGGGAGCTCAGACAAACTCCTAGGATTTGTACATGACCCCATGGGAGTCTGACAATAGCCAATAGAATATATGTCCTTGCACAGGAACAGGAAGCTCAAGGGCAAAGCCCATGAGAAGGTATAAATAGCCCCCACTCTCAACTCCATGTGGTCAGCTGCCCAGAACCACCCATGTGCTTCTGCATCACCATTAAACCATCCTTCCAATCAGTCTCCATGTTTCCACTGTCTCCCTCCCAGGTTGGAACTGAACCAGGTGGACATTTCTCCAAACAGTGGAGAGCTGAACTGTGCTAGGAATTTTCAAGGCAGGAGACAGAAAGAAAAGCTGAGAGCTCCAGGCATTCTCTGTGTTGTAGAAAACCAACCATTTCTTTGCTAGAGAAGGATGAGATTTCATCACCAGACTTCATTCCTCTTTCCCATGAAGATGTGTCCTTCAGTTGTTAGTTCACCTTTCTTTAGCACCTAGCACAAGGCTCTTCAAACTTGGCAAGTTTAAGACTTGTGGACTTCAACTCCCAGAATTCCTGAGCTAACCTGACTGGAGGAGGAATTCTGGGAGTTGAAGCCTACAAGTCTTAAAGCTGCCAAGTTTGAAGACCCCTGATCTAGCACATTCAAGTGGCTTGGACACCAGAATGTACTGTACAGTATGCATGGGTTAACTAGAGAATATGAGAAGTAAAGTCCAAAGGATTTGGAAAATATTAGTTTAGGATGGCTTAGTAATTGTTCCCTCTTGAAAGACAGTTCCTTTTTTCAGGTAGACTTTCTTTACACTTCTCTCTTTTCTCTTCTTCTGATTGTTCTTTAATTTGGATTGTAAGTTCTTGCTGACAGCGGTCACTTCATTTGGCTCTGTCATTCACATTGACAAACCGTTCAAAACAAGTGGTGACATTTTGACATCCTGAGATAGAGTCTCTCTCACCCTGTTCCCGATCACTAAACACCAATAAAAGAAAGGAAACCCAGCATTTCTTCCAGAAGTTGGTAGAACGTGGACTTTTTGAATGTACCATTTCAGAGAAGAGGCAGGGACCTTAGCCCCTGAAAGATTCTTATGACAAAATAACTCTGCTTTTTGACTCTATGAAATAAGTATTTCATAAAAGAAACTTCTCCACCCTAACCTTTTTGTCTGTAACAACTGGCTTTGGATGCCAAAAGTTATTTTCTTTTGTCAAGAGGAAAATTAAACTGCAGCAAAAGTCTATCATTTTTATAGATCTTGTTACAGATTTGAACTTTGGGATCTAATGCAGTAACTGAGAACTCAAGTAAAAAGCATACAGAGAGCCTTGGCTGACCTCTTTGCTTTAATGAGTACAATGGTTTATGCTGCACATATTCACACATACATACTCACCAGGCTCCATTATAATCCTGACAGGGTGATATTCAAGGTATTGGAGAAGACAGACTCCTTAATAGACAGCTGTGTACACGACTGGCGACTTTTGATAAATCTTTTGTCATTTGATTGCATGAAAAAATGTCTTCCATCATATGTCACAGAAAGGAAGGAAGGAAGGAAGAAAGAAGGAAAGATGAAAAGAAGAAGAAAGAGAGAAGGAAGAGGAAAGGAGGAAGGAAGAAGGAAGGAAGGGAAGAAGGAAATAGAGGGAAGAAAGAGGAAAGGAAGCAAACAAGGAAGCAAGCAAGGAAGATGAAGGGAGGAAGGAAGAAGAAAATAGAAGGAAGAAGGAAGGAAAGAAGATGAAAGATGGAGGGGAGGGAAGAAGGAAGGAGGAGGAAAGAAGGAAGGAGGAGGGAAGAAGGAAGGAAAGAATGAAGATGAAGGAAAGAAGGAAGGCAGGGAGGAAAGACAGAAGGAAGAGGGAAGAAGGAAGGAAGATGAAGGGAAGAAGAAGGAAGGAGGAGGGAAAAAAGAAGGATGGAAGAAAGAAAGAAAGAAAGAAAGAAAGAAAGAAAGAAAGAAAGAAAGAAAGAAAAGAAAGAAAGAAAGAAAGAAAGAAAGAAAGAAAGAAAGGAAGGAAGGAAGGAAGGAAGGAAGACAAAGGGAAGAAGGAAGGGAAGGAAGATGAAGGGAAGAAGGCAAGGAAGAAGGAAGGGAAGTTGTCATTTCCTTCATGGCTGCCGCTGTGGTTAGGTTAAGTAAGACTCATACTTGGTGGTCTATTCCATTCCTGGTTTATCATTTGATCTTTGGTTTCAACTAATGACAGCTTGTGGCCGTGGTTGTCTGACACGCTTCCTGACCTCTTTCTCTGCATCTTCCCTACTTCTGTTCTCTCAACACAGTGACATTTTGGATTTAGAACATCTCTGAACAGCCACAGTCCCCAAAACATTGTACAGGTAGTCCTCGACTTACAACAATACATTTAACGACTGAACTTACAACAACATTGAAAAAAGTGACTTATGACCATTTGCACACTTACCATCAGGGCTCCAGTATTCACCCCCACTTAAATTATGAGCCTCTAGACAAATCTTTCAGAGCTGAAAGAAAAATTATTAGGAGTAAACATGTCGGTGCTACCTGGGTGTAGCCGACTCTGAGATACATAATTCATTTCACCCTTGACCTTGGTTTTCCCCCATCCCCTGAGTGTATCGTAATTCATATTCTCCAATGGGACACATCCATAGCCAAGAGTCATCAATCATGCTCTCCAGTTATAATTTTGTGCGTCCGAAACTTCGGTCTCCTAGCAATTATCTATGAAAGCATTTAAGGAATGCACTACTTTCCCCCATCCCTTTCTGCTGGCAACTCTTAAAAGACCAGAGAAATAGTTTATGAGTTGACACTTATGACTAGCATCCCCATGGTCATGTGATCAAAATTCAGACATTTGGCGACCGCGTCATATTTACGACAGTTGCGTTGTCCCACTTCGTGCGATCCCCTTTTGCAAATTTCAGACAAGTTGAAGCCAGATTCAACTTAACACCTGCAAGGATTCACTTAACAAATGTGGCAAGAGAAGTCGTAAAATGGGGCAAAACTTACTTAACAAATGTCTCATTTAGCAGCAGAAATTTTGGGCTCATAAGTTGAGGACTACCTGTAACAGAATGACACAAATGAACAAATATGCTACAGTTGCAACCCTGAACTAAAAACCAACAATTTACACATTGCAGATTTCAGCAATCCCCTAGTTGATATGCTGCACTGTAAATAAAGCTTGGAGCATTAAAAAATGATAAATTATAAACTATGCTGATTTTTCTAAATAAAAGTTTCCTATAGCCTTTAAAATGCTGCACCACACAGAAATCTTGAAGTACAGGAACCATTTATTATTTGACATATGACAACTGTGACTGCAGTGCAGAAGCCCTTAATGGTGATGTACCTTGCTCACCAAATTATTTACTGCTTTTATGTTTTTTTAAAAATGTTTACATTCTGTAAAAATGACTAATCGAATTGCACAGCCATTCAGGCTTTTATTTGGCCCAATAAAATGTTGGGATGTCTCTCTCTTTTGCTTATTCCAAGATAACTAAACAAATGCTTTTTAAATGCCATGCGTTGCTCCCTGTTCAACAAAAGCAGCATTCTGGGAAAAATCAAATAGAAAAGAACGTTAAAAAAAATCAGCTGTAAACTGAAGTCCGGAATTCCTTTAGGCAAAAAAAAAAAAAAAAAAAACACAACCTTAAATTTATCAATCGATCAGAATTTTGCTGGAAGGGACCTTGGAGGTCTTCTAGTCCAACCCCTGAGACCCTATACCATTTCACACTAGTGGCTGTCCAATCTCTTCTTAAAAGCCTCCAATGATGAAGGACCCACAACTTCTGAAGGCAAGCTACCCCACTAGTTAATTGTTCTCACTGTCAAGAAATTTCTCTTTTAATTCCAGGTTGGTTCTCTCCTTGATTAGTTTTCATCCATTGTTGCTTGTCCTGCCCTCTGGTGCTTTGAAAAATAAGTTGAGCCCCTCCTCTTTGTGGAAATCTCCACAACAACAACCCTTTGAGATGGGTGGGCTGAGAGGGAGTAATTTGCATGAGTCAAAAAGAGGGCTGTGAAAATATTTACCCCTCACATCCCAGACATAAACTGTTTCAACTCCTTCCCTCAAAACGACGCTAAGCAGGCCTTTTAGGGACTAACTCCCAGAATTCCTCAGCCAGCTTTGCTGAGGAATTCTGGGAGTTGAAGTCCACAAGTCTTAAAGTTGCCAAGGTTGGACACCCCTGCTCTATAGCTGTTTTGAGGGGAGGAGTTGAAACAGTTTATGAGGAAGAGTTGAAACAGTTTATGAGGGGAGGAGTTGAAACAGTTTATGAGGAATTCTGGGAGTTGAAGTCCACAAGTCTTAAAGTTGCCAAGGTTGGACACTCCTGCTATAGAGCATTGCACACCAGAACTAGACACAAGATCAGTTTCCCTCCCCCCCAAAAGCCATCACTCTGCTAAACAAACAATTCCCTCAACACTGTCAAACTATTTACTAACTCTGCATTACTATTACTATTAATCCTTCCATCCTTATGACTGCAACCTTGTTGCTTGACTGTTTCCTACCATGATTTGATTGCTTATTGTACCCCGTGACTATTATTCAGTGCTGTATCTTATGATTCTTGACTCTTGATGAATGTATCTTTTCTTTTATGTACACTGAGAGCATATGCATCAAGACAAATTCCTTGTGTGTCCAATCACACTTGGTCAATAAAGAATTCTATTCTAATCAAGGACCAACAAATTCTTCCAATCTTGCTAAGAATGAATGCAATTATTTCTTGACTTTTATATTTGCCCAAATTTTGCAGTGCAATCCCACCCTCAAACAACAACTAGGCAAACAGATACTGCTTTAATAAAATGCATGTGACAGGATCATATGCAGTTAGAAAATGAAAATGCACACCTAAATACATTTTGAATATGATGTATCTGTGCATTTTTGAATATAATGTTTCATTCATGGTAAATATAAAGATTCATGATAAAAATTATGTATGAAGAAAGAAACAGGATCAAAAATGACTGAATGAACATACTTGAAATTGACAGGTTGGAAATTGACCATTTCACAGCCTCAATTATTTTTCATGTTTTCTTATTTTTCCGGATCTCTATCAATTTTCCTTTCTCATCACTCTTCTACTAACTAGAGTAAAAGGTAAAGGTTTTTCCATCAGTCCTGTCAGACTCTACGGACCTATGGTCATCTTCACTTCTTGGCCAAGGGAACCAGCATTGTCCAAAGACAATTTCCATGGTTATGTGGCAAAAATGGCCATATGCCAAAGGCACACAGAACACTGTTACTTTCCCACCAAAGTGGTACCTGTTTATCTACTCACATTTGCAAGCTCTCAAACTGCTAGGTGGACAGGAGCTGAGGCAAGACCAGGAGCTCACTGTTCTGACCAAGGCTTCCTGAGAAACCAACAAACACATGTTAAATCCAAAACCCTTTTATTTTAGTTCAATGGCTGTGAACTATCATCATTCACAGCCTGTAATGAGTCTCAACCAGCTATAAATAGTCCCATGGAAGTCTGCCAAAGTCCTTCAGAAGAAGTCCGATAAGAACGCACCTTTATCTTTCTTGAAGTGCTACCAACGACTAAAGTACCAATTAGTCTTTCAAAACCAAACAGAGCACAAATTCACCATGGAGCTTTCAGGTTCCAAACTGACTAGAGCGAACAACGTTGCTTCCTGCAAAGGTTCCTGTCCCTTTGCACTTCCTTTATATCTTATAGGAGGGTCAATCACCTCCAAGCCTTACTCTTGAGTTGCTCCTTTTGTCTTAACTGTTCTTGCCTTCTGGCAACTCTGCACATGTGTGCACTGGGAACAGGCTCACCCTGTTCCTCTGCCTCGCTGCTGTCAGATTCTGGAGGCTCCAGAGTCAGCACATAACTCCCAGATGGCCCTGGCCCAATCTCTGTATCAGATGCAGGACCCTCGTCTGAGCCCTCCCCAGTCTCCTGGACTGGCCCATGTTCCTCCCCACTGTCCAACTCTGCTGCCGTCTGCACAGGCTGCTGGCGGACCACAACACTACCCTGTTGTGTGGTGCTCAGGTCTTGAACCTGGGCTGTCAGCCTTTTACCTGATAAGCTCAATGTCTTTAACTGTTGAGCCATCATGCTCTCTCTTCTATTTTTGAGTGAAAAGTGATGCTCCCAAAAGTATTTTTATTTTATTTTTATTTATTTATTTAGTTTGTCAAGCATGCATGAGAAAACAAGTATAAGTATGAACGTAACATATAAACATATAAGTATAAACAGGTATCCGTATATGCGTCATAAATGAGTATGAATAAATGGGAACAGTAGGACGGGGACGGTAGACACACTGGTGCGCTTACGCATGCCCCGTTACAGACCTCTTAGGAATGGAGTGAGGTCCACAGTAGACAGTTTGAGATTGAAGTTTTGGGGGTTTGAGGATCTAACAACAGAGTCAGGTAGGGATTGACCACTCTGTTGCTGAAGTCGTATTTTCTGCAATCGAGTTTGGAGTGGTTTACTTTGAGTTTGTATTTATTGTTTGCCTGTGTGTTATTGCAGTTGAAGCTGAAGTAGTCATTGGTAGTAATGAATGAAGTAGTAGTGGGTAGGATTGGGATAAAGACTAAATTTGATTTCATTTCTTTAAAATTCATGAATGCTCCTTTGGCCCTATGAAGGCTATTAGTCCCCTTCTCCCTTTGGGTTATGTTAAATAATACAAATTGGAGGACGTGGGTGTTATAATCCAATGCACTGTGATGTCCAATGTTGGAGAAAAATGTGGAAGCAGATTGGCTTTAGTTAGACCTACATAAACTTTATTCTCATATGCCTATTGTTCAAAATAAGCACCTGCCTGAAACAGTACGGTTAAGTCTTTGTCATTGTGAGAGATTATTTATGACCTCCATTGAAATAGTGCCATCTTATTTATTGTGATTTTTTGCAATAAACTCGTAGCATAAGGTTTATTCTTGCTATCAAAGTTATACAGTGGAAATCCAGGAACGGACCTGCCTGAAAATGATAAATTAGCAGAAGAGAAGAAGGGTCGTTTTTATATAGAACAACTGAAAGACAAAAAAAATGTTAATGACTTCTCAGACTCTCCTTATCAAATCTGTTTCTTATGCTATTCTAATTACATCTCCCTATCCTTGATTTTTTGACAAAGGGAAATGGTACCCCGGAGCTTTATCAAAGGTCAAGGATAGGGAGATGCAATTAGAGTAGCATAAAAAAACAGATGTTATAAGGAGAGACCGAGAAGTCTAAAATTGAGCCCAATGTCCTTAAGGAAGGTTCTTGTGTTGGAATGTATGAGGGAGGGGCTGCCTTGCAGAGGGTAAGGAGGCAGGGGAGCTTGGCAGGGAAAGGGTTAAAACTGCTCTTTCCTAGCCGTTCCCAGAGTATATCAGTACTTTAGATCTATTCTGATATATTCTGCTCTAGTCTGGCAAGATTCTGTCTATAGGTGAAGAAGAAGGAGCATGGCTGGTTCAGGAATTCTGAGAGTTGAAGTCCACAGATTGTAAAGTTGCCATAGTTGCCCACCCTTGCTGTATAGACACCTTTAGCAGTGTGTAACAATGGATGATCCTCTATTTTTGTAGTTCAACCAGCTGGGTGTAGAAGCAAGAAGAACAAACAATTTGTTTTGCTTTGCGATAAAACATTTTTTTTTTCCAAATTCCAATTTCACGAAGACTGAATGTCTCAATCTCCCTCAGTAATGGTATGTGAGAATGCCCTTGGGAGATGGGATGAAGAGATGCTACCAAGGAAACAGTCAGTCAAGAGACAATGTAGCCTGCAGCTACATAGTGGGTGGAGTAAAAGGTTCTAAAGAAACCTTTCTTAAATTCTTGGGCTATAAACAGAATGACAGGCTAATTGTACTTTCGGACTTTCCAGATTCCTTTAATATGTCTTTACAATAAAATAGAATTTATCTAGTTGCGTCTTATTATCTCCTGAAGTCTTCCCACGTAGCCTTATGTCCTCTCTGTCATCACCCTGATTTACAAGCCAACTCTTTGACAATACTACGTTTTGCCACCAAGTTACAAGCCAGCGATGCAATCAAAGGAGGGGAAGCAGACAGGGACACTTCTAACGGAAGCAATTCTTCAACCTGAACTGCGGGAGCATAAACGAGAGACACCAGCTGAACGAAGCTTTCACACACTTTGTCACATTGGACTTAATCTGTCTCTGACAGAAGAAAGGGGAAGGGATGGGTGATAAGACAAATGTCTACCAGCTCTCTCCTATGCTTAATGTTTGGTAATTCTCCCCCATTAAGAATTTTGTTAAAGGTATCAGTAATTCTATAAGTCTAATGAGGAGCATTTATATTAGGAATTGTTACATGAAGAGATTGTCCGGGGAGGTGCTGAAACTGAAAAATAGGGCTGGTTTACTTGGCTGTTACAAAGCAGATAAAGTAGTCCAAGAGTGTCATGAATGAACTGGGAACTATATATCAGATAAGGATACCTAAAGATCATTAGGAACCCTCAATGAATCTCAAGAGCCACTAGAGGTAGGCGTGCTGATTGCTTGAATTGTTGGTGAACTCTTGGATTCTTGCATCGCACAAGGCCACGGGACTGCACTGATGAGACAACACTTGGAATACTTGCCTAGTTCTGATCAACACAATACAAAAAAGAAGCTGAGACCCTAGAAAGAGGGCACAGAAGAGCAACAAAGACAATTAAGGGTCTGGAGACTAAATTGTATGATGAACGATTGAGGGAACCGGGTATGTTTAGTCTACTGAAGAGAAGGACTGGGGATGTGTGATATGGCAGCTGTCTTCCAGTACTTGAGTGCCTGTCACAGAGAAGAAGGGGTTGACTTAATCGCCAAAGCACCTGTGATGACCCAGGGGTGTAACACAAACGTAACAAAATCCAAAACATAAATAAATGTCCTTTAATGCCTCCAGTTTGGCCCCACTGTTCAATAATACTCAGTTGGAGATAAAACATACTCTAAAATAGTCTTCAAAAGAAAGCAATACAGTCCAAATTTAATGAGCAGACAGAGGTGAAATAAAAAGCCATACTACAATCACGAAATTTCCACAACGTAACAAGTGAAGTATTTACCAGATTCAAGGAGATAACAAGACACAGTCTGTTGGAAGGACACCAACCAAGATAACTTCAGACCAAAATAAAACACATTTGTTTCCAGCATTTGCCAGTACACAGGTCCAAACTCTTACTCAGTTGTTACACCTGCAGCCCATGAAGAGGATCAAGGCCCTCTCCTCCCTGTGTGTCCTAGGATGGATAGGGGATGGGCCTGGGTCCTACTCTGACTGTTCAGCTGGTCTCTGCCCTTCTCCAGCCTCCTCCACAACCTCCGGAGCCACACTTCCACTCCCTGTTGGCTGTTCCTCCTCTCCCTCAGAGTCAGTCTCCACCAGGGGCATGACAGCACCTGAGAGCAGGACAAGAAGTAATAGGGGGAAGATCATTAAGGAGATATCCAGCTTAGAACTGAGGAAAAATTTCCTGACTCCTCAGGAATAATCAGTGGAACTGGTTACCTTGGGAAGTTGTGGTTGCGCCACTAGTAGAGGGTTACAAGAAGAGATTGGACAATCATTTGTCAGAATGGTATAGGGCTGTGATGGCGAACCTATGGCATGCGTGCCGGAAGCGGCACGCAGAGCCATTTCTACCAGCACGCAAGCCGTCGCCCCAGCTCAGTTCCATTGCGCATGCATGCATGCCTCCCACCAGTCAGCTCATTGATGGATATCTGCCGCGCATGCATGGGGGGGGGGCGGGATACATGTGGGAGACACATGCCCATGTGCAAGGGCATGGGATGCACATGGGGGCATGTGCACATGCACAGGGGTGCAGGTCATGTGTGTGGGGGTTGCACATGCATGCGCAGGGGGCATGGGGAGCATGGGGGTCGTGCACTCATGCACATGGGTGCAGGGGGGTTACACATGCATTGTATTATTGGTCCAGGCATGTGCATGTGTGCATGCACGCACTTTTGACACGTGACGATGAAAAGCTTAGCCATCACTGGTATAGTTCTCCTGCTTGGACTAGAAGACCTCCAAGGTGCTTTTCCAACCCTATTAATCTATGTTTTATGGACCCATGCCTATGCTGTGCCCAGTGGTGGGATTCTACCAGTTTCCCTACCAGTTCAGTGACTATGCCCTTTGTGTGCGCGTGCATGCGGCTTTCTAAACACCAGCTGAGGCTCTGCTGCACCATCAGCTGAGAGGATAAAGAACAGAAAACCGCAGGGGTGGTTGGGAGGGCCACAATCCTGCGCTTTTCTCTTTTTTCTCCTCTCAGCTGATCATTGGAGCTTTTCTTTTTTTACTACTGGTTTGGCCGAATTGCTACTAGTTCGGTTGAACCGGGCTGAACCGGTAGCATTTCACCACTGGCTGTGCCTAAGCTGCAAATTATAATCGACTCAAGAAAGCCAAACCCCCCCACACTTTCTCTTTCACCTTTGGTTTTCCTCATCATCTACACCAAGTTCTACAAGAACTGATTAGTTTCTTCCTTTTGGATGATCCGTTAACATACTCCATGACCCCTTAATGCCCTTTAATTACCTGATTTTTGTATCACCAGAACCTTGTTAGCAGACCTGAAATTATACAGGCTGGTTTGAACAGCCCAGCAAAGATGCTGACATGGTGACCTCCTGTGGCATTTTATCTGGTGCCCTAATGGAGTAATTTCTGGCAGGCAGCAGCATGGATCTTAAGTCTTCCTGACAGATCTCGGATATGTTTTATTTATCATGGATAAAACCAGCAAATTAAAAAGCACTGCTCTGCCAGACCTGGGAAGGCATTTACTTCTGCCTATTGCTAAGAATACCCTGTAGTCAAGAATGAAAAAGATTTGGACTGTAGCAGATAAAGATTGGGCAGTTGGCTCTCGTCACATCGATTTCAGTCCATTTCTGTGTTTTGATGTGAAATGTTACTAGACATCTCTCTGTGGATTTCACAAGAAATAAAACATAATATTTACTACTACGATTATATCCTACTTAGTCTTTGAGAGTCTGCAGGATGAAGGATACAGGTAACTTCCTGGTTGAGTAGGGACTTAAATGTAGATTTTCCAATGCATCAATGATTGAAAAAAAAACTAATTATCTACCAATCTCTTTATAAATTGGGTTCACATGACTTCCACATGTTGAAAGGTTAGGAATGTGGGGATTGGGACACTCATTTTTTTTTTTCTGGCCAAAGAAAGAGTTCATATTGCCAGTTTCAAATGACATGTTGGCTAGATCACACCTCTGTAAATTTTATTTATTTATTAAATTCATATGCCGCTCGTCTCACCATCAAGCAATTCGGGGTGGCGTGCAACATTGCAAAAACAAGTGCCAAATGCTAAAATGTGAAAAGAGCAAATGTTAAAATAAACAGAGATTAAATAAACTAAAAACCAAAAATTCGATGGGTTGCCCGTGGGGTCGTGTCTACTAACCACCTTGAGTGTGGAAGGTCACTGTTGCAGAGGTGGTATTCAGCAGGTTCTGACCAGTTCTGGAGAACTGGTAGTGGAAATCCTTCCCCCGCCATGCCCACCAAGCTATGTCCACAGACCCGGTAGTAAAAAAATTTGAATCCCACCACTGCACCATTGGGCCTCCAGGTAAAATGGCGGAGCTAGATTTTGAGGCTCTTTCAGAGGCTCAAGAGGATGAGGATCTTAGTTTGTGTCCTTCAAGGTGAGAGACACACCACTCGCTTGGCCTTCTGTTCTGACTTGGCTCCCAAACATGACAAACCCTCTGTAGTTAAATCTAGGATTCCTTTATTAGGAACGCCAGCAGCTGCTCTCTCTCACATCAGGCTACAAAGTCTCTAAGTTCTGTGGAAAGTGATGCTTGCTCCCTTTCCCCCTGAACTGGCCCACACACCAGTCTCTCTCTCTCTCTCTCTTCCCACACTTGCAAAGGAAGTCTTGGAAGGTGTGCTCGCTTTCTTCCAGCAGCAACACGCATGCTCACACACGCTCAGAAGGTGCTGCAGATTCCAAGAAGAATTCTGATAATTTCCAGACAGGTTTCAGAAGTGCAGGCTACCAGTGGCTGATCGGCAGGGAGATGAATAGTTGTCTGCCACACCTATTCATCTCCTCCCCCTGCCTTTTATCCCCAGAGCTAGGGTGGGGCTTCACTAGCAGTAGTAGCTCTTCCATCCCAAGGACCGGCCCATAGATTTCCACTGCTCTCCTCTCCTCTCCTCTGCTTTCTGCACATCTGCGTGTCAGGCACTGGACCCAGCTCCTCCCATTCCTCATCAGCCACCTCCAGACCTGAGGGCTGTTGACTCTCCATCTGAGGGCTGATGGATGGCCCAGGCTCCACCTCTGTCTCTCTCTCTCTGACAGCTCCATTTCCTCTTCCCTCTTGGAACTCTCTGGTTGCCTTGATGCTGGCCCTAACTCCACGCCTCCTCCTCATCTGGTTTGGCTGTTGGAGGGGCCAGCGGCTGACAGGCCACAACACCTTCTGTTGCTGTTGTTGTTCAATCACTAAATTGTGTCTGACTCCTTCCAGCCACATGGACCACAGCATGCCAGGTGCCTTATCCTTTACTGTTTCCCGGAGTTTTCCCAAATCCATGTTCATTGCATCGGTGGCACGATCTAATCATCTCATCCTCTGCTGGCAAGTTGCTGCAGGAGGCATATGTCCCATCTCCCTGTCTCCTCCCCGCTGCCAGTCCACGGAGAATTACAACGCTGACCCAGCCCTTGAAGAGATCCAGTTTGACACCTTTGTTCTAGGGGTACGCAATGTGCAAAATGATTTGAATTCAAAATAGTTCAAGTTTGAAAGATCTCTTTTCAAACGAGACACTTTCTGTTTCTTCTAAAGGTGTTCCAATAATGTTCTCACCATCCCAGAAAAGTTAAATTGAAAAAAAAAAAATCTGTTTTGAGTTTGAAACACAGTTTTTTTTAAAAATAAAAATAAAAAGCTTAGAATGGAGCAGTTTGAAACATCTAGAATGAATACATCTAGAATGGTCCAAAAATCCTAGAATGTTTAGAGTAGTTCACAATGTATTTTGAATTCGGAAAAAAGAAGAGAGTCTTAATGAAACTATCAAAATGTTCAAAAGTTAAGATATTTATGTAGTTACTTACCAAGCACATCTAAATTATATTAAAGTAACCAAAATATCTTTACAATCACCAAGGCATGTCACAACTTTTGAGTACTCCTAATGTTTGGACAGTGAAAAGTTGAAAAATTTGACATGCCCTAGTCTTCCAATATTTTAGATTTGAAATATTCTTCATGCTGTACTTATCCCCTTGTTTTACTTTAATGAAGTGGTTCTCAATCTTTTCTTTACCATGGACCCCCCCCCTTTATATAGCAATTGAACTTAGACTTATATACTGCTTCACAGTGTTTTACAACCCCTTCTAAGCGGTTGACAGAGTCAGCCTATTGCCCCCAACGATCTGGATTCTCATTTTACCCACCTTGGAAGGATGGAAGGATGAGTCAACCTGGAGCCTGGTGAGATTGGAATTGTCAAATTGCAGGCAGCCGGTAGGCAGCAGAAGTAGCCTGTAGTACTGCACTCTAACCACTACACCACCATAAAATACCTTTTGTGGTCACGGAACATGGCCACAGACATCACAGCCTCACATGGTTCTTGGACCAGAGAACCATTGATTTAATGGATCAAAATCAAAGAATTACACAAATCATAATAAAGCCTTGTTAATGTAAGAAATTATTATTTTGGTATCAGAATTAGTCACTCCTGCTTTCAAAAATAAACATTTTGAGACTGAAATCCAGAAAACCGAAAAGCAACAATAAGCTTAATTCCGTGTAGAATTAGATTCAAAGTAAAAGTTAGCTAAAAGGGGAAATTGTAGGAATGTATTTCTCTCCCTACCTGCCAAAATAAAATGTAAATTTTCCATCTTTTACCATTATATTGCCTGTCACTTTGTGATGTGGTCACATTCTGTGTTGGCTTTTACTAGGCATTACGTGGGAGAAATTAATCTCTCTCTATAATTAGCACATAGCTATTGTGCTTTCCGTACATTATCTGAGTGTAGGATCAATGAGAAAAATCATATAGTAAATCATACAGTAGATGTCGCTATTGCATAGCTTTCCGACAAGAACATTACTGGCCCACCATTCAGCAGATGGCTTTTGGAGAAAAATTAACAATTATTCAATTAATGCCCACTACGTTGTCAATGCCAATGGAAAGCATATCCCATTCCAGGAATTATAAGCAGTTGGAAAGGCCCCAGGTATATCAGCTGCCAGTTTACTAGCCAACCATCCTCTTCATAGTCCCAAACAGTGCCTTGGGCTCAAATCAGCCTGAAACCACAAAAAAGTGGCTATCATTGAGTTTAAGTGCATATTATAAAGAATGAATACCTGCCCTGCATTCTTTCTCGCAAAATGTTGATTCCAAAAAATATGAGAAGGAATATGATATATTATGACATCATATAATATAATAACACATGATATGATAACAGTGTTCCAATATTTGATGTTCTGCCACAAAGAAGAGGGGGTCAACCCATTTTCCAAAGCACCAGAGGGCAGGACAAGAAACAATGGATGGAAAATAATCAATGAGAGAAGCAACCTGGAATTAAGAAGAAACTTCCTAAGAATGAGAACAATTAACCAGTGGAATAACTTGCCTTCAGAAGTTGTGGATGCCCCATTATTGGAAGCTTTTAAAAAAAGACTGGACAGACATTGGTCTGAAATGGTATAGGGTCTCCTGCTTGAGCAGGGGGTAGACTAGAAGACCTCTTAGATCCCTTCCAACTCTGTTATTCTGTATTCTGTAAAACGAAATATTCTGAATTTAAAGGAAAATACTTGGGGGGAAAATCCCAGAGTGTTCTGACCCAAACCCCTTTTCAAAAATAACCAAAGGAAACAGAAACCTTTTAATGAGTCTTACAAATCCCTGGTTAAAAGGCTGCTGCAAACTAATTAACTTTGATAAGCACAAACCTTGCCAAAACTGTATGAGACTGCCAAGAATCACAGATAAGAAATATTTCACAACACAAGAGTCTTCAAATACCAACTTAAGATACTGTAATGTCCACGAGGCTGAGTTTCAAAACGTCTTTGCTTCCTGCAAAGAACGTTCGCTTCACAGCTGCCTTTTCATCTTCTTGGAGGAGGGGCCATTACCTTGCAGCCTTACTCCCGAGTTGTCCATGCTGTTGCAGCTGCTCTTTCCTACAAACAATCCTGCGTGCATGTGCACTTGGCACAGGCTCCTCGGGAACCTGCTCATCGCTGCTGTCAGCCCCCACAATCTCTGAAGGCAACAGTCCATTCCCTAATGGTCGTGGCCCCTCATCTGAGTCCTCGCTCTCCTCAGCCGTCCACACCTGCTGCCGGCTAGCCACAACACAGAGTTGCTCAGAGTTGAGCAACAAAATAATAAAAATAATAATGTAGAACTTGTGGGGACCATAAAACAGAGGAAGTCATAGAAAATGAAGAAGGTAAAGTGTTCTGGGAGTTTAGAATTCAAACAGACAGGCACCTGCCACATAACATACCAGATTTAACAGTTGTCGATAAGAAAGACAGAAAAATCTGGATAGTGGACATGGCAGTACCTGGAGACAGGAGAATAGAAGGGAAGAAACTGGAGAAGATAATAGAATACAAAGTCCTACAAATAGAAATTCTACGACTGTGGCAAAAGAAAGCAAAGGTAGTACTGATAGTCATAGGTGCCTTGGGTGCAATCCCAAAATAACTGGAGCATCTCTTGAACACCATTGGCATTGACAAACTCACTATCAGTCATTTGCAAAAAGCAGCTTTACTCAAAACAGTTTACATCCTGTGACAACGCCATAAATCATCAACATCTGCTTATCCCAAGGCAGTTTTACTTGGAACAGCTCACATCTGGTGGCAATATCTTTAAACTCTACCCGACTCTGTAGTCTCTTCCCCAAACCCCAAAAACTTTAACCTTAGACTGTCTACTATTGACCTCACCCCTTTCCTAAGAGGTCTGTAGGGGGCGTGCATAAGCGCACCAACGTGCCTACCGTCCCTGTCCTATTGTTTCTCTTATTCTTTTATTTTTCTTATATGTACCCATTTCATGTATTCACAACTATGTATACACTTATACTTATTATCTTGTAAACAATTGGCAAATCAAATAAATAAAATAAATAAATAAATAAATAAATATCATCAAATAGTACAATCTGCCTATCCTGAGTCTGTGGGAAGGGCTTGATGGGTAGGTGAAAATGCCAAATACAGTTTAAACATCTGGCTTATCGTGTGATGAACCATAACTTTAATAATTTTATTTAATAGAACAGAATAACAAAGTAGACCTTGTAGGGACCTTGTAGGTCATCTAGTCCAACGCCCACCAACCAAGCAGGAAACCCTACACCATTTCTGACAAATGGCAGTCCAGTCTCTTCTTAAAAGACTCCAGTGATGGAGCACCTAGAACTTTTGAAGGCAAGCCATTCCACTGGCTAATTTTTCTCACTGTTAGGAAATTTCTTCTTAGTTCTAGGTTGCTTCTATCCTTGATTAGTTCTCAACTATTGCTTCTTGTCTTGCCTTCTGGTGCTTTAGAAAATAAACTGATCTCCTCTTCTTTGTGGCAGCCCCTCAAATATTGGGAACACTGCTATCCTGTCTCCCCTAGTCCTTCTCTTCACTAGACTAGCCATGCCCAGTTCCTGAAAACTGTTCTTCATAGGTTTTAGTCTCCAGTCTCCTAATCATCCTGGTTGCTCTTCTCTGTACTTTTTCTAGAGTCTCAACGTCTTTTTTATAACGTGGTGACTAAACCTGGATACAGTATTCCAAGTGTGGTCTTCCTAAGGCTTTATGAAGCAGTACTAGTTCTTCATGTTGTTTTTGATTTATGTATTTATATCCTGCCTTTATTATTTTTTATAATTAACTTAAGGAAGCGAGCATACATGATGCCTCTTCCTCCTCCTATTTTCCCAACAACAACAATCTTGTGAGGTGAGGTGAGCTGAGAGAAAATGACCAGGCCAAGGTTATTTTTTTCCTAAGAATCCCAGAAATAAGATAATACTCAAAAGAGGAAAATGTGGGAGAAATGGTGGGTTTCAACATACCATCAGTGAACATAGTACCTCATAAACACATCTAAAGCAAAAATACAGTAGAAAACCTGGTAAGTCCATCCAATTGGAAAATATAATTAAAATATCAGAATTTCAAATGGAGAAGGTGAGGTTAAGAAAATCAATGGAGCTTATTTTTTTAAAAAAATAGGGAAAATCTGTCTTTTTTGGATTTCTTCCCAATCGTTTATCAGCCGTGGCCAGGGTAGGTATCTGTATTCCCTTCTGTGTAATCAAATAGTGTACTTGGACTGGTTGTGAGGATTTCTCCCCAAGTACTTACATTGTGTGTGTAAGTGTCTGAAAGAGCAAATAAGGGACTAATCAGAACAGTGCACCTGTATTGACTGTGTGTTGTGTGTTCAGGGAACACACACACACACACACACACACACACACACACTGATTAGCTCTGGGGAGAAAATGCATATATACTGTCAGGACAGTCAGGTGTGAAAGACCAGGTCTGTGCATGAATGTTCAATCAAATTGATTTATTGATAAAAGCCTATGGCCAGGAATCTTCTCAGGTAAATGCTATCACCTGCTTAGAGTTAGATAAGGGCCAATGGCACTCAAGAGAGGGTTGGTCTTAGTTCTCTTGTGGCTCCGTAGGGATTCTAGGCCAATCCCCCTTTTTACTCTACCCCCCATATATTCTGCCATTCCTTCTTCCACACATAAACATACATATAATATTCTACTGCCTTACTGAGAGGAACCCAGGGTGAGATGACACCTGTGTAATGGCTGGTATGAATGTATGTTGTTGCTAGGGTAGGGGGTGAAGCTCATTATTTTATTATTTTTATTTTTTATTATTTTTATTTTGTATTGTGCTTTTATGTCCTGTAAGCCAGGGGTCCCCAACCACCGGGCCCCGGACTGGTACCGGTCCGTGGATCATTTTGTACCGGGCCGCAAAGAATGAATGCTTGGGCGCCGCCATCTTGTTTTGACGGCGCTTGAGAAAGTGCTTCCGGGTGAGCTTGTCGGTCGTCGGTTGGAAAGCGGCGTTTGGGTGCTGAAGGAATCCTCGCGCTTTAGTTTCGTCGAAGAGGGGGGGGCGGCTTTGAACGAAGAGCTGTCCCGATGGCGGTGGAGTCTCGTGTTATTTAGGAGGAGATTAAGAAAGAGCCCGAAAAGCCCATCGACCGCGAGAAGGTACAAAGGAGGAGTTGAAGGTGGTGGGGAGAAGCGGAGGACGGCTGGCTGGCCAGTCGCTCGGCTCGCCTTGCCTTGGTTGTGCGTGCTGATGCTGGTACCGGTCTGTGGATCATTTTGTACCGGGCCGCAAAGAATGAATAATCGTGAAACTGGTCCCTGGTACAAAAAAGGTTGGGGACCACCGCTGTAAGCTGCCTTGAGTCGCCATGTGCAAGTAGACGGCAATATAAATTTTCTAAATCAATCAATCAATAATAAAATAAAATAAAAATACAATAAAATAAAACAAACATTCTGATCTAGAATATTGCCAAATTGGATGTAGGGTACAGGAAGAAGGTGCCCAATGAAAGATTGGATTTGAAAATGAGGTGGATCTTTCAGAGATCAGAATTCCAGACAAATGGCTCCAACCCATCCTACAGAGAGGCAAACGGGCATTGGTGCTGCTGATGGCGTCATTCCTTTCATTCCCGGTCATGTGACTTCTTGACCATGTGGTTCTCATTCCTGGACTGGGAGATCCTGCTCACTTATTCACGGTCACCCATGCCCTCATAATCTCTTGATTAGATTACTACAATGGCTCTATATGGGGCTGCCCTTGGAAGAGCATTTGGAAACTTCAGCTGGTACAAAATGAGGCTGCCTGGGTAATAAATGGATGAGAGGTCCTTGGTGCCATCTGAGCTTGCTTGTCTTCTTGCAGATGTTTCCTTATCCTAACTGAGTAACATCATCACTGCTAGTGCTCATCAGGGTAATGAAACATCTGCAAGAAAACAAACGTGGCTTGGTGAATGTGGCTTGGTGGGCATGGCTTGGTGGGCATGGCAAGGGAAGGATACTGCAAAATCTCCATTCCCACCCCACCCCACTCACCTGCTCTCCAGCTCTGTTCTCCTGTGCAGGGCAACCAAGAAGACCCAGCCAATCAGCTGGGACTCGGGAGGCAGAGAACAGATGGGGGCGGGGCCAGTCAGAGGTGGGATTTGCCAGTTCTCCAAACTACTCAAAATTTGCGCTACCGGTTCTCCAGAACTGGTCAGAACCTGCTGAATACCATCTCTGACGTGGACAATATAGGCCTCCAGAAGATGGGAGAAGAAAGGGAAGTGATGTTATGTGCATCCTGTTGTCCTGGTGCAAATAACATGGACAAGCAACCTAGAACTAAGGAGACATTTCCTGACAGTGAGAACGATCAACCAGTGGAACAGCTTGCCTTCAGAAGTCGTGGGTGCTCCACCACTGGAGGTTTTAAAGAAGAAAGAGCACCAAGGATCCCTCATTTCAACCCTGAGCTACAAATATTCTCCTTCATTGATAATAAATGGATATACATGTAACATGTAACATCAGTAGTATGTGAACTGCGCTGGTTGCTAGGGTGCAATTCAAGGTATTTAAAGGCCTCGTGGCTTGGGACTGGTTTACCTGAGTGACCATCTTTTTCCAAGAGTGTCTACTTGTGCAATTGGACCCAGCAGGCATGTTGTAGATCCCATCAGCCAGACTGTTGACTGGTGGGAACTAGAAGATGGGCCTTTTTTTCAGTAGCCACTGCTCTGTGGCATATCCTCCACTCAGAGATTAGAATGGCTTCAACCCTGTGGACCTTTTGCAAGACTCTAAAACCCTGGCTATGTGTTTGCTGTCCTGTTTCTTGGCTTTAATGTTAGCTGGTTAACTATCTTGGCTATTGTCTGTATTTACTTTTCTGGATGTTTTTAATGTTTTTCATTGTTTTAACTATTTTATAGTACTAAAGAGAAATTTCCTGACCATTAAAACAATTAATCAGTGGAACAACTTGTCTCCAGAGGTTCTGGATGGTCCAGTACTGAAGGCTTTTAAGTAGAGATCAGACAACCATTTGTCTGGAATGGTATAGGGTTTAGTGCTTGAGCAAGGGGTTGGATTAGAACAGGGGTCCCCAACCACCGGGCCCCGGACCGGTACCGCTCCGTGGATCATTTTGTACTGGGCCGCAAAGAATGAATGCTTGGGCGCCGCCATCTTGTTTCGACGGCGCTTGAGAAAGTGCTTCCGGGTGAGCTTGTCGGTCGTCAGTTGGAAAGTGGCGTTTGGGTGCTGAAGGAATCCTCGCGCCTTAGTTTCGTCAAAGGGAGGGGGGCGGCTTTGAACGAAGAGCTGTCCCGATGGCGGTGGAGTCTTGCGTTACTCAGGAGGAGATTAAGAAAGAGCCCGAAAAGCCCATCGACCGCGAGAAGGTACAAAGGAGGAGTTGATGGTGGTGGGGAGAAGCGGGGACGGCTGGCTGGCCAGTCACTCGGCTCGCCTTGCCTTGGTCGTGTGTGCTGATGCCAGTACCGGTCTGTGGATCATTTTGTACCAGGCCACAAAGAATGAATAATCGTGAAACTGGTCCCTGGTACAAAAAAGGTTGGGGACCACTGGACTAGAAGACCTCCAAGGTCCCTTCCAACTCTGTTATTCTGTTCTGTTCTAATTTTAAGTCACTCAGAATCTCTTGGTTGAGATGGATGGCTATAGAAATTAAAATGAGTAACTGAATAAATGAGTGAATGAATACATAGGTAAAGTTAAAGGTTCCCCCTCGCACATGTGTGCTAGTCATTTCTGGCTCTAGGGGGCAGTGCTCAATCCGTTTCAAAGCCAAAGATCCAGCGCTGTCTGAAGACGTCTCCGTGGTCATGCAGCTGGCATGACTAAATGCCAAAGGTGCATGGAACGCTGTTACCATCCCACCAAAGCTGTCCCTATTTTTCTACTTGCATTTTTACATGTTTTCGAACTGTTAGGTTGGCAGAAGCTGGGGCAAGTAATGGGAGCTCACTCTGTTACATGATGCTAGGGATTCAAACCGCTGAACTGCTGACCTTTCTGATCGACAAGCTCAGCATCTTAACCACTGAGCTACCACATCCCTAATGAATACATACATACATGCAGGGGTGGGATTCTACCTGGTCGGACTGGTTCTATAGAACCGGTTGTTATGATTCTGCACAGTTTGGAGAACTGGCAAATTGCACCACTGGCTGGCCCCTCCACTCCCCACCTACTCACTCCTTATCTGGCATGCGCACCATCCAACTTGCCTGCATTGTGCCTTCTTTTGATAAGTTCCTATTTTTCCTCCCCCCTCCCCATTAGCTGTTCTGACTATCAGCTGTGCTGGGAGATTTAGATTAGCTAGAAAGCAGGACATGGTTGGGTTTCTTGCTTTCTAGCTAATCTAAAAGCAGAACTGAACCTTCCTTAGGACTAAAGCTTCTATTTTATAGTGCAGACTCAGGTAGCAAATTGCAGAAAGATAGATCTCTGAGTGAATCTGTTACCATCTCAATCTGCCTGCCTGCTTTGCCTGATTTTGGGTAAATGTTGCTCTTTTTTTAAATAAAAAATTCAATATTTACATAAATATTTACAATATTTACATACAAGCCACACCTGGCCAGTCATGTGGCCACTAGGCCACAGCCAAACAGCAAGCCATGCCCACCCAGTCACATGTCCACCAAGTCACACCCACAAATTAGGCCACGCTCACAGAACCAGTTGTTAAGAAATTTGAATCCCACCCCTGCATACATACATGCATACATGCACGTATACACACATACATAAATGTTTATAATCAGAACCTGTTCATGTACTTATTTTTATTTTATTTTATTTATTTTGATTTGTCAATCGCTTACAAGATAATAGGTATAAGTATAAACATAATTGTGAATACATGAAATGGGTACATATAAGAAAAATAAAAGAAACAATAGGACAGGGACGGTAGGCACGTTGGTGCACTTATGCACGCCCCCTACAGACCTCTTAGGAAAGGGATGAGGTCAATAGTAGACAGTCTAAGGTTAAAGTTTTGGAGGTTTAGGGAAGAAACCACAGAGTCAGGTAGGGTATTCCAGACATTGACCACTCTGTTGCTGAAGTCGTATTTCCTGCAATCAAGTTTGGTATGGT
Source organism: Notechis scutatus (assembly GCF_049901735.1). Taxonomy (NCBI): domain Eukaryota; kingdom Metazoa; phylum Chordata; class Lepidosauria; order Squamata; family Elapidae; genus Notechis; species Notechis scutatus. The sequence goes on along the minus strand of NC_142010.1, from coordinate 255,892,698 downwards.
TAACCTTGAGTTTGTATCTATTGTGTGCTCTTGTGTTGTTATGGTTGAAGCTGAAGCATTCATTGACAGGTAAGTCATTTCAATGTATGATTTTATATACCATACTTAGATCAGACCGAAGACGCCGTAATTCAAGGTTTTCTAGGTCTAGAATTTCAAGTATGGTGGCATAAAGTATTCTACAACGAGTAGAGGAGTAGAGAACTCTTCTTGTGAAATATTTCTAGACTTTCTCAACTGTGCTAATATCAGATATGTAATGTGGGTTCCAGACTGATGAGCTGTATTTGAGTATTGGTCTAGCAAATGTTTTGTATGCTTTAGTTAGTAGTGTGATATTATCAGAGAAAAAGCTATGTAGGATTAGGTTAACAACTCTTAACGCCTTTTTGGCATATAGTAACAGTGGGCGCTAGCACTTAGATCATTAGAGATGAATATTCCAAGGTCCTTTATAGAGCTTGGATCACCAACAAGGTCTTGACTATTCAGCTTGTATTTTATTTTCTGATTTTTTTTGCCAATATGTAAGATAGAGCATTTATTTGTTGAGATTTGAAGTTGCCATTTGTTTGACCATTCTGATACATAGTCAACATCTTTTTGAAGTGTAGAAGTATTGTCTGTGATATTGAACAGCTTTACATCATCAGCAAAGAGAATGCAGTTGCTCTTAATATTATCAAAGAGGTCATTTATGTAGAGTATGAAGAGAGTTGGTCCTAGAACACTGCCTTGGGGGACACCACTATTGACGGGTACAGAATTTGATAGGATGCTCCCAATTTTGACCATTTGTTGTCTGTTTGACAGGAATGCTTCTATCCAGTTATGCAGTTGTCCAGAGATACCATAGGATTTTAGTTTTAGGAGTAGTTTGTCGTGTACCACTGAATCAAAGGCTTTACAGAAGTCTATGTAGATTGCGTCTATTGCTTTGCCCTGATCGAGTTGTGTAGTCCATATGTTTTTGCAGTGTAAGAGTTGCAGATTACAGGATAGTTTTTTTCTGAAACCAAATTGTTTATTGGAGAGTAGGTTGTTTGTCTCTAAGTGGAGGATAATGGATTGGTTAATAATTGATTCCATGACTTTACAGGTGACGCAGCATAAGGAGATTGGCCTGTAATTTTCAACTAGGCTTGGCTCTCCCTTTTTGAAGATGGGGATGACTGTGGCTTGTGACCATAGGTTAGGCAAGGAGCTGGTCCTGAAAGATTTTTCAAAGATTATGCTTAGAGGTTCTGCTATGGCAGTGGATAGCTTTTTTTTAAGAAGTAGGCACATATTCCATCCTGTCAAATAGATAGAGATGGTTTTAGATTGTGTAGTGCTTTTTCAACATTGTCTTCTGTAAAATCGATATGTATTAGATCATTGTAGTTTTCTGTGGTACTTGATTCTTTTGAAATGTGAAGAAAGTATTAGAGGCAAGCCCATGCCAAGTGGTACCGGGGTGCAATTTGAAACAAATTTCAATGTCATGAAATGGCAAACTCATGAGGCCAACAGTCTATTAACTTGCTGAAGGGCTGGAAGGAAGAGCAGAAGTAAGATCCAAACCCATAATCCTTGGATTTATTGAGGATTGTCTGCCCATACATTCTTCTATCACTGAGGAGTTGTTTTGTTTTTAAAATACCAATTCAAATACAAACCAGATCACTCACTTTCATAAAAAGTGAGAAGAAGAATCTCTAGCATCAGACATTCTGATATTTGAACAAGGTTTATGGCTTAGCCTTCAACCTTTCAGAGATAAAAGTAGAAAAGATCCACATAGTCAGCCCAAGTAATATGACCTATGACCATCTTGGTTATTAAACATTTGTTGAAAGGGGTTCCCCCCCTCATTTTTTCGGGGTTTTCTTTTTATTTTCTCTGCCAAGGGCAGCCCAGCACAGGTTTAAAGCAAGAAAGGAATTCATTTGGATTTAAGAGAGGGACAGCAAGCCTTTCTGATTTAGCATTCCAAATAAAACTAACTGTTTAAATCAGTGTTTTTCAACCTTGGCATCTCTAAGGCAGGTGGACTTCAACTCCCAGAATTCCCCAGCCAATTCCCCAACTCTGGCAGTTGAAATCCACCTGCCTTAAAGTGACTAAGGTTAAATCATTCCCTGGAGATCTCATGAGATCCCTAAACTTCATGAAATTTTGGAAATTGCACCTCTGAGTATGTGGCTATTTGTACTCTCTCCCATCCATAAGATTTTACTATGTTTTTATGATTTCATGAACTTTTCCCCAGATCATATGAGTTTTGATGACTTTGAGGCTTCCACTATTTATTTATTTCTTTTTATTAAAGAAATGTTTATTGAACATTGGGTTTGTCCCAGGCACCAGTCCACGGTTATCCTATTTTGAAATCAAGCAGAAAATCTTGGCATTCTTTTTCCTGACTTTGCATCTTCCACATGTGTTGAATGTGGCTGGGAATTTTGGAAATGTAATCCCAACACATTCAGAGGCAAGATGATAAGGAAAAATCTTGTTGCAGCAAAGACACAATACAGAATAACACTTGAAATCATTGGCAGATTAATTACAGCATATTGGTGGCGATTTTATTGAGTGGAAACTTCAGCTCACAAAATTGCTTTAATGTACCACTATGATTTGCCTTATTTGAGAAAACTTTAAATAATCTACTTGGCATCAATAATAGGTCAAATAGAAATGTGAAAAGCAGCATGCTCTTTAGCAGTTCATTAACACATATGTGGTAATCGCAGCGTTCTGTTCCTGATTAAGATACAGCAAAAGGATGAAACATATGTCATGGCATCATAATAATCATGTGCAAACTTCATGCTTTTAATTAATTAATTAATATTTATTTTTATTTATTTTTATCCCGCCTTTATTATATAAATAAACTACTCAAAGGGATGAACATATCTAAAGCTCCTTCATCCTCCTATTTTCTATGAGGTGGGTTGGCCTGAGAGAGTGATTGGCCCGAAAATCATCCAGCCAGCTTTCATGACTAAGGTGGGACTAAAACTCCTAGTTTCCTGGTGATTGGCCCAAAGCCACCTAGTTGGCTTTCATGCCTAAAGCAGGACTAGAACTCACAATCTCCTGGTTTCTAACGTAGTGACTTAACCACTAGACTAAATTGGCTATCAAGTCACATGCAATTACTTCACATCTCCAGTTACTTCACTTTTGTCTACTCAGAGTGCAGTGCAGATACCTCTCCTTGATGGTCAAAATAATCAACATGGACATTGTACCTGCAAAATTAAGGCGCTGCTCCTTTTTTACAAGCCTAGCACATGTGACACATACAAAGAGAGTGAGGGACTTCATTTACTCAAGTGTAATCACCATCTTATCTGTTGACTCCTCCCCTGCAGTTGAGCAAACAAAAAAACTACAAAATTTTATATTAATTTTTTATTTGATCCTGTTGGAAATATTGGAATTTATCTCATAAAATGCTTTCTCACTGAAATTTGATTTTTGAAGGGAACCGAGGTGTGAAGAATGGAATGGCAGAAATTCCATTGTTTTTTAAAATTTTTTTAAAAAAATCACACTTGTAGATCTCTTAGAAGTCAATTCTGGAGCAACAGTTCATTAGGGATAAGTATTAATAGAGTTAAGATTACTTCTGTTTACTCAGCAGGACTATAACGGGAGGTACAAATAGACTCTCTTTTATGTGTTGTAACTGAGGTAAATTACATAATTTATGTCACTGTATGACATCATGAAACATGTGACATGACTTAATCCTCCATGGACACCGATGGCCTTAATCAGTTGAATTCGTCTGTTCTTCTTCCATTACATTGCCCTGTTCCTGCATGTTTTCTTCTACCAGGATTCTGATGACACCATAACATGACTTACAATTTGTCAGGGCTGAAATGTAGCCATGGGTGCATGTACAAGGAAGCATCTCTGGCCTCATTAGGAAGCTGTCTATATGACAGCAAGGGATTTTAACAGAGTGAGCTGGAGCCTTATGAAGCTGTTAGTGCGGTGGCTGACTGGAAATCAGCAGGCTGTACTTTTGTGAAAGGTAAAAAATGCTGTGAGCTAAGGGACAAGATAAACATGTGGATGGAAAATGGGTAACTGTCAGGCACCAAGGCCAGAATGAAATCGATATTAGCCAGCATCCTTTAGTGACTCTCTAATATGGCAACATTTTCTGATCCAAGAGTATGATATTGACAATATTTTGCTTTTTAAAAGCATTTTCAATTATCAACAATAGTGCTTTCCATCTCTCTCTACTCTCTCTCTCCCTCTCTCTCCCCTTTCTTTCTTTCTTTCTTTCTTTCTTTCTTTCTTTCTTTCTTTCTTTCTTTCTTTCTTTCTTTCTTTCTTTCCTTCCTTCCTTCCTTCCTTCCTTCCTTCCTTCCTTTTCTTCCATCCATCTATCTATCTATCATTATCTGTCTAATTGTAGATGTAGATAGAGATGAATTATATAGAGATATATAATAGATTATATATAGAGATTATCTTTACATCTACATCTGCAATTATCTATCTATCTATCTATCTATCTATCTATCTATCTATCTATCTATCTATCATCTATCATCTATCTATCACAGATATATATATATATATATATATATATATATATATATATATATATATATAGATATAGATATAGATATAGATATAGATAGATATAGATATAGATATAGATATAGATATAGATATAGATATAGATATAGATATAGATATAGATATAGAGATAGAGATAGAGATAGAGATATAGATATAGATATAGATATAGATATAGATATAATAGGAGGCCAGTGATTTCAAAATAGGTAAACTTTTTGTAGCAGTTCTTTTTGTAGCAATGTTCCCAAGAACCATCATCCACTACAAATATTTGCAAACATCAGGTCTTGACAAACCTTTTAAATAGAAGACTGGGAGACGTTGGCCTGAAGTCTAAACACAAAAATCATCTTAAATGTATTGAGCTGAGAAAGATAGGTGATAGAGAGGAGTTGGATAAAGTGGAGCTGGGGAGAGAATGAATCCAGTAAGATTCCAGATCTATTCTATTCTCCTTGGAGTCTTTGTCCAAAGCTAGATCTTGCCAAGACAATTTTTTTTCTTTTAACAACCCTGTCATCTTTTGCATCAGGGTGGAATTGGGGCAACTGTCCAGATGCCCTTCCAAATGTCTATGAGGAGCTCACAGCAGATATTTTCTCTTTTTGACTGGAGAGAGAAATATCTGTTGCTACCTAGGATTGAACTCACAACCTCCTGATTGTGAGGTGAGAGGTCCATCTCTAGGCCACCATGCTGCTCCTACATCTTGCCGAGACATTATTTTCCGAATAATGCACGCAGTGTTTTTCAATAAAATCTCTTGACTCTTAAATCTCACTGATGAATTTAACTCACACCCACTAATCAACTGAATTTCAACAGATTAAGTTACTAATTATGTCAATTAATCCTGGCAGCTCACAAATAATAAAGACCAGGCGGTCAGCTTCTTTCACATTTTCCTGAAGATAACAATCCACTTCTAATCTGCTAATCTATCGCAGGCATTTATTTCTCAAAAAAACAAAAAACAAAAAACCCCACTTCAGTCAATTCCCTCCTGCAAGGGCAATATCAAACATTAGTTTATAAGCACTATAAATAAATCCCATTAAATATGTTTCCTGCAGCACTTGGCTGTTTAAAAATGCTTCTCATGCCATATTAAGCAAGTCAAGGTTTTTAGATTCAATTGCTAGCCATAAACCTGGATGCTGAAGCAAAGTCTGTAGCACCTCCGTTCTTGGCAAAAGCAGTCATGTATTAAATTATTCAGTCTGGCTCTCCTTCCCTCCCTTTATTGGCAAGATAGAAAATGGATGTATTTTTCTGTCTCTGAAGATTAAATATATCCGCTGCTTCCATCTTACCACCTCACGTGCAGCACCTGGAAGTGATTGCAGGCCTGCTGTGTAAAACAGAGGTCCTTCAAGTATTAGAGAAGAACGTATCATTACAATTTTCAGGAGACGTGGACCAATGGTGGGATTCAATTTTTTTTACTACCGGTTCTGTGGGTGTGGCTTGGTGGGTGTGGCTTGGTGGGTGTGGTTTGGTGGGCGTGGCAGGGGAAGGATACTGCAAAATCCCCATTCCTTCCCCACCCCACTAACCTGCTTTCCAGCTCCGTTCTCCTGTGCAGGGCAACAAAAGAAGACCCAGCCAATCATCTGGGACTCGGGAGGCAGAGAATAAATGGGGGCGGGGCCAGTCAGAGGTGGCATTTGCTGATTCTCTGAACTACTCAAATTTTCCAATACCGGTTCTCCAGAACTGGTCAGAACCTGCTGAATACCACCTCTGATGTAGACAATATAGGCCTCCAGAATACGGGAGAAGAAAGGGAAGTGATATTATGTGCATCATGTTGTCCTGGTGCAAATAACAGCAATTTAGAACTAAGCAGACCTTTTTTTTGAACTATTACCATCTGGCAGATGGTACAGAATAATAAAAACAAGGACAAATAGGTTGAAAGACAGCTTCTATCCCAGGGCAGTAGCTCTTTTGAATTCTCCTGTATAGTGCAGTGTTGGTGTGGTGTTGGGGTTTGCACTTCAATGTGTGGAGTGTGAAGGATGTGTGTTTGTGTTTATTTTCATGGTCATGATGTGCACTGAAGATGGTGTTTGATTTTGTTGTATGAGGTGCAATGACAATAAAGTAAAGTAACTAATATTTCCTGACAGTGAGAACAATCAACCAGTGGAACACCTTGCCTCCAGAAGTTGTGAATTCTCCAATCACTGGAGGTTTTAAAAAAGAGATTGGACAGCCATTTGTCTGAAATGGTATACTGTCTCCTGTTTTAGCTGAGGTTGGACTAGAAGACCTCCAAGGTCGCTTCCAACTCTGTTATTCTAACATGGCTCTGTGGCCTTTGTGTGAGGAGCACAAAGGACCATGGAATTGTGGGGCTGGCTGGCATGACGAATGCCGTCCTTTAACCAATGTTAAATGTCCATCTCAGAATTTTGTATTTTACTTCATAATTTAATTTTTTAAAACCTTGAACTATTTTTAATACTCTAATGTTAATTTTATATGCTGTTTTATACTGTATGTCAGTTATATTGTACAACATCCAGAGCCCCTCCTTGAGGGAGAGGGCAGTCTAGAAACATGAAATATAAATAAACCAACAAACAATTTGAGTCATTGAGGGGTTTCCGGTTTGTCGGCTTCGCGAGCGGTAGGGATTCGCGAAGCTGCGCGATCCCTGCCGCGCTAGCCGTTTTGGGGCTCCGATCCGGACGGGTGCGGAGCAAGGCTGCCCTGCAGGGGTAGCTGAAGGTAAGGGGGATCCGGAGGAAGGGTCTGGGGGTGTTGCAGACCCCCTCCCTGGCTGGCAGAACCCCCTTTTACCAGGACGGTGCAGCGGCGGTCCGTAATGGCCGCCACAAAGAAGTCGGCAGCCGGGCAAGTATGCGCAGGAGGAAGAGGAGAAAGTTATTAAAAGTGAAAGTTCTTCTTGGTCGACCCAGGGCTTTGAGATTTATCTAATTTAATTCCTGGAAAAGATGGTTTTTTGATGATTCTTTCCACAAGAGAAAAAAAGCGGCAATTTTGAGGTGCTGAAAGGAAAGTTTACTCTCCCTCCCGACGGAATTAAGCCGGAAGGGAGAGGACAAAGAAAATATATAAATCTGGATCTTGTTGGAGGAGATGCCTTGAAGATTTGAGGACAGAAACATAATTTTAATAAGGCTTTAAAATATAGATCTGGACTCTCTTTTTTTTTTTTGTTTGATACCACCCCTGGAAGAGGAAGGGGAAATTTGGCTTGCTTGGATTTATTGAGGATTGTGGAATTTGGGATTGTTTTACCTTTCTCTCGGAATATTTGGTTGGTGTAAGAAGAAAGAGGAATAAAGAAAAGAAAAGATTTATTTATAATGGCTTTTCCTTTTGAGGAACTGAGGGATGAATATGAGCAAACAAAAGCAGCCTGCAAAGATGGTATGGAAAAAGCTTTTCTATTTCTAGAAATGGCGCTGGTTAATTACCAACAGACAATGAAACAGATGGAAACAGAAGAACAACAACAAGAAAAAGACGAAGACGCCATCTTTATTGAATCCCAAAACTTATCTAAGAAAGAAGGAAGGAAGAGAGCAAGGAAAATGACGGACTTAAGATCTAAAAAAACATTTGAGAAAGAGAAAAATATGATGCAAAATAAATATAATGATAGCAAACAAGAGAAAAAGGGAACACAACAGAGAAGGGATCCCAGCAAGGCAGAGGTTAGAAGAAGGGGGGGTAGGAAGATTTGGTGGGGGAAGAAAGAAAGGGGAAAGGCGGAGAAAAGCCTCAAAGTTTTAAAATTGGATGGGAGAAGAGGAATTTTTTTTAGGGACAAAGGATGAAATATAAACTTCTGTAAGAAAGATTCTGCTAGGTACATAAAATGGTATTGTAACATTTATATTTGAAATAGTAAATTAGAATGGTTTAAGATTTAATAAGACATTAAAATGTTGAAGTCTTTAATAATGATTGATTTTTAAAATGTAATAAAATATTGAAGGAAAGGAGGATACAATGTATTTAAACATTTTTGGTGGATAGAATGTACCAAGCAGAACCAAATTGGGTATTTGTTATGTTGAATGTTAATTTTACTAACTTAGGGGGAGGATAGAAAGGCATCATACTCTGATTAGTGATTTCAGGAGAAATTCTTTTTATTATAAGAAGAGATAGAGGGATAATGAATGGGCAAAAGATATAAATATAATGATTTAATTAAGATGGATTAAATAAGATAGAATTGTGAAGAGTGAAATGTGCTGCCCATACAAAGAGAGGTAACTGGGGCCAAGGTACTTTACTAAAAGATTTTTTATATGTTTGTTTGTGTTTGTTTGTGTTTTATGAGAATAATGGGGAAATTTCTGTAGAAAGACAGGAAAAGATTTAAATATGTAATGATTTGTTTGTTGTTGAAATTAATAAAACTTGTTTTAAAAAAAAAACAATTTGAGTCATTGATGAAATATTGTCATGGTGTAGATGAGGCTATGGCTTGTTGGGAATATCTTGGCCTGGAAACTTCTTTTCTTGTGTGGTACTTTCCTTAGCTTAGCAAATATGCTCTGAGTTGAAGTAGGTACCCTAATCTGTTGGAGATGCAATTCTTTAAGTGTTTGTTCTTTTTATTTGATCAGCTCATGGAGGCATTAAGAACAGAGTTTGTAAATAAAGGACTGCTCCATTGTTCCTTCTTTGCTTCTGTTTTGCTTTCCCTTGAATAGAGTTTGACATTCCAGAAGAAGGTCTGAATAGAACTGAATGGTTGCAGGAACTGGGCATGGCTAGACTAGTGAAGAGAAGGACCAGGGGAAACGTGATAGCAGTCTTTCAATATTTGAGGGGCTGCCACAGAGAGGAAGGGGGTCAAGCTGTTTTTTTAAAGCACCCGAAGGTCAGACAAGGAATAATGGATGGAAACTGAACAAGGAGAGATTCAACCTGGAAATAAGGAGAAACTTTCTGACAGTGAGAACAATCAACCAATGGAACAGCTTGCCTCTGGAAGCTGTGGGAGCTTCAACACTGGAGGCTTTCAAGAAGAGACTGGAGTGCCATTTGTCAGAAATGGTTTAGGGTCTCCTGCTTGGGGGGTGGGGGTTGGACTAGATGACCTACAAGGTCCCTTCCAACTCAGTTAATCTTTTAATTTCTTCCCATTCAGCTTTTTCCTGCAGGAAGAAGCTGAATGGGAAGAAATTAACAGATTAACAGACACCTTCCCTTCCTTCTCCTTCCTCCCACTATAATGACAAAAAGCTCAAAATTACAGGCTTTCTAACAAAGCTACTGAAACTTCCTCAATTAGTTTTCCCTGTAGAGCTAATGCCCTTGCCTAATGGGCTTTGTTTTATTCATGCACTTATGCTCTGATAATTATCAACCTCGGTTGATGGCCTCAGGTGCAACATAGCTATCCATGGAAGGAGGGTGGAAGAAATGCAACGTTATGCAAAGAAATGTTAAAATTGCAGCGCAAACTCTGCTCCTTTTCTGCTTGTCTAATGACACTGTATGCCAGTCTGAAGGAGAGTTGTGATGTCACAAGGCTCATTTTGTAACTTGGGTGAAATGGCAGCTCCCTCTGCATCTCCACTAGACTTTCTAGCTCCCAGTTTCATGCCACTTGATCCCAAACCTTGGTTTAACTGACAATCGATCCTACTTGTTCTTTTCTTGATGATGGAGAGCATGCACGGATGCAAACAACACCTTCATAAGGAAAAAGGGCAAGCTTGAACAATGAAATCATATTTCTGCTACCTGTGGTTTGACATGACAGGTAATATTCACAGTAGATTAAGAAAAAGGCTGATCCAATCAAGACCAAAACAGAAGATCTTAAGGAACATGTATTTCAGTAGGATGGAATATATTTAGGAAGAGACTGCAGGAAAAATGAATTGGTCTGTCAGAAGAATAATTCGGGGTCCCAATTTGATCTCAGGTTATGTAAGAACAACTCAGAATGAAATCCAGATAGAATATGAGGAAAGGAGATTTATTTATTCCCCAAAGCAAAGAGGTCTACAGAGAAAATGCTTCCTCAGATATTTCTCCAGATGTCAGCTTGGAGGAGAATGAACCAGTTCTGGACACTTCAGGAAGGGATTTGGTCAATGGCTCCAAGCAGCTGTCCGAGTGGGATTCGGTTGATGCAAAAGTGCAGCAGGACAGCTCTGAGGCTTCAGGTGGGGAAAGCATGCAGCTGCGTCTGGTCAGGGAAGAGGAAGAGGAATCGCTTTCTGCATCTGATCCAAGAACACATAGGGCAGAGAAAAGGCAGGAGCAATGAAGGTCAGCCTCATTACTCATGAGGAGGCAGCCTTGCCCCTCTTGATGGCTAGCACAGCAGACAGATGGAGACGATGCTGGGAACAATGTGTTCATTTCCTGGCGGCGTGCTTTTGCCTTGAACTTCGAATTGTGTCTCTTCAACTCTTGGCCTTGCCTTACCTTATCTTGCCTTTGGATTTGCCTTTGCCTTGAGGACTAGTGTTGGCTTTATTTGAGTAGCTAGTGGAACTCATTGGGGTTGAGTTGGTGTCAGCACAGGGAATTTCTGGCACCGATAAAGCTTTCTTACATCTGTGGAGTGCGCACGCATGAGTGGGACAGCAAAGAAAATGGGGTACAGTGAGATTGTTTTATGGAGGGACTGATCCTTGGTGTGGGCTAGTAGGATGTGGATGTGTGTACCTAACTAAGTGTAATTTTGTCGCTTGTATCCTTACGATTTTTATTGACTGTTTCCTAGTATGATTTGATTGCTTATTTGTACCCTATGACTATCATTAAGTGTTGTACCTTATGATTCTTGACAAATGTATATTTTCTTTTTATGTACACTGACAGCATATGCACCAAGACAAATTCCTTGTGTGTCTAGTCACACTTGGACAATAAAGAATTCATTAATTAATTCATTAATTCATTCATTCATTCATTCTGTCATTCTGTCATTCTGTCATTCATTCATTCTGTCATTCCTTCCTTCCTTCCTTCCTTCCTTCCTTCCTTCCTTCCTTCCTTCCTTCCTTCCTTCCTTCTGTCATTCATTCATTCCTTCTGTCATTCATTCTGTCAAAAGGTCAATTTTAATTGTCCTTCGTTCTGTCTGCTGGTTTGTCTTTGTTGTGTGATGGTGTCTGGGCAGCCTATTTGTGGGTTTGGAGAAGTATGAGTGAATATTTTCTTTATCTGATTAATTACTATTGCCCAGGTAATTGGTTTTATTATTTATCAGTTGATTGAGCAATCTTAGCAGGGGAGCTTTGTAAAAATGTAACTATTTGATCGCAATATAGTTTCTAGTCTTGGTCAATTATTTGAGACAGTGAGGGAAAGAATCTTTTATTGATGATTAATAAAATATTCCCCACAGGTATTCATTCATTCATTCATTCGTTGGTTTGTTCGTTTGTTTGTTCGTTCGTTCAATTTCCATATGGCCAAAGCAATGCAGAGTGGTTTAGGGTGTATGTAACCATAAAACAAAATGTAATAACAACAAATACACCAAACAACAAAATAAAATAACAAAATCTATTGAAAGTAACACTAATCCTATATAAGACTGGATGACAGCTAATGGAAGGTTTCTCTTTTAACTGCCTTGCAGAATAATAATGAATGATCAACAGCAATGATAATCTTACCTCCAAGGAATGGGTTTTCTACAAGATGGAAACTGCCATCAAAGTTCCCACTTTCTCCAGGCTTCCACAATTCCCACTGCACCGTATATCAGAACATCAAAAATTCTGAATCAAGGTAAGAGCATGAGACAAATTGGCATGGCCTGCAGGTAAATAAGAACTCAGCCATGTACGATACGGAAGAACCAAGTCAAGACAAAACCTCAACCAACAAAATAAAGAAAAAGCTATATGGCAAGATAATTATGCAGCAGATGCTCAAAAACCCCTTCAAATAATGCCGTTTGAATGGCGAAAGTACAATTCTGCTTGGCACAATCATGTTTGTTTATATATTTATGTGCCCTCCAGCTGTGATCATGTTGCTGAAGTCTCCTAAATTCAACATCTTTCATCTTTATTCTCTCGTGCAATGGGGCTGGCAAACCAAGGCAGATCTCAGGAAGTTGTGAGCATAGACTAGAAGCAACACTAAGAAGGAAAACAACATCGCATTTCTCAGCTACTGTATGCCTCAAGCACAGGGAAATTCTAGCTACAGGTACAAAATTGCTTCTGGTAAACCCTGAGAAAAAAAGACAACATTATCTAATCCTTAAATGAACTGAAGGTGAATTTGTTAGTGGGCCATACTTGTTTATTGAGTGTTGTGGTTCGCCAGCAGCAGGTGCAGATGGCTGAGGTCTTGGAGAGCGAGGACTCAAATGAGGGGCCTGCATGTGATGCAGGGATGGGGCCAGGACCACCAGGGAGTGGAATGCTACCTTTGGAGATTGTGGAGGCTGGCAGCAGTGATGAAGAGGTCCCCGAGGAGCCTGTGCCCAGTGTGTCTGCATGCAGGGCTGCTCATAGGAAAGAGCAGCTGCAGCAGCACGGGCGACTCGGGAGTAAGGCTGCAAGGTAATGGCCCCTGCCTTAAGAGATAAAAGCCAGCTGAGAAACCGGAGTTCTTTGCAGGAAGCAAAGAAGTTTTTGCACTCAAGCCTTGTGGACGTTCGGACTCTCTTAGTTTGTGTTTGGAGACTCTTCGTGTTTGAAATATTTCTTGGCAACTTTATCTAGTGTTCTTGGCAGCCTTGCACAACCTTGGCAAGGCTCGTTCTTATCAGAGATAATTAATTTGAAACAGCCTTTTAACTGTGAAGGAACAGAATTCGTAAAGAATCATGAAAAGGTTTTTCTGTTACCTCTGTTTCGTGTTTGTTTCCTTGGAACAAGGTTTGGGTCAGAACATTGAGACAGCCTAAGGTGATGTTTCTCAAACTTGGCAACTTTCAAGTTTCTCAAGCTGGCTGGGGAATTCTGGGAGTTGAAGTTCATGGTTCTTAAAGTTGCTACGGTTTGAGTAACACTGATCTAATGCATAAGAACTTTGGGGAAAAGAAGTGAAATTGGTAACAAAAACGTGTGGCACAGTGCTGCTTGTCTAACAAATTTATGCTGTCATCATCTACATTTAACAACCCCATAATTCCTTGCGGGGTGGATTCAGGGCAACTGAATGGAGCTAGCAGAGTGTTTTAATGGCCGGATGCCTTTCCTGTCATCAATACGGAGTTTTGTTCAGCAGATATATTCTCAGTGTGCCCAGACAGAGAAATATCTGCCTCTACCTAGGATTGAACTCCCAGCTTCCTGATTGTGAGGCGAGAGCTCCACCTCTAGGCCACCGCACCACGCCTTAACAAATGGATGCTATCCTGCTGCAAAATATGTAATATCTCTGCCAACCTCTTTTAATTTCCTGTTCTTCAAATATAGTCCTCGATTTACAACCATTCATTTAGTGACCATTTGAAGTTACAATAGCACTGAAAATGTGACTTACCACCATTTTCCACACTTATGGCCGTTGCAGCATCCTCTTGGTCACGTGATCAAAATTCAAATAGCAATAGCACTTAGACTTATATATTGCTTTACAGTGCTTTTACAGCCCTCTCTAAGCAGGTTCACAGAGGCAGCATCTTGCCCCCAATAATCTGGGTCCTCATTTTACCCACCTCGGAAGGATGGAAGGCTGAGTCAACCTTGAGCCTGGTGGGATTCAATCTGCCAAATTGCAGGCAACCGGCAGGCAGCAGAAGTAGCCTGCAGTACTGCACTCTAACCACTGCGCCACCGAGGCTCTTATGTTTGGCAAATGCTTGGCAACTGGCGTGTAGTTATGACAGTGACAGTGTCCCCGGGTCATATAATCTGCAACTTTCTGGCAAGCAAAGATAAAGGGGGAGGCCAGTTAATGATCCTGTGATTTTCTTAAGTACTGCAACGATTCACTTAAAAATGGTAGCAAGATAGGTGATAAAATGGGACAAAGCTTAATTAACAACTGCCTTGCTGGGCAGTTGGAAATTTTAGGCTCAGTTGTGGTTTTAAGTTGAGAACCACCTGTAATACCTATTAATTTTCCTTGTTGGGCATAGTCTGGGCCAGGGAGATAGGAAGAGATGGAGGTGATGGAGGCTGCTATGCAAGCTGTGACTTTTGGCTCTTTCTCCTATGATCGGTGCATTGTGCACCCAAGCAGCTCACCAGTAAAGATGTTGATCCATATTTGGTCTTTCATGAGGTCAACAGCGAAGGAAAACAAGGAGGAATACAGAATAACGGAGTTGGAAGAGACCTTGGAGGGCATCTAATCCAACCTCCTGCTCAAGCAGGAGACCCTATACCATTTCTGACAAGTGGCTGTCTGTCTGTTCTGACAGCCTCTTCCTCAAAGCCTCCGGTGATGACACACCCACAACTTCTGAAGGCAACTTCTATTCCGTCGGTTGATTGTTCTCACTGTCAGAAAATTTCTCCTTATTTCTAGGTTGAATCTCTCCTTGATTGATTTCCATCCATTGTTTCTTGCCTGGCCTTTGGTGCTTTGGGAAATAGATAGATAGATTAATAGAGTTGGAAGGAACCCTGTAGGTCATCTAGTCCAACCCCTGGCCCAAGCAGGAGAGACCCTAAAACATTTCGGACAGATGGCAATTCAATCTCCCCTTGAGAGCTTCCAGTGATGAAGCTCCCACAACTTCCAAAGGCAACTTCTGTTCCATTGGTTAATTGTTCTCACTGTCAGAAAATTTCTCATTATACAAGAGCACACAATAGATACAAACTCAAGGAAAACTGCACCAAACTTGATTGCAGGAAATACGACTTCAGCAACAGAGTGGTCAATGTCTGGCATACTCTACCTGACTCTTTGGTTTCTTCCCCAAACCCCAAAAACTTTAACCTTAGACTGTCTACTATTGACCTCACCCCTTTCCTAAGAGGTCTGTAGGGGGCGTGCATAAGCGCACCAACGTGCCTACCGTCCCTGTCCTATTGTTTCTTTTGTTTCTTTTCTTTTTTCTTATATGTATCCATTTCATGTATTCATAACTATGTTTATACTTATACCTGTTATCTTATAATCACTTGACTAAATAAATAAATAAATAAAATTTCTAGCTTGAATCTCTCCTTGATCAGTTTCCATCCATTGTTCCTTGTCTGACCTTCGGGTGCCTTGGAAAATAGGTTGAAACCCCACCCCCACATTCTCTGTGGCAGCCCCTCAAATATTTGAAGACTACTATCATGTCTCCCTGGTCCTTCTCTCCACTAGACTAGCCAAGCCCAGTTCCTGCAACCGTTCTTTGTATGTTTTACCCTCCAGTCCTCTAATCATTTTTGTTGCTCTTCTCTGCACTTTTATTTGAGTCTCAACATCTTTTGTAGGTTGTCCCCCTCCTCTCTGTGACAGCCCCTCAAATATAGGAACACTGCTACCATGTCATCCCTGGAACAAGAAGGAAAAGGAGGAGGTGGAGGTGGTGAAGCTCCTTCCTTTTAATTATTTCTGAGGCAAATCTAGGTATCTCTTTATGAAGCTTGTATTGGGTCCGTCAGAGGTGTTAGGGATAACATTGTTTACCCTAACTGGTTTGGGTAAAAAATAATAAATACGTTATCATGGTTTGTTGGTTAAAGTGTGTGTAACTTTAACTACAAGAATGTAATTAAGGGTGTGGTTGTAAAAGCACCATAAAAGAAGCAAGTCAATTGCAGCTCTCTCTCTCTGGCTTAATGATCCCTAATTACTGGATGGATTGATGACTGCGTTTTTCCTTACTGAAACGGAGGAGAGAAAGGAGTGTTGATTTCTCAATGGAGAGAAGAGATAATACGGACTGATTTATTGTAAGTGAACTGACATTGGCTATTCAACACGGACTTTGCAAATTGAGTATCCCGACTGGACTGACTGAAATGATACATGACTAATGGACCGTTTATTTTGACTATGCTATAATTCCTAATGGAATAAACTATATTTTTGATAGCACAAGCGTATCTGTTTTTTTACTGCGTGTTAACTAAAATACAAACTTATCTCACACATTTACCTGTATGCCTATCTGACTACGCTACACATTCTGTTTAGTTTGTTTTCCTTAACACTCGTTGGGGAATTCAGGCTTAACAAGAGGTATCAAAAAGTCTACCAGAAAAGAACCAAGTTCCAAGAGCACCAAGGACCCCTCATTTCAACCCTGAGCTACAAAAATATTTTCCTTTATTGGTAGGCGAATCGCTAACATTTCTAGGTCAAGTGAGTGAGAGAATGGTGGGTTAACCCAAGCAAACAAAACATTGCAAGAATGCAGCTTTAGCACTTCCTGTGTCTTGTGGAAAATCAACACATACATTCATTTTCATGAATAAAGGCGAATAAAAATGTGCCAGGATAATGTGGGATACAGTCTGGGTCGGTGACTTGGGACCAGAGGTTTAGCATTCTGAGATTTTGGATTTTTGCTGGAGCTTATTATCCTCAGGGAATTTTTCTCTAGCCAAGTGTGATTTTTCTAGCCGACTAAACCTCTAGTTCCATTGACTGACCAAGATGGGATCCTGTAATTCTTTTAGAAAAGGGCTCAGTTACACACACATGTCCTCAATTGCTTTTTTTTTTTTTAATAATAACTATAACTAAAATGTAGAGTATCCTCTGCAAATCCATCTGTTGGTTATGCTGGCTTGGAAGTTGAGACCTGGAATCCAATGCAGTTGGAGAGTGTTGAAAAAGCAAAAGCTGCTTTCCAGGAATAGCAACTGATTCCTTGGGCAGTGAAAAATAAAATTATATATATATATATGGTATTCAGCTTTGTTCGGGTATTTTCCCATGTCATTGTAGTTTGTGAGTTGTTGGGGGCTTTCTTGTCATGTTCTAATTTCTTTAGTTTCTTCAAGAGTTTATCATTTTTGTAAGTGGTTTCAGATTCAGAAAATACCCGAACAAAGCTGAATACCATACATGTAAGTACCCGCGAAAACTTAAGAAAACACACACACACACACACACACACACACACACACACACGTATGTATGTATGTATGTATGTATGTATGTATGGTATTCAGCTTTGTTCGGGTATTTTCCCACGTCATTGTAGTTGTGCTTTTAAAGTTGTAGCAACGTTTGCAGAATCTCATCTGCCATCATCAGGCTTCTGTATTGTGTTCATCTGTGAGTCATTACACACTATACAGAAGCCTGATGATGGCAGATGAGATCTGCTGCTGCTACAACTTAAGCACACAATGACGTGGAAAATACCCGAACAAAGCTGAATACCATACATGTAAGTACCGAAAACTTAAGAATGAATATATATATATATATATATATATATGGTGTTCGGCTTGGTTCGGGTATTTTCCCACGTCATTGTAGTTCTTTTAAAGTTGTAGCAACGTTTCAGCAGAATCTCATCTGCCATCATCAGGCTTCTGTATTGTGTCCGTCTGTGGGTCAGACTTTTACAGTGGTTTCAGATTTAAATTTGGGGCAGCCTATTGCTGTGCCAGAATGGTTTTTCTTCATCCTGATTGGTTGGGAGTCTTGGTCTGTGTTTATTGGTCTCGGAGTTTGCTGTGTTCTGCTTGATGGGTGTCTCTGATATCTTCTGTCTGTTTTTTGGCTCTTTTTGTATCTTGATTGGCTGGCAGCATTGTGTTACTTTAATGGAGGCCTTTAGTGCAGCTTGGCTCGGGTAAATGGACGGCTATCATTAGTTAGGAAGCTGGGTTTCATCTGGGTGCCTGGTTGGGTTGTGTTTGAGCTGGAGGTATCAGGGGGATCTGTTTGTGCCCAGGTGTTTGCCTGGCTTGTGGTGTGGAGATTTTTTTTATATATATATAAATTCCAAATCAGGTAATAATGAAATCTGAGCCTCTGTTTGGAAAGCCAAAGCTGAGAAATTAATAGGATTCTCCCTGTAAGAAGTTCGCGCAGTAGAAGGGCAACCTTAAAATGTGTGTGTGTGTGCACAGTTTACACATTTTGTCTACCGCTGAATGGAATGGGATTCTCCCTGTAAGAAGTTTGCGCAGTAGAAGGGCAGCCTTAAAATGTGTGTGTGTGTGCTTGTGTGTGTGTGTGCACATTTTACACATTTTGTGTACCGCTGAATGGAACGTGGCCATTTGGAGCAGGCCGAGTTTGTGATTTCTTGCCCGTGTAGAGAAATTATGGAAGTTACAGACAACAAAAGCCAGACATCCATTAGCTGGCAGGCCTCATCAGACACCAGCAGCTTTCTTTTAAAAACCATTCAGATTAATCTAGCCCAACAGGACAATAGGCATCTGATGAAACCTCTGATACTGTCGCTTTCATTCGCTTTCTTTCTCTCCTGAACGGCGAGGATGAAATGGAGACCTGGAGAGATTCTTGTCAAAAAAAAAAAAAAAATTCCTTGCAACTGCATTATTACAAACAGGTCTGTGAACAGAATGCGAAACGGCATTAATAAAAAATAGCCTGAACAACATTGATGCAACCGCACTGAAAAAAATGATGCCATTGTAGCAAAAAGAGGATTTTTGGCTGGAGGTGGGTGGTATTGGATCAGTGCTGGTATTCAATTTTTTTTACTACCGGTTCTGTGGCCGTGGCTTGGTGGGCATGGCGTGGCTTGGTGGGCGTGGCAGGGGAAGGATACTGCAAAATCCCCATTCCCTCCCCACCCCACTAACCTGCTTTCCAGCTCCATTCTCCTGTGTAGGGCAACAAAAGAAGCCTCAGCCAGTCAGCTGGGACTCGGGAGGCAGAGAATAGATGGGGGCGGGGCCAGTCAGAGGTGGTATTTGCCAGTTCTCTGCACTACTCAAAATTTCTGCTACCGGTTCTCCAGAACCTGTCAGAACTGGCTGAATACCACCTCTGTATTGGATCCAATTTGGGTCGGTCACCGGGACCAGAGGTTTTGGGACTTGTGCTGGAGTCCACGCTCAGGGAACTTGCCTCTCAACAGAATGTATGCTTTGGATGTTCTATGCTAGGGGTCCTCAACTCCAAGTCTGTGAACCGGTACCAGGGACTGGGTCTCACAAACAAGCGAAGCCCCATCCATGGGATGCAGGCAGCCCCCTCCGTTCCACGGAAAAACCTGTCTCCATGGAACCGGTCCCTGGCACCCAAAAGGTTGGGGGCCCTTGTTCTATGCATAGTACAGGTGGTCCTGGACTTACAACAGTTCATTTAGTGACTGTTCAAAAGTTACAATGGCTCCAGAGGTGGTATTCAGCAGGTTCTGACCAGTTCTGGAGAACCAGTAGTGGAAATTTTGAGTAGTTTGGAGAACTGGCAAATTCCACCTCTGACTGGAGATTTTACAGTATCCTTCCCCTGCCACGCCCACCCAAGCCACATCCACGGAACCGGTAGTCAAAAAATTTGAATCCCATCACTGATCGGCTCTGAAAAAAAGCGACTTTATTATCATTTTTCACACGATTTTTGTAGCATCCCTATGATCATGTGATCAAAATTCAGGTCCTGAGCAACCTGTTATGACTGTTGCAGCATCCTGGGGTCCCATGATCCCCTTTTGCAACCTTCTGACAAGCGAAGGCAACGGAGAAGCCATATTCACTTAACAACTGTGTTACCAACTTATCCACTACAGTGATTTGCTTAACAACGGTGGCAAGAAATGTAAAATGGGGGCAAAATAGACTTAGCGAACATCTCCTTTAACAACATAAATTTTGGGTTGTTCAATTGGGATCATAAGCCAAGGACTACCAGTGTTTATGTGGTGCTGGTTGCGGGTGGCTTTTTAGTTGTTGATTAGGGTGTTGATGGCCAGCTATTAAAGGTGCTACTTACCCAAGGAAGGTGAAGAAATTCATGGGGAAAAGCTTAATTGGGTTTTTAGTGGCAGGGGACGGGGAGAAAGGCCACCATCCAGAAAATTCAAGGTGGTGGACATTCACAGATGCTTTGTGCTGGCATTTTAAAGGGTGATTCCTGCCAGGAAATGTGCTAGAGATGGCATGTCGTGTTGAGCTGGAACAGTTTTTGGAAGTGTGCCTGGACTGGCTTGGCAATGAAATTGGGCACATTACTGAAGAAATGCAACCAGGCCTGTGCCCCCATGGATTCCAATGCATGCTGACTTTCTCTTCAAGCTTCAAGAAGGCTGCTATGAGTTATATTCTATTTTTAAAACCTCTGGAGAATTGCCTATGTGGAACCAGCCAGGGATGGGATTCAAATTTTTAACAACTGGTTCTGTGGGCGTGGCTTAGGTGGTGGGCATGGCTTGGTGGTCATGTGACTGGGTGGGCATGGCTTGGTGGTCATGTGACTGGTTGGGTGTGGCCAACTCAACATCACTCACATCGAGGTACGCATCCCCTCGCCTGGCCTCTCATGACTGTGGGGATGCTGCAACAGTCGTAAGTGTGAAAAATGGTCATGTCACTTTTTTCAGTGCCATTTTAACTTTGAATGATCACTCCACACAAGCAAAGTGCCAGCAAAAGAGGGGGAAAAAACTCCAGAGAAGTTCCAGAGACAGGAAGTCTAGTCCTGCCAAGAACGTAATAAGGGTTAATGGAGAGGCAGTTTCTGTAAGCAACACCAGAATGTTTCCTTCCTGCCTTCCTTACAGGATTAGGCCAGTAATTTCTTCTAACAACTGGTTCTCCGAACTGCTTAGAATGCTAACAACCGGTTCTAGTGAATAGGTGCGAACTGGTAGAATCCCACCCCTGGAACCAACGCTCCTCTATATGTTGCCGGTTTACATTTCTGAGTGTGCTTAATGGAGAGTGATTCAGGAAGATCACCAACATTTAGAGTTGTGCAGATTCTTTATCTAAACTAGGAGTGTCAAACTCAAGGCCTGTGTGGTACTTAGATCTGGCTCACCGGCCCGGCCTGGAAATAGCAAAGTTTCGGCCTGCGGTACCTCTGCCAGCGGAAACGGAGCTCAGGAGGTCCCCCCGAGCTCTCTTTTCATTGGCAGAGGATTGCAGGAGGCCATCACAGTTAAAAATGGAGCTCGGGAGGGGTGTGCATGAATCCCACCCTCCAAGCTCCATTTTGCTGGCAGAGGGCTAGCAAAACGAACTAAAAACAAAACAGAAGGAGAAATGTTTCCCCTTTTGCATTTGAGCATGCAAGAAGGGACAGGAAAGGAGAAAGGGAAAGAGGAAAGAGAAAGAAAAAGAAAAAGAAGGAAAGATGGGAAGAGGTCAAGGAAGGAAAAATAAGGAAAGAGGGGAAGGAAGAAGAAAGGAGAATTAAGAGGGAAGGAAAAAGAAGGAAAGGAAGGAACGAGATTTTTATGAGAGTGAGGGAAATCCTGCCTGAGCACTTGGCCACTACAGATGCCCCTGACACAAGTCCCGTGTCACGCCCACCACCACCAAACTATTCAGTTTTGCAGAGTTAATTCAGCACCAGAAAAATAAACACAGATGGCTGATGTTTAACATCATTTAACATCTTTATAAACGTAATAAGTAGATTTTAGAAACCAGTTGTAGATTTCTCCAACATGGAGCAAACTCAGACAGAAACATGTTGCAAGTAACTTCAGAAGCTCAGAAACAGACATCAGTTTCACTTTAGTTCAGAGCTCAACATAGCTGCAGAGCTTTATAGAGCCACCCCTAGGCTGCTTCTAGTTTCGGTTTTCCAGCCTAGGCTACTTCTAGTTTCAGTTTCCAAACTGTTCTCATTGGCTAATTTAGTTGCTATGCCTATTCATTGGCTGACCTTGTTACCATGCTCTATTCCCGTTCATGAATATACTCTGACACAAACCCACCCCAGTGATGTGCATTGCGGCCACGCCTACTCCCCGCCCTTCGAGGTCAAACACAACCCTGATGCGGTCCTCATTGAAATCAAGTTTGACACCCTGATCTAAATGATCATCCTGGTCAAATAAGCACCATGGGATAAGTAAGATAAATAGGAAAAACACATAAACACACATAATTAATACACCAACTTATGGTCATTCTCTTAGCAACAGTTCAAAGTTATAACTCCAAAAAAGGGACTGATGACCTGGATTTGAAGTTCCAAGAGCCCCCTCTGGTCAAATGATCATATTTTGAGCATTTGGCAATTTGGGCGCCTGTATTTATGTCCATTTGTAGCGTCCCCTGCTCACGTGACTACAATTTATGATATTTTTGCTGGAAACCAACATATACTTCTGGCAAAAAAAAACCCAAACCACAGTGTTCATTTAATGACCATGTTATTCGCTTTATGACCACTATGTAAAATTGGGGTGGGCGACCCACCTAAAATGTCACAACCGAAATTGCAGGCTCAATTACTTCATAAAGTGAGGACTACCTGTACAATTCCTTACTGAGAATATATTGAGCACTAACAGTACAACATTGTTAACTCCTAGTGAGTCTAGTTTCCCGATGGACTTCGTTTGTCAGAAGGTTGCAAAAGGGATTCACATAAACCTGGGACTCTGCAACCATCATAAATGTGAACCAGTTGCCCAGAATCATGTGATCATGGAGAAGATACTGTAATGGTTGGAAGTGTGAAAAACGTCGTAAGTCACTTTTTTCAGTGCTGTTGTGACTTCGAAAAGTTGCTAAATGAATGCTTGTAAGTCAAAGGACTACCTGCATATTGGTGATGGAGAAGTGTTGGAATGATGGGATCAATCTCCTGTTCTTTGGCATCTTTAAATGTATTGAAATTCCACTTCTTAAAATTTCTGGCGAATGTAACCAAAAATGATGCTGGCTAAAATTCCTAAACATCCTACATGCTTAGAAGTTTTGAAGAAGACTCCATTAATGATCCTTTTTCTCCAGCATTTTTATTTGTTATTTGTTTTAGAATGAGGATGCCTTTCAAAATGAAACTTTTTTGAGACAGCTTAAAACGCAGTGATTCTCCAAGAAGAAGATTAGGGTTCTCCCCCT
Organism: Notechis scutatus; assembly: GCF_049901735.1. NCBI lineage: Eukaryota > Metazoa > Chordata > Lepidosauria > Squamata > Elapidae > Notechis > Notechis scutatus. The sequence goes on along the minus strand of NC_142010.1, from coordinate 255,869,212 downwards.
AAATATTTGACATTAAAAGGGGAAGGATGTCTTAGATTGGCTGAGAAATACCATAATGAAAACAGGCCAGGTTTTCCTATCTAATATTCCTCTTTGGAGGAGTGGATTGTCTTAAATTTAGAACTGCCTTTGTGTGAAGCATTTTAAAATAAATGTCTCAAAAGCTTAAGGACTTAAAAGGAAGCTTAAAACTAATCCTAGTGTGAACGACATCAAAGTAACAGATGAATAGTCAATTAAAACAGTGGTTAAAATAGAAGCACCTAAAATAGCAAAAAATAATCAAAAGACCCCATTGCAAGTTGAATGTAAAATTAAGATTTTAAAAGGCCTGTGAAAATAAAGAACTCATTGCATAAAAGTGAAGAGAAATAGCTTTGTCTAGGCGCTGAAGCTAAATGGGTTAGACCGTAAAGCTATGCTAGGCTATGTTGTAAAGCAGGGGTGTCAAACTCAATTTCATTGAGGGCCACATCAGGGTTGTGTTTACCTCAGGGTGTGTGGTGTGTCCAGGGTGGGCGTGGCCAGCTCGACATCTGTTAGGAATTTAAGTCACCTAACAGGTATTTGGGTTAGAAATATATAAACCAGGATAAACAGAAGTTTATCTTTAAGAGATTGCAAAAACTGCAATTGGGTGTGGTTTTTCAAACAGCCATAAGATGGAGCCAGAAACCTGGATTGTTTTAGTCTTAGTATCAGAAGAGAGTGTGTCTGAGTGAGTATCTCTGTTTCCTTCTGTTGGAAAGTGTTGCTGTTCCTCCATTTCTTCTAATTGACTGATATTACTGGATTTAATGTAAGTCTGATACTGAACTGTTTTTGACATTGGAATTTGATATTTGGATTATCCCTGGATTGAAAACTGACTGATTTAACTTGTGAATGATTTTGGATTGCTTACTTTGGACTTTGCTTAAACCTTTCTGGAAGTAAAAACCTACATTTACTGTACAGTGTATCTGTGTGCTCTGTGTGTATTATTCAAACACACCTCTCAAATACGTCTCCCTGTATGCGCTCATTCTCCTAACAGGGAATTACCTCAACAACATCACTCATATTGGGGGCACCTGTGGTGGCCCAAAATCTCTGCCAGAGAAAACAGAGCTCAGGAGGGCTGCATCATTGGTGAGTTTCCAATTTTCTTCCTACCGGTTCTATGCACGTGCTCCGTGCGCATGCGCAGAGATCAAATACCAGCCTCTTTCAAAGCTGGTGAGCTGTCTGAGTTGTTTTTGAACTCAGCTGAGGTGCGGCAAAAAGCTCTGCTGTGCGAAAAAAAAAGCTAAAAAACCAAGGAAATATAGGCAGGGGCAGGTGGGTGGGGCCAGTCAGAGGTGGTAATAGATAACAGATAATCAGAGTTGGAAGGGACCTTGTAGGTCATCTAGTCCAACCCCCTGCCCAAGCAGGAGATCCTACACCATTTCTGACAGATGGCAGTCCAATCTCTTCTTGAAAGTCTCAAGCGATGACGCTCCCACAACTTCCGAGGGCAACTTCTGTTCCATTAGTTTATTGTTCTCACAGTCAGAAATTTTCTCCTTATTTCCAGGCTAAATCTCTCCTTGTTCAGTTTCCTTCCATTATTCCTTGTCTGGCCTTCGGGTGCTTTAGAAAATAGATTGACCCCCTCTTCCTCTCTGTGGCAGCCCCTCAAATATTGTAACACTGCTATCCTGTCTCCCCTTGTCCTTCTCTTCTCTAGACTAGCCATGCCCAGTTCCTGCAATCGTTCTTCATATGTTTTAGTCTCCAGTCCCCTAATCATACTGGTTGCTCTTCTCTGTACTTTTTCTGGTATTTGCCGGTTCTCCGAACTAGTCAAAATTTCCACTACCAGTCCCCCAGAACTGGTCCGAACTGGCTGAATACCACCTCTGGGCCGCATGCTTCATTTTCACTGGAGGAGGGTTGCAGGAGGCTTGCTGGCAGAGGCACCATGGGCCAGTCCTTCACTGTTTCCAAAGCGGCCCTGCAGGCCAGATCTAAGCACCCTGTGGACCCGATCCAGCCCACAGGCCTTGAGTTTGACACCCCTGCTATAAAGCTATCATAATATATTCATGAAAAAAAGCGAAGGTAAACCACTTCTTTTTATCATGTGTATTCTTCTTTAACTATTTCTTCTTATTTTTTTTAAATATTGATTATTTTTCTGGTTTAACATTTTTATTGAGTTATAAGATAAAATAAGATACAAAATACCAAAGTAAATGGGAAAATGGTGGGGAAGAAGAGAGGGAAGGGAAATGAGGAAGGATAAGAAAAAAAAAAAGAAACAAGAAACATTGACTCCTGACTCTCTCTGTTGCAGTAAAATAAGGCATTAACATCAAATCACAACTTTTTGTTTTTTTCATAATAATGCAAACAAGCCATTTCTATAAAGATCTATCAGTTTAATCGGCAAAACCCAAAATTCAAAGTTTCATTCTTTTCCACTTCAAGCACAAAGTTCAGAAGGGCTGTCCATGTAGAAACAAAAGTACTTATATTTTTTTCTTTAATCAAAATCAGTGGTAGTATGCTACTGGTTCGGCCTGGTTCACTCGAACCGGTAGTATACAAAGCCTCCAAGGATCAGGGACAATCAGCCGAGAGGAGAAAGAAGAGAAAAATCTAGCTGATTGGCTCTGCAGGCCTCAGCTGGTCTGTGGAAAGCTGTGTGCGCGCACGATCATCAAACTGGTAGGGGAACAGGTAGGACCCCACTGCTGATCAAAATAGACAATTTTGCCATTTCAGCCGACTCCATCAACTTCGGTAACCATTTTGGTCCATGGTAGGGAATCGAAGTGTCCTTCCATTTTTGTGCATACAGTAGTCTTGCTGCTGTCAACATAGATAGTAACAAAGTATTTTTTTTTAATATGGATTATTTTTAAAGACAGAAAAAAACCTGTAACAAGCAGGCAGAAGGGAAAATGAAAAATACAGGTAGCCCTCAACTTTCAACAGTTCATTTTGTGACCGTTCAAAGTTACGACACTGAAAAATGGGACTTATGACCGTTTTTTCACAGTCACAAATTTTCCAACATTCCCTGGTCACGTGATCAAAATCCAGATGCTTGGCAACTGACTCATGTTTATCACCACTATAGTACCACGTGATTCCCCTTTTGCGACCTTCTGGCAAGCAAAGTCAATGGGGAAGCCAGATTCACTTAACGACCGAGTTGCTAACTTATCAACTGCAGCGATTCACTTAAGTACTGGGGCAAGAATGGTAATAAAATGGGGCAAGACTCGCTGAACAAATGTCTTACTTTAACAACAGAAATTTTTGGGCTCAATTGTGGTCGTAAGTCAAGGAGCACCTTTTTAACTGAGGCTGAAATGTAATATTAATAATATGACAAAGGAGTTAACAATGTTTTACTGTTAGTGCTCAATATATCCTTAATAAGGAATTAACCTTAAAAACAAAATACATTAAATTATTTTAACAATTTAAAAAAAAGTTTGCAATCTCTGAGCTGACGGCCGAAATCGCCATAATTTTGTTATTTAATATTGGGGGGGGAGGCTATCAAAAACATTCTTAATAAAGGAAAATCCCTTCTACTGCTGTCATAAAACCTTTCCACTTACTCTCCTGGAGCTGAGTTTGACCTGACAGTGCCTTTAACTTTTTCAATAAGGAAGTAAGAATGCCAGGTTCCTTCTGGGAAGTTCATCCCAGAGATGAAGGTGAGTTCATAGGTGTGAATATGGAAAAGCGCTAGGAATCCTTTTATGGGATAAATATTTCCATGAAAGACCACAATTACATCAGTCCGGATTCATCAAAGCTGAAGCAAACTCTTCCTTTCCTTTCTTTTTCTTTCCTTTCCTTTTTTCTACTCCTTTCCTTCCCTTTCCTGCTTTCCTTTCCTTTCTTTCCTTTCCTTTCCTTTTTCTACTTTTCCTTCCCTTTCCTTTTTCCTTTCCTTTCCTTCCTTTCCTTTCCTTCCCTTCCTTTCCTTTCCTTTTTCCTTTCCTTTCCTTTCCTTTCCTTTCCTTTCCTTTCCTTCCCTTTCCTTCCCTTCCTTCTTTCTACTTTCCTTTCCTTTCCTTTTCTACTTTCCTTTCCTTTCCTTTCCTTTCCTTTCCTTTCCTTCCTTTCCTTTCCTTTCCTTTCCTTTCCTTTCCTTTCCTTTCCTTCCTTCCTTTCCTTTCCTTCCTTTCCTTCCTTCCTTCCTTCCTTCCTTTCCTTTCCTTCTTCCTCTTTTTCTACTTTCCTTTCCTCTTCTACTTTCCTTTCCTTTCCTTTTTCTACTTTCCTTTCCTTTCCTTTCCTTTCCTTTTTCTACTTTCCTTTCCTTTCCTTTTTCCTCCTTCCCTTCCTTTCCTTCTACTTCTTCCTTTCCTTCTTTCCATTCCTTTCCTTTCCCTCTCCTCCTCTCCTCCCTTCCCTCCTTCCCATCTCCATTTCCCCACCCTCCCTCCACTCTCTTTCCTTTCCCTTTCCCTCCCTCCAGTGGTGTGTTTCAAAAAAGTTTACCACCAGTTCGGTGGGTGTGGCTCGATGGGCATGCTTTGCACACACTTTGCACACACACCCTTTGCACACACACGCATGCCAAACACACACCTTGTGCAGGCGCAGAGGCTTTCCAAGTCACCTCCTGCAATCCTTCACTCTGTCGTTTCAGCAGCTGACCCGCTGAGATCTGCTGTGACACGCAGAGCAGCTGCGCTTCAAAAGCAGGGAATAGAGGTCAGTATGGGAGCCCGGGCGGGTGGGCAGGTGGGCCCAACAGTAGAGTGTCGGAGAGAACTGGTTCGATCTCCACTGCTCTTTGGCGCTACCGGCTCAGCCAAACGGGGCCAAACCGTTAGAATACCACCACTGCTCCACTCCCTTCCCTGCCTTTATAAAAGGGGTGTCCAACCTTTCACCTTCCCTGGGCCACATTAGAAGATGAAAATTTGGTTTGGGCCGCACATAAAATAAAATAAATAAATTATTTATTAAAAATTATTTATTTTTTATCACGGCCAAATTTTCCGGCCAAATTTTGCGGGGGGGGGGGGGGGGGAAGAAAGCTCACCCGCCTCGCGCCTACCTCTCCTCCTGCAAATGGCCCGGCTGGATGCGGCAGGACTGGAAGGCGAGGACCGGGAGGCTCGGTGCAGCAGCAGGAGCGGCGGTAGGGGCAGAAGCGGTGGCGGCGGCACAAGCAGCAGTGGCGGCGGCGGCGGGGGCAGAAGTGGCAGCGGCGGCGGCGGGGGCAGAAGCGGCAGCGGCGGCGGCGGCAACAGCAGGAGCTGGCGGAGCGGGACTCTTGGGCTGCGGCTGCCTCGGCACGAGGAGCGCTCTGACGGCGCCCGCCTTTTCTGTTGCTGCTTGGCGTGGCGCTCGCCTCGCCCCGCCTTGCGCCTGCCTCTCCTCCTCCTCCTCGCTGGCTCTTGCACGAAGGTTGGGGTGGGCACTGGGCCGCATTACGAGGCGACCTGGGCCGCATGCGGCCCGCGGCCTGCGGGTTGGACAAGCCTGCTTTATAAGTTTGTGTTTTTGATGTTTGTTTTTGAAATTTAACAAAGGTACTTTTTAAAAAAATAAAATAAAATGTATATAAAAAGAAAAAAAAACCCAAGCATATTTTGGAGATGAAGGCGAATATACGTGTCCTAGAATCATGTTGCAGGATCCAATCTGGGTCAGTCATTGGGACCAGAGGTTCAGTCTTCTCAGCTTTTGGACTTGTGCTGGAGAACTTCTCAGAATTTTCCCAGAGGATGGGGCTCCAGCATATTGAGAGTTTCGCAGTGATAATTCAGTGCCAGAAAAACAAACACAGATGGCTGATGTTTCATTTAACATCTTTATAAACATAAGTAGATTTTACAAACCAGTTGTAGATTTCTCCAACATGGAGCAAGCTCAGACAGAAACATGTTGCAAATTCAGAGCAGAGCTGCAGTCTTCAGCAAGCAAGCAAAGTTGGTTTCATCTTCAATAGACAGACTCAGAGCTCAACATAGCTTCAGAGTTGCAGAGCTTAACACAGCTGCCGAGTTTAATACAGAGTCACGCCTAGCCTACTTCTAGTTTCAGTTTTCAGCCTAGGCTACTTCTAGTTTCAGTTTCCAAACTATCCTCATTGGCTGATTTAGTTGCTATGCCTATTCATTGGCTGACCTTGTTACCATGCTCTATTCCAGTTCATGAATATACTCTGGCACAGCGCGAGTCTAAAAGCTCAGAAATCTAAACTTTTGGTCCCGGTGACCGACCCATATAGGATCCTGCATACCTCAGCGATATGGTAGGTTCAGTTCCAGGCCACCGCAGTGAACTGAATATTGTAATAAAATGAGTCATACAAAGCTTTTGGTTTGTAATGCAGCATCAAAAAAATGTTTACACTATATTGTACTCAACAGCATTATGTCTAGAAAAAAAAATCCATGTACATACTTTAATTAAAAATTCTTTATTGCTAAAAAATGCTAATCATCATCTTAGCTTTCAGCAAGTCGTAATCTTTTTGCTGGTGGAGAATCTTGTAAAAAAAAGAGAGATGATGACGCAATATACCTCCAAAGCGCCATAAAGTGAAGCACAATAAAACAAGGTTTGTCTATAAATATGTTTTTAGGTTTTGTCAGAATCTGTCATGGTGAGGCCTGCCTAACCTTTCTCAGGGCTTTAATCCACAAGATGTGTGTCATTGCAGAAAACTCTGTGTTCTCCAGCTGAGTGAATATCAGTGGGTCAGGGTATACTCATAAATATTAGACCAGTTTATACCCAATCTTAGCCATTTTTGAGATGTGTGGACTTCAACTCCCAGAATTCCCATTGCTGACTGGGGTAGAAGTCCATACGTCTTAAAAGAAGTTACGTGTCAACTTATAAAATATTTCTATGGTATTTTAGAGTTGCCAACAGAACGGGAGGGGGGAGCAGCGCAGCAACTTCCAAAACCAAAACTGCATTCCATAAATGTTTTCCAAGATAATAACTAGGTGACCAAAGTTTCTGCTGCACAAAATTCTAACTGGAGAGTATGATTGATGACTCTTGGCTATGGATGTGTCCCATTGGAGAATATGAATTACGATACACCCAGGGGGTGGGGGAAAACTAGGGTCAAGGGTGACAATGAATGATGTGTCTCAGAGTCAGCTACACCCAAACAATGCTGGACCTTTAACCCCCAATAAATCCTTTTGAAGTTTTGGAAATTCGGCTTGAGACTCATGATTTAAATGGGGGTAACTGCCGGAATCCTGACACTATGTTTGGGAAACATAGCATTAGATTTATTTCTGACCTAGTCTGGGAACACTCTTGATCTGATCTAAAACTCTCAATATAGGTAGTCTTCAACTTATAACCACAATTGAGCCCAAAATTTCTGTTGTTAAGCGAGTTTTGCCTCATTTTATTTATTTATTTATTTATTTATTTATTTATTTATTTATTTATTTATTTATTTATTTATTTGATTTGCCAATTGTTTACAAGATAATAAGTATAAGTGTTACAACCTTTCTTGCCGCAGTTATTAAGTGACTCACTGCGATTATTAAATTGATAACACGGTGGTTAATTGAATCTGGTTTTGCTTCTCAGCAAAGCTCACAAAAGGTGATCACATGATCCCAGAACACTGCAACCATCATAAATATGAGTCAGTTGCCAAGCTTCTGAATTTTACTCACGTAATCATAGGGATGCTGCAATGGTCCTAAGTGTGAAAAACGGTCATAAGTCACTTTTTTTCAGTGCCATTGTAACTTCAAATGGTCATTAAATGAACTGCGGTAAGTTGAGGATGAGGGAAGACACCCCCCCAGAAGAATGAAATGTTGTGAGAAATATTAAAGATATATTAAATATTAAATATTAAAGAGGCAGAATATTATAATTTCCTAAAGGAGGAATGGAGAGACATGCTCTTGGAGACAGAAAGAGACAGCTCCCACCTTTCTTAATAGCCCTCAGCAGATATTTTTTGCTCATTAAGAAAGACTGGGCCATCCTACCTACAAAACAAAAGACCTTCAACTCCAGGATGATGGGATTAAGACATGGCCCTCCAGGACATAATAGGATTAACCCACTAGCAGCAAAGCTCACTACATTGCACAATCTCCTAAGGACATTGCATCAGAGTCCAAACTTCAACCAAACTTTAGCTCAGACAAATTCCTAGGATTTGTACGTGACCCCATGAAAGTCTGACAACAGCCAGTAGAATACATGTTCTTGCACAGGAACAGGAAGCTCAAGTGCAAAGCCCAAGATAAGGTATAAAAACCCCTCACTCTCAACTCCATGTGATCAGCTGCCCAGAACCCATGTGCTTGGTGGTTCCGCTTCACCATTAGATCGTCTTTCCAATCAGCCTCCGTGTTTCCAGTCTCTTTCTCCAGGCTTGGAACTGAACCAGGTGGATATTTCTTCCAACAAGGACTACCTGTATCTTACCTGGCATGCAAAATAACAAGTGAATAACAAGTGAACAAAACATGACAACATTATGAGTCATCCCTCCCACCATTTCTCCGTGTGACTCCTTAGTACACTTTGTGCCAATAAATTCAGTTAAGTTCCTTTTACATTTTGGTTGATGGCTCCCGCCCTTCCATTTATTTAGGATTAATTCAGAAGAAAAACTTCAGGCTGCTTTTTCTTCTTTTACATTCTAAAACACTCTCTTTTGACATAATAAAAGTGAATAAAAATGGGTTTAAAAAGCCTGAAGGGAAATGACAAGTCCATCAAGCTGTGTGTCAGATGACACGTAAATTGAAACCCTATTATTTATTGAAAACAGCAACTCCAATGCACCGAGATTTTTCAGCCTGACAGGACACATTTATTTCATAATTTAAACATTAAAAAAACAACAGCAGGGAGAGGCTGTCATGAAGATATCAAATGAATTGAGCCAATGAGTGAGATAATTGCTTACACCTTCAATTTTCAGGCCCTTCAATTTTTAATCCTTAGTTATGATGGACTACAGAAAATAGGTTTATTGGGTTTACTGGAAAACGTTACACTGCAGAGAGCATGTGGTTGCAACTTAACACAATGCTGGATCAATGCTGGATAAACAGGCAATAGAGGTGGGAAGGCAGAGGAAACAATAATACAGAAAAAGGAATTAAAATGCCCAGTTCTGCTTCTGTTAACTTGGCGTCCGACAGAGGTTATTGAACACAGCACAAAAATGTTGTAGGAACAAAGCCTTTCTCTGCTAACATTATGCAAGCCTGTTTTGGAGGTATAGATCAATTTCATCTATAGCTTCAATAATTTCATTTTTATTGTTTTTATTATTAATAAAGATAATAATAATTTTAATAATTTCATTTTTATTATTTTTTTAAATTTCTATTTTATAAAACGTTTGCTACCTGGAATATACCATTGAAGGAAGGCATTTTGTTCTGTTTTGTTTTGTTTGGTTATGTTGTTATGTCACGTTACATTATGCTTTTATGTTGTGTTGTTATTTATGTTACTGTATGTGTTATGTTGTGATGTTATGTTGTTATATTATGTTACATTATGATGTTATGTTATGTTACATTACATTATACTTTAAGTTATGTTGTTACATTTATGTTATATGTTATATTGTGATGTTATGATGTTATGTTGTTATGTTATGTTATGGCTGGCTGGCTGGGTGACTTTGGGCCAATCACCAGGAGACTGTGAGTTCTAGTCCCGGATTAGGCATGAAAGCCAGCTGGATGACTTTGGGCCAATCACCAGGAGACTGTGAGTTCTAGTCCCGGATTAGGCATGAAAGCCGGCTGAGTGACTTTGGGCCAATCACCAGGAGACTGTGAGTTCTAGTCCTGGATTAGGCATGAAAGCCAGCTGGGTGACTTTGGGCTAGTCACTAGGAGACTGTGAATTCTAGTTCCAGATTAGGCATGAACTCTAACACTTAACGACTGTGGCAATGAAGGTCGTAAAATGGGGCAAAACACACTGAACAGATGTCTCACTTAGCAACGGAAATTTTGGGAGTCAATTGTGGTCGCAAGTTGAGAATTAGCTGTATATAAATAAATAAATAATCAATTCTCGGATGAAATGGTCCATTGTTAGTGCTAGAAATCAAAACTGGATGAAACTCTGGTTAGCTTGGCCCCATGAAATGGGAAGGATGCTCAGAGACAGCTGTAATTATGTTTACTCTTGGATTTTCTTTTTAAAGTGGCTGTAGCTCAGTGAGCCTCCAGAGAAGATTGAAAAAAGACTGGCCTCAAACCGACAAGAGAAGTTGCCAATCATGTCATCAAATTTAATCTAGCTCAGATATGTCCTAAGATTCAGAGGTGAAATGCTGCCACTTCAGCCCGGTTTGCCCCGACCGGTAGTAAAAAAATGGTTTTGGCCAAACCGGTATTTCTGATGATCAGCTGGGTGACAATCAGCTGTGCTGTGTGATTTACATTAGCTAGAAAGCAGGAAATCGTCTGATTTCTTGCTTTCTAGCCAATCTAAATTGTGCGGCACAGCTGATTTCCCCCCCTCTCCATTATTGTACTTACCTCGGAAGGCTTCAAAATGTTTCTTTTTTCAGCACCCAGGAGACTTCCCTCAGGCACAGTAGGCCAAAAATGAGATGCATGGGTGCTGTTTGGCCCCCCCGTGCCCCATTTCTGCTCCCAGAAGGCCTCCCTGAGGCCAACTAGGCCAAAAACGGGGCACTGGGGGGGGGGGTTGCTCCAAAAAAAAAAAGAAAAAAAGACTCACATGACCCCCTTAGCCATGCCCACCAAGTCACCTGCCTACCTGACCACACCCATCTAGCCACACCCACAGAACCAGTAGTTTAGAAAAACTTCCGGTTTGTCGGCTTCGCCAGCGGCAGGGATTCGCGATCCTGCGCGATCCCTGCAGCGCTAGCTGTCTTGGTGCCTCCAATCCTGACGGATCTGGAGGCTAAGGCTGCCCCGCAGAGGTAGCCGAAGATAGGGGGAGCTGGTGAGGGGTTTGGGGGTGTTGCAGACCCCCTCTTCAGCCGGCAAAACCCCCTTTTCTCAAGGCAGTCGAGCGGCGGTCTGTAATGGCCGCCACAAAGAAGCCGGCAGCTGGGTAAGACTGAGCAGGAGGAATAGAGGAGAAAGTTTCAGAGAAAGTTTTTTGGCTGACCCAGGATTTTAAGAGACGTCTAATCCTGAAAAATATGACTTCTTGAACGATACTTTGTTTCCAGAGGAGAATTTCAAGCGGCAAAATTGAGGTGCTGAAATGGAAAGTTTACTCTCCTTCCCTATGGAATCAACAAATGGCCATTGAGAAACCTGTTTTTTATAAAAGGTAAAAACTTGGCTTCTTGTTATAAGTGGGAAGGGAGAGGACAAAAAAATATTAAGATCTTGCTGGAGGAGATGCCTTGAAGATCTTGAGACTAGAAATTAATTGCAACAAGGCTTTAAAATACAGACTGGGCTTTTTTTCTTTTCCTTTTTACTGATACCACCCCAGGAAGAGAAAGTGAGAACTTTGTGCTTTGTCTGGACTGATTGATGTCTCTGGGACTTTGGGGAATTGTTTTAACTTTTGAAACATCTTGGTTGCTTTAAGAAGAAGAACAAAGAAAAGATTCACAATGGCTTTACCTGTTGATGAACTTAGAAAGGAATATGGAGAAATAAAGAAAGAAAGCTAAAAAGGTGGAGGTTAGTAGAGGGGAGGGTAAAAAGGCCAGGTGGGATAAGAAAGGAAGGGAAAAGGGAGGAAAAAGCCACAAAGGTATGAAACAAGATGGGAAAAAAGGAATTTTTTTAAGGGATAAAGGGTAATGTATAATTTCTTTAAAAAAGAAGATTCTGCAAGGTACATAAGATGGTATTGTAGTACTTGTATTAGAAATAGAAAACTAGAATGTTATAAGAATTAATAAAAGACCAAAATATTGAAATGTTTAGTAATGACAGATTTTAAAATTTAACAAAATATTAAAAGGAATGTTTAAAATACTGAGTTTAATTAAAAAGTTTAATTGACTATTGTTTTGATTTTACTATAAACTCATTATTGTAGCACTTGTCCTTTGAAATAGACAATTAGAATGTTATAAGATTTAACATTTAGATTTAATATTTAATAATATTAATTATTATGGACTTATTATTTTTTTCTCTTTTTAAAGGTTAGCAGGTAGAATGTACTAAGCAGAATCAGATTGGGTACTAGGCATTATTTTAAATATTATTTTAGGGGGAGGATAGAAAGGCATCATACTCTGATCAGTGATTTCAGGAGAAATCCTTTCTTTTTCTTACTGTAGGGAATGAGATAAATGGATAATTTGGAAAGAATGGACAAAAAATACAAATACAATGATTTAAATTAAAATGAATTAAATAAAATAGAAATAAGAAGCGTGAAAAGCGGGAGAAGTTATATAGAAGATATAGAATGGTAAATAAGATAGGTAATGGTATATAAGATGAGCACAAATTTAATTGAAGTCCATACAAAGAGAGGTAATCTGGGGCCAAACTACTTTCTTAAAAGAAGTTTTATATTTTTGTGTTTTGTGTGTTCATGTTTTGTTTGAGAATTAATAAAACCTCGGAGGAATGTTGGATGAGAAAAATGGTAATCAAGTCAGAGAGAAATGTAGATGATGATTATAAATTGGATAAATATAGAAAATAATAATAATAATAATGAAATTGAATACGAAAAGAGAAATAATGAGAAATTTGTTAAGAGATATCTATATGTCTATATTGAAATGGTGTAAAACAGAATTATGTTGTATAAAATAATATTTTACTTGACTTGTAAAATTAATAATGGAAAGAGGTTTTATGTATTCAATGGTTAATGATGGTTTGTTTGTCTTTAAAATCAATAAAATTTGTTTCAAAAAAAAAAAAAAAAAAGAACCAGTAGTTTAAAAAAAAATTGAATCCCACCACGGCTAAGACCTGTGGACTTCCCAGAATACCCCAGGCAGCCATTTTCTTTACTTTCATCTGTGAAGATGCTAGATGCTAAAATCCTAGAAAGAGTGCGAAGAAAAATAACAAAGAGAATCAGGGGTCTGGAGGCTAAATCATATGGTGAACAGTTAAGGGAACCAACTAAGCTTGACATCTACCCTATTGAAAAGAAGGATTAGGCTGACGTGATACCTGTCACTCTATGGTACTTGAAAGGTTGCCACAGAGAAGAACGGATCGACGTATTCTCCAAATAGCAATGCAATAGCACTTAGACTTATGTACTGCTCCATAGTGCTTTAGTACACTCTCTAAGCCGTTTACAAAGTCAGCATGCTGCCCTCAGCAATCTGGCTCCACATTTAACTGACAGAAGGCTCAGTCAGATAACAGATAATCAGAGTTGGAAAGGACCTTGTAGATCATCTAGTCCAACACCCCGCCCAAGCGGGAGACCCTACACCATTTTTGACACATGGCAGTCCAATCTCTTCTTGAAAGTCTCAACTGATGGCGCTCCCACAACTTCTGAGGGCAACTCTGTTCCATTGGTTGATTGTTCTCACTGTCAGAAAGTTTCTCCTTATTTCCAGGTTAAATCTCTCCTTGTTCAGTTTCCATCCATTATTCCTTGTCTGGCCTTTGGGTGCTTTGGAAAACAGCTTGACCCCTTCCTCTCTGTGGCAGCCCCATAAATATTGGGAGCACTGCTATCCTGCCTCCCCTGGTCGTTCTCTTCACTAGACTAGCCAGGCCCAGTTCCTGCAACCATTCGTCGTATGTTTTAGCCTCCAGTCCCCTAATCATCCTGGTTGCTCTTCTCTGTACTTTTTCTAGAGTCTCAACATTCAATGTTAAGCTGGTCAGGATTGAACTCCAGACTGTGTTTGCCTGCAATATTGCATTCCAATCATTGTGCCACCATGGCACCTGAAGCAATGGTGGGATTCAATTTTTTTTACTACTGGTTCTGTGGGTGTAGCTTGGTAGGCCTGGTGTGGCTTGGTGGGTGTGGCTTGGTGGGCATGGCAGGGGAAGGATACTGCAAAATCCCCATTCCCTCCCCACCCCACTAACCTGCTTTCCAGCTCCATTCTCCCATGCAAGGCAACAAAAGAAGAACCAGCCAATCAGTTGAGACTCAGGAGGCGGAGAATAGATGGGGGGCGGGGCCAGTCAGAGGTGGTTTTTGCTGGTTCTCCAAACTACTCAAAATTTCCGCTACCGGTTCTCCAGAACTGGTCAGAACCTGCTGAGTACCACCTCTGATCTGAAGGCAGGATAAGAAGCAATGGATGGAAGCACATCAGAGGGAGATCCAGTCTTGAAATAAGGAGGGATTTCCTGAGAGTAAGAACAATTAATCAATGGCCTCCTGGAGTTTTAAATGCTTCATCACTGGAGGTTTTCAAGAAAATATTGGACAATCATTGGTCTGGGATGGTATAAAGCTCACTGCTTGGATGGGGATAGGGGTGGGGTTGCTCTAGAATAGGGGTCTCCAACCTTGGCAACTTTAAGATCTTTGGACTTCAACTCCCAGAATTCCTCAGCTTTGCTGGCTGAGGAATTCTGGGAGTTAAGTCCCACAGTCTTAAAATTGCCAAGGTTGAGACCTGTTCTAGAAGACTTCCAAAATCCTGTCTAGCCCTGTGATTGTATGATTATGATTCTATGAACTTCAAAAAAGTCTCAGGCTTCTAAAAATGACACATTTTTTTTGCTATATAGTCTAGTTGTAATCACTGTTAAAAATTGAATTGACTTTAAATAGTTATTTATAGCTATTTTATGCATCCTTTTTGTTAATTAGTGATTTTGACATTTTTATTTTAATCACTGCATTAGATTTAAGGTGTTTTTTTTTTGTTCACAAAATATTGACCTTTATTTTTCTCTGATGGTAATGTAGTCTTTTTCCAGTAGTTCATTATTTTAAAATAATAAGTTTAACTTGTTTATGACTTGAATATCACTGCATATTTAGTTGTTTTGATATTAGTTTTCCTTTTTTCTTTTCTTTTTCTTTCTTTCTACCTTTCAGTGATTTTCTGATGTATTTCAGTTTGTTCTTTTGGCAATGTCACTCGCCACTGAAGGTGGTTACTGCTTTCTTTTTCTTTTCTGTTATAAATTACACACACGGACATATAAAAGCTGATTGTTTATGGCTCGTGGTTATGAAGGCTGTTTCTCCCCCAAATCACTTCAATTCTGGGTGGTAGTTTGGAGCCAACCTGGAATTAAGGAGAAACTTCCTAACAGTGAGAACAATTAACCAGTGGAATGGATTGCCTTCAAAAGTCACTTCATCACTGGAGTATTTTTCCCACCCAAAAAGTTTTTTATTTTATATTTTACAGTAATTCAATTCCATTTCAACCGTGCATCAACTAGGTACATATTTCTTATGTTTACAATTATGATTAATACTTTTCTTACCTATATAACAATAATCACATTTTCTTATAAGTGTTATCTAATATGTCTATCATTTTTGACAATCTTATCCTATTACTTTATATATTCATCTAATCCATATTAATTGTTTTATTTTCTAACCATTGATAAAATAGATCCCATACCATATAACATTCTGTTTCTTCTTTTTCTTTGATTACCAATGTTAGTCTATTCATTTCTGCACAATCAAATATTTTCTCAATTACTTTTCTCTCTATAGGTATCTTATTGCTTTTCCAGTTCTGAACAAATACAGTTCTAGCTACTGTTAACACATGTATAATTAAATATGTTTTTTTTTCTTTGCTGTAACCTTCAAGTACCATTCCTAATAAAAATACTTCAGGTTTCAAGTCTATGTGTAGCTTTATCATTTTTTCCAACCATGTGTGAATTTTATCTTTTAGCTTCTATACAAGACCACCACATATGGTTGTTTGATCCTGGGGTTTGATGACACTTCCAGCATTTGGCTGATTTATCTTTAAACACCTTAGCTATTTTTTTCTGGTACAAAGTGCCATCTATAAAACAGATTGCGCTCAGAGGCGGTGGATACTCCAACATTGGAGGTTTTTAAGAAGAGATTAGACAGCCATTTGTCTGAAATGGTATATAGGACAGGGGTGTCAAACTTGATTTCTTCGAGGGCCAGACCAGCGTTGTCGTTCTGCTCTGTGGAAGGGGGCTGTGGGAGGGCAGGAATGAGACAGATGCCTTCTGCAGCACCCTGCCAGCCAAAATCCAGGCCATCCAGGCCAAAAATGGGTGCCGTGGGGGTACATTTAGCCTCCCTGTGCCCCATTTTGGCTGACAGGATACTGCAGGAGGCCATCCAGGCTGAAAACGGGGCACGGGCCAGATTTAAGCATCTAACAGGCCTGAATTGGACACCCCTGGTATAGGGTCTCCTCTTGAGCAGGGCGTTGGGCTAGAAGACCTCCAAAGTCAGGGGCGGGATGCTACCAGTTGTGCCCAGCTCTATAGAACCGGTAGCTCTGAAGAGCAGCAGACACCAAACCAGTTCTGTGTTTGCTGCTGTTTGACCCACCTACCTGCCCGGGCTCTTACCTGTCCTTTATTTCCTGCTTTTTCAACCTCAGCGGCTTTGCGCGGCACAGCTGAGGTTGAAAAAGCAGGAATAAAAGAGGCTTTCCAAACTCTACGTACCTGCACGCAGCGCTTTTCAGCTGTCCGGGTAGCACAGCCTAAAGTTGTTTTACATACAAGCCTGAAACGTAGTCACCGAACCGGTAGTAACACCGGTTGAATCCCACCCCTGTCCAAAGTCCCTTCCAGTTCTATTCTGATTGATCGAAGGGGTACAATTTTCAGGAGTTGGAGTGAAGCCCAGTCTTTCTATTTTTGTATTTTTTTAAAAGGAATGCTTTGGATGTGGCGTCTTTTTAGGAGGTTATGGGAGAAATGGATATCCCCAAGAAAATTCTGCTACATCCAGAATAGTGATCTCTGGATGCACGCTGAGTAAAAAAAAAGAACGTGGTAATGAAATGTGAAGTACCTCTTATGTATGCTATGCCAGGGGTCCCCAACCACCGGTCCGCGGACCGGTACCGGTCCGTGGAACAAATCCTACCGGGCCGCTGGTTTGCTGGGCGCTGCCATCTTGTTTTGATGAAAAAGTGCTTCCGGTGAGCTTTTCCAGGTAAAAAGCTCACCGGAAGCACTTTTTCATCAAAACAAGATGGCGGTGCCCAGCTGATGCCGGTACCGGGCCGAGACATAAAAAGGTTGGGGACCACTGTGCTATGCCATGTTACATTATTATCAGCAGTGGCATTTATCATTGGCCTTGGCATTTGCTTGTCAGATGCCTTTCCGTAAATAGCAGTCTCTGAATCTCCCTGGGAAAACTTTGGTGTGACATCAGTGAGAACCGAGACTTTTTGCACATTCAGTGGTGAATATATATGTATGGCAATATATGGCAATCAAAAAAAAGGATCAGTGAGTTTTGCCTTGCGGAAAGAAAAAGGATCAGTGAAAAAGGAATGGTGATGAGGTTGATACCCGGATAAGGATGCTGTAGTCCAGGGGTCTCCAACCTTGGCAACTTTAAGCCTGGCGGACTTCAACTCCCAGAATTCCCCAGCCTGGGGAATTCTGGGAGCTGAAGTCCGCCAGGCTTAAAGTTGCCAAGGTTGGAGACCCCTGCTGTAGTCCATCTGAAGGAAGGAGTTGAAAGCAAAGGATCAAGAGTATTCTGGAAAAAGAAAGCTTCCTTCATGGGTTGTGCAAATGAGGTGGAAGTAGAGAAAGTGTCTTTTTCTGTGTGAGAGAGACTAAGGACTTCCTTGCTTGTTTCATGCCCCTTAGCTATGTCTTGTCATCATTTTTTAATTCCCTGAGTATTTTGTTCTTCTCTACCTTTCATCTGAGCTCCTGGTCTATTTGAAGTTCAAGTCAGAAACCCTGGAATGGTTTTTGGTAGCATCTTAATTCTCTTTCTACTTGAGGTGGTCACTATTTATTTTATTTATTTATTTTGTTTGTCAAGCATGTACGAGAAAACAGGTATAAGTATGAACATAACATATAAACATGTAAGTATAAACAGGTGTAAGTATATACATCATGAATGAGTACGAATAAATGGGAACAGTAGGACAGGGATGGTAGGCACGTGGTGCGTTTATGCATCCCACCTTACAGACCTCTTAGTAATAGAATGAGGTCTGCGGTAGACAGTTTAAGGTTAAAATTTTGGGGGTTTGAGGATGTAACAACAGAGTCAGGTAGTGAGTTCCAAGCATTGAAGTTGTATTTTCTGCAATCGAGTTTGGAGCAATTTACTTTGAGTTTGTATCTATTGTTTGCCCTTGTGTTATTGCTGTTGAAGCTGAAATAGTCGTTGACAGGTAAGATGTTGTAGCAGACAATTTTGTGTACTCAGCTTAGATCAGACTGTAGGCGACGTAGTTCTAAGTCCAGAAATATTTCACAAGAAGAGTTCTCCACTCCTCTACTCGTTGTAGAATACCTTATGCCACCAGACTTGAAATTCTAGAACTAGAAAACCTTGAATTACGCCGTCTTCGGTCTGATTTAAGCATGGTATATAAAATCATACATTGCAATGTCCTACCTGTCAATGAATACTTCAGCTTCAACCATAACAACACAAGAGCACACAATAGATACAAACTCAAAGTTAACTGCACCAAACTTGATTGCAGGAAATACGACTTCAGCAATAGAGTGGTCAATGTCTGGAATACTCTACCCGACTCTGTAGTTTCTTCCCCAAACCCCAAAAACTTTAACCTTAGACTGTCTACTATTGACCTCACCCCTTTCCTAAGAGGTCTGTAGGGGGCGTGCATAAGCGCACCAACGTGCCTACCGTCCCTGTCCTATTGTTTCTCTTATTCTTCTTTTATTTTTCTTATATGTACCCATTTCATGTATTCACAACTATGTATACACTTATACTTATTATCTTGTAAACAATTGGCAAATCAAATCAAATCAAATAAATAAATAAATAAATAAATAAGTTTCTATCATTTTTCTACTATCTTTCGCAGAGAGATGTTTAGGCATCTTAAGTTGTGGAATAACAACAAAGCAGGGCAATCTCTTACTAGGTAGACATTTTTCCAAGAGAGCAGTTGCCTCGGTGACAAAGAGCATGCTCTCAGCATACTGCAGGCCTTGGGGATATAATTAGCTAACGACCATGACGATAGTCATGCTCGAGAATTAACATTATGGCACTTTGAGGCTAGGAAGTTTAAGGGGATGAGGTCACTTCCAGTTTTCTTTCCCTCCAGGGAATTCTTGCAAGTCTAAGGACATCCTTGCTTGTTTCATGCCCCTTAGCTATGTCTCGTGACTTCACCCATCAAACAAAGCACAGCATCCAATGACACTGTTATTATCCCTGGCCTTTCCAATCTCTCCTCAACCAGCAATTTGCAGTGGCAGATGCTCTTCTCGTCTGTGGGTGGAAGTGTTAATGCGGGCTCCCGCCCCACCTTGCAAGCTGCTTTCAGTTTTAATTGCTGGCAGTTGCTTTCTGTTTTGTTTGGCTGCAGGATTTGGGAGGGAATGTTGGTTTGAAAGGGTGAAGAGCCCTGAGGCACCCCAATGACAAATAGATGCCTTGCGATTAAAAAGTGGGGATGCGATCCACAATCTTTTCTGTTGGAACCTCCTCTCCTTTAACCTCAAACTATCCACTATTGACCTCACCCCATTCCTAAGAGGTCTGTAAGGGGTGTGCATAAGTGCACCATCGTGCCTCCTGTCCCTGTCCTATCGTCCCCATTTATTTGTACCTATTTCCTGTATTCTTACTCATGTTTATACTTATACCTATTATCTTGTAAGTGATTGACAAATAAAATCAAATAAATAAATAAAAATAAATAAACATCAGAAAGACATAAATTTCAACCACAGGATGATTTGGTTCTCCTGCAAACGACATAACAGTGCTACCTGCCTGGTGCGTTGACTGGCTTTGCAATTGTTGGCTTTGTGGTGGGTGAGTTGTGAAAAATGTTCAGCTATCAAATGTGCAAATGAGCCCTTCTCACTCTCACTTTATCAATTTATAATTTACCATTTGACACCTACAAGGTGCATTACTTGAAATCCACAATAAACAGCAAATTCCTCTAGTTTCTCCCCAAAGCATGCATAGGAAGTATAAAAACCATGTGGATAATTAGAATGGGGATAATATGCCTACAAAGTCTCCTTCAAGCCAAATACCTCTAGGTGCATGACCATGTTGGTTTCTTGAAAAATAATATTGATTGATTGCTGCTCTAGCAGATAGTGATAGTAGTTTTTGCTTGGCAACCCTCCATCCAGGATAATGTCACCAGAACTATTTGGCAAATTTATTAGAAATCCAAAAAGGTACAAGTGAAGAAAGTTGTGAAACTGTAAAAAAAGAATTCTAACAACTCCTGGGATTCAAAAAACAAAACAAAACCCAACAACAAGTTAAATGTACTGTATTCATACAAGCAATGTTTAAATATACTAATATTTTTATTTTCTTTCCTTGTTTCAAGATTACTTTTCTCTTCTTTTGCACCGGTTTCTATGGAGATTCTCAGTCATCCAGATCATGGTTGTCCCGAAGATACTTTTTTCAAGAGGCAACTGAACTTTCTGGTTTTTCTTTGAAGACATTTCACTTCTCATCCAAGAAGCTTCTTCAGCTCTGACTGGATGGTAGGGAATGGAAGGATTTATACTCCTTGCAGAAAGCTGGTCATTTGCATTCTTTTACCAGGTCATTAAAGTCACCTGGAAGTTATCTGTGTCATCAGGGTCACCTGAGTACTTTATTGTACTGAATACTGCACTGGTTTCTTTCTATTTGTTCTTTCTTTTTTGCACTGATCAGGTGTGTTCTAATCTTGCTTTTTATTGATTGGGTGAGAACTTAAGTCTTGCAGGAATTTATGCTGTGGAGTTCAACAAAGCTCCATCTACCCAATCCTTTGAGATTATTCAGATTGAGAATAAAAAGTCATCAACACATAGATTGTTCTCTCTCTTTTTCTTCAGATCCAGAAGGGGCAGTAGGATGGGTGAATTACTGATGCTGCTCTCTGAGTTTGGTTGTTTTGTTGCAGACTTTTCGTTACCCAGCTATGTAGTATCATCAGCTACAAAGGCTTTGCTCTGTTTATATGCAAGTGACTTGTCCTGTCAATGTTGGTGGGAATGTTCTTGATGGTTCCTTGATTAGCCTGTTTACTGAGTTGGTAGTTCCTTGATTGGGATATTGTTTACTGCTGGTGTTAATCTTTGCTTATCTGCATGTTGATTGCTGGTGAGGAGGTGTTGTGATCTTTTAACTTTTTGATTGTCTCTTTTGATGTAGATGTTGTTTCTCTTTATATGCCTGCTAGGCTTCCAGGAATTATCTAGCAAATCTGCAAACTGCTTCAAAAATGCCTGGGATGAAGGGCAAAGAAATGAAGCAAAGCAAACGGTGAGAAGTGCTGTTAATAAACATGTTGTCTTTCCAGGTGACTGGAATTGAATTTGTTCTGGATACCAAGTTCCTTGCTTATGAATCCATTTTGATATTAGAAGCAAAGTTGCTTCTGTGATTTTAGGCATAATTCTAAGGCTCAGGCTAGTGGATCATCTACAGCTCTAATTGCAACTCTGTAATCCCTTAATTCGGGGTAGAGTTAGGGAAACTGAATGGAGCTGAGCATTTACTGGCTGGATGCCCTTCCTGACACCACATAGAGTTCACAGCAGATATTTTTTTCTTTGCGCCCTAAGAGAGAAACATCTGCTGCTACCTAGGATTTAACTTACAACCTTTTGAGTGAGAGGCAAGCGGCTTCACTACTAGGCCACCACAATGCTGAGAATAAGATGAGATTTTTAGATTCCAAAATACACCTTCCGCCTCAAAAATAAATGCATCTTAAATTGGGTTCATCTTATCTGCAGACCAGAACTCAGATTTTTTTTTTTTAAAAAAAACTTTGTATGGCTTTAAAATTGCACAATTTTAGAAAGGATGATGTACCAGTTTGCAGTTTTCTACCTTTCTCTGCTGTTAAAAATTCAAGGGTCATCTTATCAATGGGTGCCATATTTTTCAGGATATGTTGGTTGAAATTTTGAAGGCTTATCTAAGATTATAGGTTGTTTTAATTTTCAGCAACATGTTGTAGGTGAGGATCCCTTGACATTTCATTTAGTGCAGTACAGTGATACCTTGGTACTCAACTGCTTTGAAACTCATCAAATTTGGTATTCAACGCATTTTGACATGAAAATTTTGTCTCAGTTTGTTTGGTATTCAACACACAAGCTAGAATTTGTGGGTGTTGGCTGCCTTGCGACTTGCTAGTTTTTTTCTTATGGGAAAAATTTGGTACTCATCATTTTTGGTACTCCTTATGCCTCCCAGAACCAATTAATAATGATTACCACTGTAGATACTCTGAGTACCACTGTAGGTACTCTGGGTACCACTGAAATTGGAATTAGATAAGTACATATCATTCTAGCTTTTTTACAATGCTTCCTGTCTCATGATTTGTTTCTGATCAACCTTTGAAGCCTTCACAATTTGGGATGACAATATCTGACCAACCACCTTTTTCGATGATCTTATCCATGCCCTCTGAGCATCTCAGGAGGACCTGCTCCAAATTCTCTTCCATCTGAAGTGTGATGAGCTGATGCCAGGGTGTAGACGTTTTCGGTAGTGGCCTCAAGGTTGGAATTTCCTTCCCAATATATGCGGTGCTGCCCTTTCTGCCTAATGAACCCTGGAGAAGGACATTTTATTCTGCCTGGGATTTTTAACAAAACAAAAATATAGCTCTGATGATTGTTAACTTTTAAATTACAGCTTTTATTTCCTCTTATTGTTTTAAGATTTACCTTGCTAATTTTCTTTTGTATTTTTGTAGTGCATTTTGTAAATTGTTTTAATATGTACAGGTAGACCTCACTGACTGCCTCATGGCAGCGAATGTTTGAAATCACAATAGTGCTGAAGAATAACTGCTATCAAGGTGTGCATTTACCCTCTTTGCAGTGTTTTTCTCTCTCTCAGTCACATGTTCACCATTACAGTCAGTTACTACATGCTGTCTTGTCCCTGACTTGGTTTTTTTTGTCTTTTTCTCCCCTCTCAAAGAGCAAGAGATTGGAGAAGAAGGGATTACAGAAGAGTAAACCAGTACACAATGGGGAATAAACATTGAAAATGATGCATTGGCTGCTTGCTTAGTGTGCTTGTGAATCCTGGCACTAGTGCATTCCTTTTTATACGGATTCCCCATTGTGTATCTGCTTAGTTTCTTGTAATCCCTTCCCCTCCAATAAATGTAAACAGCTTTATTGATTCCATTCTTATTAATGATTTCAGCACTGGGGTGATGATTCACAAGGATGACTGAATGGGAAAAAACAAAGCAAAGTTATAGTCACGTGATTTCTCACTTAGCAACTGCATCACTTAGTTGTTGGTTCCAATTGTGTTCACTAAACAAGGACTACCTACAGTACATTGTATATACTTGCAGATAATGTGAGAATTTTAGCTGACAAAATATATCCAAAAATGTGTGGTGTCTCTATGGATGGACTTATCCATGAGTATATATGGCAATATTTTAAAAAAGTATCTTAAGCCCTTCCCCAAATAAGCTGACTCTCAATTTTTTAACCAAAATACCATTAAAAATGTAGGTTGGCTTACCCACAGATGGTGCATTTTTCATGGTACATTGATTAAAAATTTGAAAGTTGACTTATCTGCTGATGATCTTATACAAGAATATATATAGCACAATCATTTTAATGTATCATTTCTCCTGCAATTCTAATTTTAATTGTAAAACATTTTTATTTACCGGTATATTTATATTCCACATTTCTGGACCACTCAACTCCCACAAAGAAATTTAAATTCTAAAAATATCATTTAACTGCCCTCTCGTGATTGTTGGGTTAGAATTGAAGTTATTTGTCAGGTGTGAAAAACCAAGGCCATGTGTTAAATTCCAATTAAACTGACTTATTTGAATTTAATCAACTAGCGGTTAGCGCTATTTTGGGGCAGATAAGGTCTAATGGAATTCAAGAGGTATGCCAACCCTGAAGCTCACCTGATTGAAGCTGTCTTGACTGCTTCAGTGTTGCCACACTGGAGCTGAGAGATAGGGAGGGGGGACTTGAGATAGTTGGGAATCTGTAGCCAAACCAAAATATTTTATCTTGGAAACCAAGGACGTTCTCACACCTGGTCAGAAGAAGGCGAAGTGATGTTATCCGGCTGCCAGACTGCACCATGATTGGACTATGTGACTAATTGTTTTGGGGAAGTGAAAAACTTTTACTTTTAATTAGGTGAAAAACCACAGGCATCTTCAGAGTTGGTTTTCACCAGATCTGTGCCAATATTATATTTCCAGTAAAGCTAATCTTTGAGGAATTCACCTGCCTTGGAGTTTTGCTTGCTATGGGACTATTATGTGGAATCCTGACAAGGGCTAGACCTTAATCAGTTTATGGCTACATAACAACTCTAGATTGATTCCTCTTTTGACTCCACCAGTAGGGTCTGCCACTCCTCCTATGTTGTTCTGCTCATTTCCCTATAACTAATACACTTATTGTTCCTCTTGACATTCTAAAGATGTTCAATCAGGATAGAACTCTTCAAATTCCCCTTTAATTGTTGACAACTCTAATTTTTAAGTGTAATCTGTTCCTATTTATGCGAGGAGGGAATTCAGCCCACACTCCATCTTGCATCTGGCAAACTAACACTGCATGCCTCTTGGAGGTCCATCAAGAGGTTGTCAGTTGCCTATATGAATCAAAGATTTTTTGAGGAATCTTTTGTCATAGCTTCATACCCAATCACTGTTAAATGGAGATACAGAATTACAGAATGACCTCTGTGATCATATTAAGAGCAACTGCATTCTCTTCGCTGATGATGTAAAGCTATTCAACACCACAGACAGTACTACTACCCTCCAAAAAGACCTTGACTATGTATCAGAATGGTCAATCAAATGGCAACTTCAAATCTCAAC
Organism: Notechis scutatus; assembly: GCF_049901735.1. Classification (NCBI taxonomy): domain Eukaryota; kingdom Metazoa; phylum Chordata; class Lepidosauria; order Squamata; family Elapidae; genus Notechis; species Notechis scutatus. Next base: position 255,844,254 of record NC_142010.1, on the reverse strand, counting down.
AAATAAATGCTCTGTCTTACATATTGGCAAAAATAATCAGAAAATAAAATACAAGCTAAATAGTCAAGACCTTGTTGAGGATCCAAACTCTGTCAAGGACCTTGGAGTACTCATCTCTAATGATCTAAGTGCTAGAGCCCAATGTAACCACATAGCCAAAAAGGCATTAAGAGTTGTTAACCTAACCCTACGTAGTTTTTTTCTCTGGTAATATCACACTACTAACTAGAGCATACAAAACATTTGCTAGACCAATACTCGAATACAGCTCATCAGTCTGGAACCCACATTATGTATCTGATATTAACACAGTTGAGAAAGTCCAGAAATATTTCACAAGAAGAGTTCTCCACTCCTCTACTCGGTGCAGAATACCTTATGCCACCAGACTTGAAATTCTAGACCTAGAAAACCTAGAACTACGCCGCCTTCGGTCCGATCTAAGTATAGGATATAAAATCATATATTGCAATGTCCTACCTGTCAATGAATACTTCAGCTTCAACCATAACAACACAAGAGCACACAATAGATACAAACTCAAGGTTAATCACACCAAACTTGATTGCAGGAAATACGACTTCAGCAACAGAGTGATCAATGTCTGGAATACTCTACCTGACTCTGTGGTTTCTTCCCCAAACCCCAAAAACTTTAACCTTAGACTGTCTACTATTGACCTCACCTCTTTCCTAAGTGGTCTGTAGGGGGTGTGCATAAGTGCACCAATCATGCCTATTGTCCCTGTCCTATTGTTTCTTTTTATTTTGCTTATAAGTATCCATCACATGTATCACATGTATTCAAAACTATGTTTATTCTTATATCTGTATAATAAATAAATAAATAATAGAGTTGGAAAGGACCTTGAAGGTCTTCTAGTCCAGGGGTTGCCAACTAGTGGGCCGGGGACCACTGGTGGTCCGTGATAAAATTTTGGTGATCCGCAGAGAAATGTCCCCTCCCAAAGCAATTAATCCAGGCTGCGCAGGAACACAAGGCTTGCGTTGCTTTCATTGTGAACAGTGAGGGGAGGGGGGAAAGGGCGGAGGGGGGAACTTGCCCCACTCGCCCCACGTGCCTGGCCTGGCCACTGGGCTGCTTCTTTCTGCTTCTTTCTTCTTCTGCTTTTGGCTGCACGCAAGGAAAGCAGCAAACGTCTTCCTTTGTCTTCCCCAAACTCTGCCAGAAATGAGTCTTTGGGACCCTGCAAGGGGCTGCGCCGGCACGACAAGTCTCACAAAGACTCATTTCTGGCGGAGTTTGGGGAGAAAGAAAGACTTCTGCTGCTTCTGCTGCTTTCCTTGCATGAAGCCAAAAGTCTCTCTCTCTCTCCCCCCCAAGAACGGAGCTAGAGACGGTATCCTTGCATCCCAAATAAAGAACGATTGATCGGTAGGAAAACGGGGTGGGGAATTTTCCTGCAGACTCTTTTGGGGGATTTTCCCAGGGTCTCTGGTCTGTGGGATTTAAAATTATGAGTCGGTTGGTCCCTGAGATCCAAAAGGTTGGCAACCCCTGTTCTAGTCCAACCTTTCTGCTCAAACAGGAGACCCCGTACCATTCCAGACAAATGGCTGTCCAATCTCTTCTTGAAAACCACCATCGATGGAGCACACACAACTTCTGGAGGCAAAATGATCTGCTGTTATTGTTCTCACTATAGCATTCAGAAATTTCTCCTTAGTTCTAGATTGGATTTCTTTAATGAGCTTCCACCCAGTACTGGAAAAAGAGCAACCAGGATGATTGGGGGACTGGAGACTAAAACATACAATGAATGGTTGCAGGAACTGGGCATGGCTAGTCTAGTAAAGAGAAGGACCAGGGGAGACAGGATAGCAGTCTTCCAATATTTGAAGGGCTGCCACAGAGAGGAGGGGGGTCAAGCTATTTTCCAAAGCACCCGAAGGCCAGGCAAGGAATAATGGATAGAAACTGAACAAGGAGAGATTCAACCTGGAAATAAGGAGAAATTTTCTGACAGTGAGAACAATCAACCAATGGAACAGAAATTGCTCTCGGAAGTTGTGGGAGCGCCATCACTTATAACTTTCAAGAAGAGATTGGATTGCCATTTGTCAGAAATGGTGTAGGGTCTCCCGCTTGGGTGAGGGGTCGGACTGGATGACCTGCAAGGTCCCTTCCAACTCTGATTATCTGCTAGCATCTGTTATCTGTTACCATAATCTTTTGTCCTGCCCTCTGGTGTTTTAAGTCAACTGAAGATATGAACAGATAACTTTCTGAAAGCAAATATCTTATAATGTAATTTTCCTTCCCTCCTTGCTTTTCAGTGTCACAAAACACAAAACGGAAGAGGAGAGAGTGAACACCTGCTCACCAAGGAAAAATAAGGTAAAGGTAAAGGTTCCCCTTGCACATATGTGCTAGTTGTTTCCGGCTCTTAGGAGGCGGTGCTCATTTGCTCTGTTACAAAGGCGAAGAGCCAGCACTGTCTGAAGACGTCTCCATGGTCATGTGGCCGGCATGACTAAATCCAAAGATTCACAGAACGCCGTTACCTTCCCACCAAAGTGATCCCTATTTTTCTACTTGCATTTTTACGAACTGCTAGGTTGGCAGAAGCTGGGACAAGTTAACGGGAGCTCACTCTGTTATGCAGTGCTAGGGATTCGAACTGCCGACTTTTCTGATCGACAAGTTCAGCGTCTTAGCCACTGAGCCACCGTGTCTCTGTTAGGAAAAAATACATCTAAGTAAACTGAAACTGTGGGGAGGATGTCAGCCAGGAAAAAAAGTTAATTCTCTGAATGAGTCACAGTTGGCAAATTGTGTTAAGAATCCCACTCCCTAAAGCTTATTTAGATATGTTCAAAATAAAAGGAAAATAAAAGAATCAATATACCAGCTGTTCAGTGCAGATAGCAAAATGCTTACAAATAACAAAGCCAAGGCAGGCCCACTTAACTCTATTTTGCTTCAGTCCTCCTTCAAAAGGAAATTGTGAACAGCGAGATGAGGAGGGTAGGATTGAAATCTGAGGACGACAGAAACTTTGTCAGGATATCTCTTTATTTTACATCTCCAGACCATACCAATAGCACCCAACTGTACTAACGGAGCGAGCTCAAGGTTTTGCTGAACCATTATGTAAAATTATTGAAAAATCTGGACAACACAGGAATGGAGGAAGGGAATATTTTTTTCCCAAATTCAAAGGGTGTGTGTGTGTGAGGGAAGGAGAAGGAGGCTCTGTGTGATCGTAGATCAGTCAATACCTAAAATGGCTCTGAAGCAGATGAAAAAAAGGATTGATCTGTAAGCAATTTGAGGTAATTATCAGAAGTCAGCAGGGATTCGTCAAGAGTTGATAGGCTAAACTTTTTTCTTTCTTTTCTTTTTGCTTTAATCCTTTAGTGGACTGTAGGAATGCTGTAAATAGAGCAGAGCATAACTTCAGCAGAGCATCAAAGCAATCTGTTTAACAAGCAAGCATGTGAGCTGCACAGTAGGAGAATAAAATTAATATTTGGTGGGCTTGAAAAATCAGAATTTTGATTTGTATTTTCCCACCAGAGTGGGAAAAAAGATATCTAATGGAGTTCTATAAGATTCATGTTATTTTTGTAGGCTTAAACAATACTCTTTTTTTTTAAAAAAAACAAATTTTATTAATTTTTTAAAGACAAACAAGACATAAGACATAGGAACATAAAACCTCCTTTCTAAAAGCTACTTATAGGTTTTAACAAAGCAAATGAAACATTATTTTGTACAGCATAGTTCCAAATTATCACATTTCCATTTAAGCATATATATATCTTTTCCAAATTTCTCCCTTTACTTTTATTCAATTATATTTCTTTCTATCAAGGTTTTATTAATTCTCAATCAAACATAAACATACAGAATACAAAACATAAAACATAAAACTTCGTTTTGGAAAGTGGCTTAGCCCTGGGTTACATCTTTTTTACAGACCTAAATCAAATTCATGCTCATCTTGTATACCATTACTTATCTTATTTACCATTCTATATTTTCTATATAACTTCTCCCCTCTTTTCACTCTCTTAATTATATTTTATTTCTTTCATCTTAATTTAAATCATTATACTTGTATCATTTGTCCGTTTTTTTCCAATTATCTATTTAACTCTTCTCTTTAACAGAAAATTTCCCCTAATACTCTTAATTGCTTGATAAAAAAATAAAATAAAGGAAATACTGATCAGATTCACCAATGAAATAAAATTAGATGGAATTTTTGTCTAAGACGATAAGAATAAATCTCAACAGAATTTTCCCAGACAAATGAAATGGGCTGAAAGTAACAGAATGAAAATTCAGAAATACAAATACAAATTTTTCACAGGGACAGGATGAAGGAAGGAATTCTGGCCAGATAATTGCACATGTGAAACAGATTTTGGAGTGATAGTTGAGTGCATATTAAACTGAGTCAATAGGGTAATGTAACTGCAAGAAGACAGATCGATGTGAGGCAACATAAGCATAGCATCCAAATTGTGGGAAAGAATTATTCTAATTCAAGGGAGTCTCAGCTTGACTGTTGTGTCCAATTCTGGACACCATCCTTTAGGAAAGCTTCAGAATTGGAATTGGTCCAGAGAAGAGCAATGAGAATGTTCAGCAAGTTAGAATATAAGCTCTGTGAAAAGAGATGGAACAAGCTGAGTCAGTTTAGCTCTGAGAATCAAAGTCTGAACAGCTTCCACATAAAAAGATGTCACAGAGAAGAAGAATAGGAAAACAGAGTTGGAAGGAGGTCTTTGGAGGTCTTTTAGCCCAGCCTCTTGCTCAAGAAGGAGTCCCTATACCATTCCAGACAAGTGGCTGTCCAGTCTCTTCTTAAAAGTCTCCAGTGATGGAGCACCCACAACTTCTGATGGCAAGCCCTTCCACTGGTTAATTGTCCTCACAGTTAGGAAGTGTCTCTGCAGTTCTAGGTTTCTTCTCTTCTTGAGTAGTTTCCATCCATTGTTTCTTGCCTTTTAGTGCTTTGGATAATAGGTTGCCCCCTTCTTCTTTTTTGGCAGCCCCTCAAATATTGGAACACTGCTATGTTTCCCCTAGTCCTTCTTTTCACAAGACTAGACATACCCAATTCCTGTAACTGTTCTTTGTATGTTTTAGCCTCCAGCCCCCTAATCATCTTCGTTGCTCTTCTCTGCACTCTTTCTAGAGTCTCAACATCTTTTTTTTATCATATGGTGACCAAGACTGGAAGCAGAAGATATTCTCTTTTGTTTCCATATTATAGAAAGGTAGATTCCACTGGAAATAACTTTCTACAAATATGACCTGGTCAACCGTGGAACCAGTGACCCGAAGAGGTGATGGTTTATCTTTTACTGGATCTATTCATGCAGAAGCTGGTCAGGCCTTTGTCCGAGATACTTTCATTGGAATTCCTGCGCTGAGACTTAGGTTGGCCTCAGGGGGTCCATTCACTTCTTTGATTCTACAGTCAGGGGTTGTGGTTTAAGTTTCCTTCCACATGCTACAGTATTGACCCAGCTTTCCCCTGCTATTTTTTTTAATGAAAGAAAACACAGGCTATCACCCTTTCAGTTCTGACACACACTGTTTTGAAATACTGTGGTCTGCCTTTAAAGCTTCATTGCCTGGAGGCCTTCAAGAGCGACTTCATGGCTGGCTGCTGTTTTGTTGAGTTGAAATGCTGCTTTAATGTCCCAGGAGCCAAGAAGAAGAAGAAGAAGAAAAGAAATTGGCCGTGGGATATTCTCCTGAGGGAGACCTTCTGTTGGTAGGTGAATAACAATTGCCTGGGGGGGATGCTGGGCTTCTGCCAGATCTCATAATGTCCCTGAAGGCAAAGGAAAAGGACCAGGGATCTAGGAAGCCAGCAGATAATTCTTCTTGCTTGTTTAATGATTCCAGGAAGACACGCTGAGAAGAGAAGAAGAGAAGAGAAGAGAAGAGAAGAGGAGAGAAGAGGAGAGGAGAGGGAGGGGAGAGGAGGGGAGGGAGGGAGAGGAGAGGAGAAGAGAGAAGAGAAGAAGAAAAGAGAAGAGAAGAGAAGAGAAGAGAAGAGAAGAGAAGAGGGGATTATACCACTGAGTTTGGCTGGACTAGAAACCAACCTTTTCTCAACCCCATTGATGTCTTATTCTTTAAACAGCGATTGAATTCTTAGTTTCTTGGCCAATATTTGGATCTTTGTTTACATAGTCCTTCAAATACAGACAGTACTTTATAACTAGACATAAAACGTTTGCCTTAAGGCACTTCCTGGACAAAGTAGGTTAAGGGGACACAGCTAGAAACGCAAGAGCTCCACAACGCTCCCAGTTGAATTATGATAAGTAGTAGATATTTTTAGCACTGAGGTAACCCTGCGCCATCTTCTTCCCCTGTAAGAATGTAAAGAAATATAGTTCCTGACAGACCATTTTAATGAAATGATCTCCAGTGATGGAAATAAACTAATATTTTGTGAAAGAATCCCAAACGCAAAGATGAATATAGATGGTCTTTGACTTACAGCCACAATTGAGCTCAAAATTTCCAATGCTCAGCAAGATAGTTGTTAAGTGAGTTTTGTCCCATTTTATTACCTTTCTTGCCTCACTTGTTAAGTGAATTACTGCAGTTGTGAAGGTAGTAGCCAGGTTGTTAAGTGAACCTGGCTTACCCATTAACGTTGCTTGTTGATCACAGGATCATGTGTCAGAAAGTCACAAAAGGTAATCACATGATCCTGGCCCACTGCAACGGTCATAAATATGAACCAGTTGCCAAGTGTCTGAATTTTGATCATGTGATCATGGAGATGCTGCAATGGTCATAAGTGTGAAAAATGTCCTAAGTTGCTTTTTTTCGGCGCCGTTGGGACTTTGAATGGTCACTGAAATGAATTTTTGTAAGGACTACCTTTAAGAATTTGAAAATATGTAATAAACTTTGTAAATAGAAATGGTGACAATTTATAAAGATTACTAGAAATACTTGTTATTTCCATAGCGAGGAATAGTTAACTTGATTACTTTATTTCAAGAGGAAAATATGTTCTTATTTGGATATCACTTCTGGAATTTGTGCTTGTGAAGGAAAAAAAAATGAAACGTTGATCTTGGTTTTGTTGATTAGAAAGATTTGGTGTTATAGAAATGGCTAGTTATATATTAATGTGTAAAAGCAAAAAGTTGAGGTTGGAGTGTGTTCATCTTATGCTGAGCTAGGAAGAGTTGCAAGTTAATGCCCCTCTTTCTTTTCCTTCCTTCCTTCCTTCCTTCCTTCCTTCCTTCCTTCCTTCCTTCCTTCCTTCCTTCCTTCCTTCCTTCCTTCCTTCCCCCTTGTATTCCACACCCCCTTTTCTCGTTCCCTTTCCTGCCCTTAATTTCTTCTTTTCTTTTCTTTTCTTTTCTTTTCTTTTCTTTTCTTTTCTTTTCTTTTCTTTTCTTTTCTTTTCTTTTCTTTTCTTTTCTTTTCTTTTCTTTTCTTTTGTATTTTATGTTATAGCTTGGTCCCATGCCATGCAGGGATTTAAAGGTGATTACCTACACTTTGAACAGCACCCAGAAATAAACCAGAAGCTTCTTTTCAGGAAGCAATTGATGCTGCTGCATCCTGAAAGGTTCATGCAAACTCTAAATGCTGCCACCAATGCAAACCGATAGGAAGCTCTGTCTTATTTTATCTTAGGTTAACATGCTGGAGTCTTGCTTAGTTGAAGCTGTCATTCGGGAACCAAATTCAGATATTTCTTGTATAAAGCTGACAGGTATTAAAGGCCAGTTGTAAATTTGCGAGCTATAATATATTGTACATAAATTTATGATAGTCAACCTTTAATCTCTTTTGCATATCCAGAAGAATTGTTGTTCCTTTTCCTGTTTTTTGAATAACGTATTTCAAACGTTCTTGCCAATGACAAAAAATGCAGGAACAGCAGGAAAAAATAGATGCTTATTAGCTTCTCATCTTTGATCCCAGATGGCATCTGATTATGCTTTTTAAGGTAGAAAGAAATGTCTTTGGTTCACTATGATTCATTGCTTTGAAGAATAAACCAGCTTTGATTTCACATGTTCTGGTGCAAATAGTATATTTCTGACTCCTACTGTACAAATAGTCCTCAATTTACCACTGAGTTTAGCGACTGTTCGAATGCACTCCAAAAACTTATCTATGACTGTTCCTCAAATTATGATTACTACAATATCCCCACAGTCATGTGTTCAAAATTTGGGAGCTTGGCAATTGCCATGAGTTTACAACTGCCATAGCATCCCAGAGATCCTGTGATCCAATGGTGGGATTCAATTTTTTTTTTGCTACCAGTTCTGTGGGCGTGGTTTGGTGGGTGGGCATGGCAGGGGAAGATTACTGCAAAAATCCCATTCCCTCCCCACCCCACTAACCTGCTTTCCAGCTCCGTTCTCCTGTGCAGGGCAACAAAAGAAGACCCAGATGATCAGCCGGGACTCAGGAGGCAGAAAATAGATGGGGGGCAGGGCCAGCCGGTTCTTTGCTCAAGAACTGCTCAAAATTTCTGGTTCTCCAGAACTGGCCAGAACCTGCTGAACACCATGTCTTCAGCAAAGTCAATGGGGCAGACATGTTCTTTCCTGCCTTCACCTAGGACATCTAACTCTTGAGCTGCATCAGTGGTGGAATTCAAATTTTTTTTTACTATCGGTTCTGTGGGCGTGGCTTGGTGGGCGTGGCAGGGGAAGGATACCGTAAATCTCCAGTCAGAGGTGATATTTGCCAGTTCTCAGAACTACTCAAAATTTCTGCTACTGGTTCTCCAGAACTGGTCAGAACCTGCTGAATACCCGCCTCTGCCGTGATCCCCATTTGCAGTCTTTCCAGACTGCTTCTGACAAGCAAAGGCAATGGAGGTGGAGCTGGATTTGCTTAACGACTGTGTGATTCGCTTAATAACTGCGGTGATCTGCTTAGCAATCGGGGCAGAATGATTGGGTATGACTCATTTAACAACTACCTTCCTTAGCAACAGAAATTCTGTTCCTAACTGTAGTCATAAATTGAGGACTACCTGTGTGCTTTGAAAGTCTTGCACAGAAGACAAAAACTGGCCCTAGATAATTTATATGCTTAAGGATAGTTTCCTGGTATCATTATATAATTGGGAGCATCAGGCCCTTTGCAATGAAAGCCTATAGAGATTCTCAGTCCTCCAGGTCATGGTTGTTCCAAAGGTGCTTTTTTCAAGAAGCAACTGGACTTTCTGGTTTTTCTTTGAAGACGTTTCGCTTCTCATCCAAGAAGCTTCTTCAGCTCTGACTGGATAGTGGAGGATGGAAAGATTTATATTCCTTGCAGACAGCTGGTCATTTGCATCCTTTTAGAGGGTCTTGAGGCCACTTGGAGGTTTGTCTGAACAAATGGGGTTCAGGAGTATGAACCAATGGGGCGGGAGTATGAACGGATTTCCAGAAAAAAATGCAGACCGTTTGCATTTTAGTTTGAGATACACAGTCTCATTCCCAAAAGCCTGCACCTGTGTTCAACAGTGAAGGGACACAAGACAGAAACATCCTGCAGAAAGCACAGCTCCACCACACAGTCCCTTCAGCGGTTCCACGAAGGCTCCGCACCCATTTGCACGACCCAGGGGACCCTGAGGACACAGACAAACCTCCAAGTGGCCTCAACAACTCTCTAAAAAAATGCAAATGACCAGCTGTCTGCAAGGAATATAAATCCTTCCATTTCCCCACCATCCAGTCAGAGCTGAAGAAGCTTCTTGAAGGAGAAGTGAAACGTCTTCAAAAGAAAAACAGCAAAGTCCAGTTGCCTCTTGAAAAAAAAGCATCTCTTTCAATGAAATCACTAGCTTTCTTTCACTTTGGACACCGTTGATCTAGATCAGCAGCCCCCAGTCTGGACTGGTTTGGTGGAAAGTAGCTTTTCTGTGGAACGAGGGACATGGTTTCATGCGCTGCCTGCATCCCACATGTGCATGGATGGGACTTCACTTACTTGCATGGCCCAGTTCCTGGTAGGCCATGGATTGGTACTGATCCATGGAACGAGGTGGGGGAATCCCTAATTTAGAGTGTACCGTTCATAGGTCAGCTGAAAGGCTCCTAGGGTTTAATATTAATGTTAAATATAATTAATAAATGTTAAATGGCTTCTTTCTTCCCCCAGACAACTAGCATGTCAAGAAACAACCCACAAACTGGCACCAGGGTTTTAGTTTTATCCTTGGTCTCTTTGTATCTTCCTTGCTGATTCGTCCCAATTTAAAGTTAGAAGATAATTCCTTCATCATTGAGCAGACTGCTGTCTTTTTAGGGCTTTCTCTGTGTTGGCTTCAACAAGGAAGGTTGGTGATCTGGTGCAGGCCTGGGTGTTATCTATGCAGATGGGTTTCCCCAGGGGCCATATTAAATCTCTTGTAAAAGGCTGCCCTTCGATTTGCCACCTGGGCCTTGATATGCCACCCGGGTTAATTGAGCCCTCTTGGCAGCAAAAGTAATTACCAAAGCATCTCGCCTCTCATTACTCATCATTAGCTCAAATTGGGGCATACCAACCTTTTAGGCCCATAAAATGGTTATTGCAACTGTTAATATCCTGTTGTGCTTCATGGCATCCACGGTCTTGACATGACTGAATAGGAGAAAATCAATAATGACAGGACAAATTTATTCTAAATGGGAACAGTGCAATTCTTTTAACAAGACACATTGGGTTTCAGTTCAGTGTAGTGTGAAATGTGCTGGACTGGAAGCCAAGAGACTATGCATTATCTAGTCTCACCTTAGGCATGAAAGCCAACTGGATGACTTTAGGCCAATCACCAGGAGATTGTGACTTCTAGTCCACCTTAGACATAAAAGCTGGCTGGGCGACTTTGAGCCAATCACTAGGAGATTGTGAGTTCTAGTCCCAGTTTAGGCATGAAAGCCAACTGGGTGACTTTGGGCCAATCACCAGGAGACTGTGAGTTCTAGTCTCACCTTAGGCATGAAAGCCAACTGGATGACTTTGGGCCAATTACCAGGAGATTGTGACTTCTAGTCCACCTTAGACATAAAAGCTGGCTGGGCGACTTTGAGCCAATCACTAGGAGATTGTGAGTTCTAGTCCCAGTTTAGGCATGAAAGCCAACTGGGTGACTTTGGGCCAATCACCAGGAGACTGTGAGTTCTAGTCTCTCCTTAGGCATGAAAGCCAACTGAATGACTTTGGGCCAGTCACCAGGAGACTGTGAGTTCTAGTCTCTCCTTAGGCACAAAAGCCAATTGGCTGACTTTCGGCCAATCACCAGGAGACTATGAGTTCTAGTCTCTCCTTAGGTATGAAAACCAATTGGATGATTTTGGGCCAATCACCAGGAGACTATGAGTTCTCGTCTCTCCTTAGGTATGAAAACCAATTGGATGATTTTGGGCCAATCACCAGGAGATTGTGACTTCTAGTCCTGCCTTAGACATAAAAGCTGGCTGGGTGACTTTGAGCCAATCACTAGGAGATTGTGAGTTCTATCCCAGTTTAGGCATGAAAGCCAACTGGATGACTTTGGGCCAATCACCAGGAGACTGTGAGTTCTAGTCTCTCCTTAGGTATGAAAGCCAATTGGATGACTTTGGGCCAATCACCAGGAGATTGTGACTTCTAGTCCTGCCTTAGACATAAAAGCTGGCTGGGTGACTTTGAGCCAATCACTAGGAGATTGTGAGTTCTATCCCAGTTTAGGCATGAAAGCCAACTGGGTGACTTTCGACCAATCACCAGGAGACTGTGAGTTCTAGTCTCTCCTTAGGTATGAAAGCCAATTGGATGACTTTGGGCCAATCACCAGGAGATTGTGACTTCTAGTCCTGCCTTAGACATAAAAGCTGGCTGGGCGACTTTGAGCCAATCACTAGGAGATTGTGAGTTCTATCCCAGTTTAGGCATGAAAGCCAACTGGGTGACTTTGGGCCAATCACCAGGAGGCTGTGAGTTCTAGTCTCTCCTTAGGCACGAAAGCCAACTGGCTGACTTTCGGCCAATCACCAGGAAATTGTGACTTCTAGTCCTGCCTTAGACATAAAAGCCAACTGGGTGACTTTGAACCAATCACCAGGAGACTGTGAGTTCTAGTCTCTCCTTAGGCATGAAAGCCAACTGGGTGACTTTCGACCAATCACTAGGAGACTGTGAGTTCTAGTCTCTCCTTAGGCATGAAAGCCAACTGGCTGACTTTCTGCCAATCACCAGGAGACTGTGAATGCTAGTTCCACCCATGGCAAGAAAGCCAATGGAGTGACGTTGGGCCAGTCTGTCTCTCTCTCTCAGCTCAACCCAGGGTTGTTGTTGTGGGGAAAAAGAGGAGGAGGAAGTAGTCATATGTATGTTGACCCACCTTGAGTTACTTATAAAGCAATAAAGGTGGGATAAAAACCAAAATAACTCAAATAGATGCATCCTCTTCTTCTTTTAGACTTCAGATACTTGGAATGGATCGCTGAGGCTTGGTAGAATGGATCAGTCATGAATGAGGCATGTTTCAGGTGATTGGATTGAAGGACTGTTCAACAGAATGAACTTTCAGGAGAGTATCTTGGCACATTGTTACTCCCGTGATCAATCCCTATCCTGCGACAATCATGAAAATGGTGAATGGTGCTGTCCTTTACTGTGGGCCAAGTGAAAGTGTTCCGTCAAGCATCAGGAAAACCAGCAGATCCAGACTGTTTTAAAATGCTATAAAGATTTATTGTAAGCTTGAGCTCGCTACAAGAATCTGAACTACTAATGGCCAAAGGAAATTAGCAGGAGTTAAGAATAGAAGGAATTCAAAGTGGGCTGGACTTAAAACTCTTGTGGGTGCAAAGGGACACATGCAGGAGCGGGATGCTGCTGATATAACAACCGGTTTGGTGATCGTGCGCATGCCCGGGAACAGCTATACACAAATCCTTACCTACTATGTTACTTTGGGGGAGTAACACAGCTGAGGAGCGGCAATCGACTTTTCCACGCTGATCAGCTGGGATGATAAAGGTCATTAGAGTGCAGAGGCAGGCCCACATGATCATCAGAGTGAACTAGTTTGCTCCCAGCTGATCTTCAGAGCTAAGGGTTTGCCCAAACTGGTCTGAACCAGCAGAATCCCACCCCTGGACACATGACACATTTGACACCTCCCTCAGACTCAATCTGGTAATCTCTTCAGAGTTCCTTGGCCTCATTTTCTCTCCTTCTAAACATGACTTATCAATTTATATGTTTATTAAATTTATATGCCACCCATCTCACTGATAAAGTGATTCTGAGCAGCTTGCAAATGGCACAAAGATAAATATAAAAACAAATTAAAATTAGAAAGAGTTACATAAGAACGAAGATCAAGCAAACGGACAGCATGGGGGTGAGATCTTCTTATCCCACCAACCATCTCCATTAAGGAGCTACCCCACCGGGATCCCAAGCCAACTGGCAAAGCCAGATTTTAAGCCCCCTCCAGAAGGGCGGGAGTGTGGGAGCCAATCTCCCCTCCGATGATAGAATGGTCCATAGGGATGGGTACTACATCAGAAAAGGCTCTTCTCCAGGGATGGGATCCGACTGGTGTAACTACTGGTTCGGTGATTTACATTTTGCATGGACATGCGCGCTTCGTGCATGTGTGAAATGTTGTCAGCTTGCAACCTGGACAGCTGAGCAGCGCTGCGCACAGGTGCGCAGCATTTGAAAAAGCACTTTTTTCCTGCTTTTTCAACTGCAACTGTGCCGCGCACAGCAGCTGAGCTTGAAAAAGCAGGAAATAAAGGTCAGGTAAGAGCTCGGTTGGGCGGGCGGGCCAAAACAGCAGCAGACACAGAACAGGTTCTGTTAAGTCTGGAGCGTGGGCGCAAGGAACGGAGACGAGGCATCAGGTAGTGACTCAACTCTTTATTAGTGACTTCAGAACAGAGCGAAATACTTGGGCAGCAGCAGCCCTTTATAGGGCTGGCTGCTGTCACAACAGCCAATGCTTTTGAGTTTGCCGCGCTGGAGCGGCCAATCAGCAGCGCCCGTTAACAGCCAATCAGATCGGCCAGAATTGACCAATCAGGATCCGCTGCTCGCAGGCCAATCAGAAGTGCAGGATTACGAGCCTGCCGTAGAAGTAAAACTATTTAGGATTTTAAAACAGTGTGTTTGCTTAGTCCGTAACAGGTTCTATGTCTGCTGCTCTTCAGAGCTACCGGTTCTACAGAGCCGGACAGAACCAGTAGCATCCTACCCCTGCTTCTAGACCCCACCAGCCAAAATGCCTTAACAGATGGGGTCAGCAGTAATCCCCTTCTTCTGGAACAAGTGTGGTGGGCTAATCCTATTGGGCCAATAGAAAAGCAAGTACCAACAGTTGTCTCAATGTGGAGTCAGGGATGAGCTTCAAATTTTTTTAGGAATGGGTTCTCTGTCTGGTTGCTGGGTGGGCATGGCCATGGTGGGCATGGCCTAGTCGGCCTAGTTGTGGCCTAGTCCTGCACCACGGGGGCGTTTTTGCCTTCCTGAGCTCTGGAGTTTTTCTGGAAGCCGGAAATGGGACCATTTCTGGTCTCCCCAAGCTTCTTGGAGGCCTGTTTTTCGCCCTCCCCGAACCACTGCGCACATCCTGCACTTACCTGCATCCAAAATGGGCTGTGTGGGGACTCCTGGGAGGGGTGGGGTGGAGTGGGCAGGGCCAGCCAGGAGTGGGATTTGGGGGTTCTCTGAATTCTGCAGAATCTTAGCTGTGAATCCCCAGCAGCCCACCCCTGGGTGGGGTTAGTTCAGAGGGAAAATGGTGGGCTTAGCCACCTCTTAAGGTACCTGATGAACAGATGGCAAATGGCCAGAAGGAGGTACAAAGTGAAGTCAGGAGAACTTTGCTGGTGGGCGTCCTTTGTTCAACCGTCTTCTTACACCTGTGGCTTAGCAGTGCTTGTGAAAGAGTGCAAACACCATGCTTAAAGATAGCTAAAAATAGCGAAGCAGAAGTGATGGAAAACAACTGAGGTGTGTGCTTGATTTGAGCTGCAAAGCAAAAATCGTTCTGGCATAGAACGAGCAAGGAGTTCAGTTATGGCCTCATGGCCAAAAGCACCCATAAACAGTTGGCAATAAAAATAACAAAAAAATAAGCATCAGCAGAAACCCTGCACTCTCCCAAACGAGGAAGCAACAAGCCATACATCAGTGAGAGCATCTGGTCCAGCCTGCTTTAGTCCTTCAATTGCAGACCATCATAAAATGCCAAGTCTATGGCTAGATGGAAGAAACACAGCATGTCCTAGAAGAAAAGAATAACAAATCTATTTTATACTTCCTGAACAAGTTCATGAGATTACCGGAATTAGAATGGAATCAGGGGTGGGCTGCTGGGGGTTCACAGGGGTTTGTGAGAGCCTCTAGCTAAGATTCTGCACAATTCAGAGAACCCCCAAATCCCACTCCTGGCTGGTCCCGCCCACCCCACCCCGCCCTTCCCAGGAGTCCCCACGCACGGGTGGGATTCTACCAATTCGCACCTATTCGCTAGAACTGGTTGTTAATGTTCTAAGCAGTTTGGAGAACCGGTTGTTAGAAGAAATGACTGGCCTAATCCTGTAAGGAAGGCAGGAAGGAAACATTCTGGTGTTGCTTACAGAAACTGCCTCTCCGTTAACCCTTATTACATTCTTGGCAGGACTAGACTTCCTGTCTCAGGAACTTCTCTGGAGTTTTTCCCCCCTCCTTTGCTGGTACTTTGCTTGTGTGGAATGACCATTCAAAGTTACAATGGCACTGAAAAAAGTGACTTATGACCATTTCTCACACTTACGACTGTTGCAGCATCCCCACAGTCATGAGAGGCCAGGCGAGGAGATGCGTGCCTCGATGTGAGTGATATTGAGTTGGCCACACCCAGCCAATAACATGACCACAAAGCCACGCCCACCAACTTAGCCACGCCCACAGAACCAGTTGTTAAAAAAATTGAATCCTACCCCTGCCCACACAGCCTGTTTTGGATGCAGTTAAGTGCAGGGCATGCATGGAAGCTCAGGGAGGGTGAAAAATGGGCCTCCTGGAAGTTTGGGAAGGCTGGAACGGGCCCGTTTCTGGCTTCCAGAGAGCCTCTGGAGTCCAGGGAGGCCATTTTTGCCATTCCGGAGGCTGGAGGAAACTGTCCAGAGCTTGGAGAGGGCAAAAACACTCTACCACGTGGTGTAGGAGGCCAACTAGGCCACGTCCACCAGGGCAACGCCCATCCAGCAACTGGGCAGAGAGCCCATTGCTAAAATTTTTGAAGCCCACCCCTGAATAGAATAACAGAATTGGAAGGGACCTTGGAGGTCTTCTAGTCCAACCCTCTGCTTAGGCAAGAAACCCTCCACTATTTCAGACAAATGATTATCCAATCTCTTCTTCAAAACTTCCAGTGTTGGAACATTTACAACTTCTGGAGGCAAATTGTTCCACTGATTAATTGTTCTAACTGTCAGGAAATTTCTCTTTAGTTCTAGGTTGCTTCTGTCCTTGATTAGTTTCCATCCATTGTTTCTTGCCTTGCCTTCAGGTGCTTTGGAGAATAGCTTGACTCCCTCTTCTTTGTGGCAGCCCCTGAGATGTTGGAAGACTGCTATCATGTCTCCCCTAGGCCTTCTTTTCATCAGACTAGACATACCCAATTCCAGCAATCGTTCTTTCTATGTTTTAGCCTCCAGTCCCCCAATCATCTTTGTTGCTCTTCTCTGCACTTTTTCCAGAGTCTCAAATTAAGATCAATTCAAAGCAATGGATGGGAGCTAACCAAGGAGAGAAGCAATGTAGAACAAAGGAGACTTCTTCCGACAGCGAGAACAATTATCCAATAGAACAACTTGCCTCCAGAAGTTGTGAATGCGTCAAGTTTTTAAGAAGCGATTAGACAACCATTTGTCTGAAATGATACAGGTTCTCCTTCTTGAGCAATGTGTTGGACTAGAAGACCTCCAAGGTCCCTTCCAACTCTGTTATTCTGTTAAGATCACCTTGCCTTGATTAAAGGAGAAGTACCATATTTCAAGATCGCTAAGGTAATGTTTGTTATATGTTGTCCATATGACCATGGCCCAGATAAAACTATCCTGTTTCTGCTTGATCCATGTGGCCCTAGAAATGGCTTTCTGATCTTGTTCCAAAATCAACACACTGCAATTCTCCTACCCTTGGATTCTAACTACCAGAGATCCCATATAGTTTAATGCCTGGTTCGTGTTTTTGTACTTCTATTTATATGCGCAATTGATCTTCGCAATCAATACCCTTGTGGGTTTGGAATTTGGGCGTTGCAAGGGGAATCTGTCTGCCTGAATTTTAATTGGTAGCTGATGAGGGCTATTTGGAAGTTTAAGATGCAATGTTATTTTCTGGCTCCTAAATCTGGCTCAGTCTCAAAATCTATAGCAAATAACAAAGTAATTTCTCTGCAAATTTCCCCCAACATAAGGGAAACCAATCACATTAGACTTTTACATCTCACAGAACTTGGTTTTATTAAAAAGCTGATTGGAAATTGGAGAAAGATGAACCTTGTTAAGTCAGAAGTGAGAAAGGTCTTTTTTTCTGGACAAGAATTACAACTATTGAAGGACAGAATTACAGTCTTTTGAAGGTATCTTGGAGGGCATCCTCCATAAAGAGATGTTTATTTATTAATTTATATCCTATATTTTGTGTAACTCAAGACAGCATATAATGCTGTCCTCTTCTCTTTTCCCATAACAACAAAGAGTTGCTGATAGAAGAGAATATTTGTTGAACTATGAGAGCTCTTGTGCTCTCTGATCTTGGTTGTTTTCTTGCAGACATCTCATTACCCAATTAGGTAACATCATCATGCTGTGAGGGAGTGGAGTTTGATTTCTATTTATTTATATACTGTGACTTATCATTGTTGGTGGGACTGTTGTTTTCTTTTGGGGAATTCCTTTGTTAAGATGTTAGTAGTTCCTTGGCTGGGGTATTGTTTACTGCTTGATTGTTGGTCTAGTATTAATGCTTGATCTAGTATTAATCTTGGTGATCATCTCTGCTTGTCTGAGTGTTCATTTGTTACTGAAGAGGTATTTTGTATTTTTTTTGCTTCCTTTTTTGCTTTTTGGTTATCGCTTTTGAATGGTATGTAGATGTTGTTTTATCTCTACGTGTGTGATGACCCAGGGCGTGGCACAAATGCAACACAGTCAGATAAGCAATGAGAGTCCCTTTATTATCTCCAACTTTGCCCCCAATGTCCAGGTTACCTTCTGGATGGAGCAAAACTCTCCCAGGAATAGCTATTGACTGCAGGAAATTAAGTCCAAAACATGAGCAACACAAACTGTAACTTAAAGTCCAAACAAGCCAAAATGAAGTAACTAGTTTGGCAGGGCAGGAGCAAGAATTTCAGAATTGAAGGCATGGCAAAACTCACATGGTTGGGAAGACGCCAGGAACACAGATAAGCCATTACAACACAGGATAAAGTCACGCAGCCTGTCTTTCTTATCAACTATCTTCCCAGCTGCGGCTAATGAAGGAATCAGAGTCCTCTCCTCCACAGTAAGCCACGCAACCCACGTTGCTCTCTTCTCCATTCCTCCCTTCGTGCCCTAGGATGACGAGGAGGTGGGCCTGGGTCTTCCTCTGAACTCCGTCTCCCTTGTTCCATCTCTTCCCTGCTCTGCCCAGCCAGATTTTGCCCTTCCCCAGCCTCCTCCACAGCCAATGGAGCCACACCCCCACACCTTGTCAGCTGTCCAGCTTCCTCCTTGGATTCAGACTCTGGCAGGGGCATGACAATGTGCCTGCAAATGGCTGATGCATCTGAGTAACAGGCTTCTCTAGCATTTTTGGATTTAGCTTGGTCTAGGATGCCCACAATTTCCCATTTAAAACCATGGATAAGTCTGTCTAAGTATTGTGAAATTACAATTTTTTAAACCATGTCTTCTGACTGCTAGTTGGGCTGAGAGAGAAGGGCTGGCCCACAATCACCCAGCAAGCTCTGTGCTAAAAGAGGCCTAGAACTCATAGTCTTCTAATTTCCAGTCCAGTCATTTAATCTTTTAATTCTGCACATCCTGACTTGCAGGATGAAACTATGACATTTATTGTGGTTCGCCAGCAGCCGGTGTAGACGGCAGTGGAATCAGAGAGTGGGAGAAGACTCAGACAAGGGTCCTGCGTCTGATGCAGAGATGGGTCCAGGACCATCTGGGAATTGTGTGCTGACTCCAGAGCCTCCAGAGTATGGCAGCAGTGAGGCAGAGGAACAAGGGGAGCCTGTTCCCAGTACACGTGTGCGCAGAGCTGCTTGAAGGCGAGAGCAGCTGAAACAAAAGGGGCGACTCAGGAGTAAGGCTGGGAGGTGATTGGCCCTCCCATAAGGTATAAAGGACAGGCAAGGATGACAAAACCTTTGCAGGAAGCAAAATCGTCCATTCAGTTCAGACCCATTCTTGAAGCTCTTTGGTAGGTTTTCTTTCTAGTTCATTGGACACTTCTGCTATTGGCAGCACTTCACAGGGAAGAAAGTGGGTGCTTATCTCAAGGCACTGTTTGAAATTCATTACTGGCTGAGAATGAAAATATTTCCCAGCATTGCAATAAAATAAGATTTGTTTTTAAAATAAGTGTGTTTGTAATTATGGTCTTGGAATGCCTTGGTCAGAACAACATTCTTACCTGTCAGGAGAGTGATTTCGCTCACTTTCAACCAAGTTCAGATTGTATCTCTCTGTCTCCACTCCTCTACTCACAACAGAATACTCTATGCCTCCAGCCTTAAAATTTTAGGCTTAGATAACTTAGAATTAGGCCGCCTTCGGTCTGACCTAAGCGTAGTACATAAAATTATCCATTACAATGTCCTACCCATCAATGACTACTTCAGCTTCAACCTCAACAATACACAATAGAGCACACAATAGATACAAACTCAGATACAAACTGCACAAAACTCAGTTGCAGGAAATACAACTTCAGCAACAGAGTGGTCAATGCCTGGAAAAATCTGCCTGACTCTGTGGTTTCTTCCACTAACCCCAAAACTTAACCTCAGACTATTTACTGTTGACCTCACCCCATTCCTAAGAGGGTCTGTAAGGGGTGTGCATAAGCGCACCAACGTGCCTACCATCCCTGTCTTAATGTTCCCTTTTATTCGTATCTATTTCATGTATTAATAATCATGTTTATACTTATATGCATGTGATCCTTGCTTAAATGTAAATAATGTAATTGGGTTGACAATATATAAACTACTGTTGAAAGGTGTCAAAATGCCTTTCTTTCGAGGATTCGATTTTCCCGCTGGGAGAGCTCCGGCGCAAGGATACGGACAACTGCTTGAAAGCTGGATCTTTTTATTTTTCAGGAAGGCGGAGAACAGCGAGAAGTCTGCGTTCCTGGGCTAGCTAGCTTCTTATGGTAAGTCCCTGGTTTTTTATACCCTTTTCTCCCTTTGTAAGTTGATTTTGTGTGAGTGTTTGTATTTGTGCCTAATGTTTCAAATCCTGTTTGAGTTTGTCTTTATTTCCGTCGGAGGGCAAACTCCGCGGGGTGCGGAAGGCAAACTCCGTGGGGTGGCCAGATTGTATTATTGGTTTTCTGTAATCTCTTTTAGCTTTAAGATAGTTTTTCATATTTGTTCTGTGGCAATCTCCTGTCGGTCCCTTTTGTAATTTATATTTTGTGTCTTTTGTCTGTTTGTTTTGCTTATTTGGAATGTCCTGTGTTTGTAAGGGTTTTCTAAATTATCTTTTGTTTCCTTTTCCAATTTGTCTAGTTTTCTTAATTACTTAGGCTTTTGTCTATAGGGATTCTTTAATACTTTTTATTTGATTCCTTTTCCTATGTAAGTTTGTTTTCTGGCTGACCTGATGTTCCCCTTGGGCTTTTCCTGTTTTTTTGTGACACTACTGCCTTTGTGAAATTCCCTTTCCACACTACAAATATATGTGTTTGTAGCTTTAAGGAAAAATACTGCAATGTATTATGCTGTTCATGTTACCTAATTTGGCTAATGAAGCGTCTGCAAGAAAACAACCAAGGACATCTCACTTCAGTCCTGAGCTACAAATATTCTCCTTTATTGAAACTGCATTTTAGCGATTAACTTCTAGATGTGATTGATATTTTTCATCATGTTTTGGTGTAATTAATTAGATGGGCCAATTAAATAGCAACTTAATCAAAGTGTTTCTTTCCAGGTGGAACACTAAGAAGTCTACCATTGGGTATGGTAGCAAAAACATCTGGAAGGGAAGGTATTATAAACAACTGCCAGTATGATGATGCAAAATGGTGTAACTATATTTTTTGAAAATTAAAACCTGGTTGGAGGGGCTATATCAACAGCAAACAGCAAAAATTATAGGAGGTGGAATACAGCTAGTAGTTGAATTACAGCAGTTCATTTAGTTTCAACAGCATTTCAAAAAGGTGACTTCTGACTGTTTTTCACACTTATGACCATTGCAGCATCCCCATGGTCATGTGATCATAATTAAGACGCTTGGCAACTGTCTCATATTTATGACCAGGGCTGGGATTCAAATTTCTTAACAACCGGTTCTGTGGGTGTGGTCTAATTTGTGGGTGTGGCTTAGTGCTCATGTGACTGGGTGGGTGTGGCTTGCTGACTGGGCAACCTTCTGACAAAGAAAAGTCAATGGGGAAGCCAGATTCATTTAACAACCGTATTACTAGCTTAATAAGTGCAGTGATTCACTTAGCAATGGTGGTAAGAAAGGTCATAAAATGGGGCAAAATTCACTTAACAAATGTTTCACCTTGCAACAGAAATTTTGGGCTCAATTGTTGTCATAAGGTGAGGACTACCTATATTCTCCACACGTTTTCCAATACGTAAAAGTATATGGCAAGGGTGTCCATTTTCTCCTTTACTATCTGTTATTGCCTTGGAAGTTGTGGCAAGCAAACAAAATCAGAGAAGACAAACAAATAACCTGAATTAAAATTCAAGGGGAAGAAGACATGATGAAGTGTTAAGCAGTTGATATAATATTAACAATGACACAACCACAAAACTCTACATGACAGCTACTGCAGTAATCAATGACTTTGGTTGCTTTTCTAGATGCAAAATTAATGAAAAGAAAATAGAGATAATAACAAGGCACTTATCCTCTGATGAAGTACGTTCTGTGAAAAAACAAAAAAAACCTCAAAACACCAAACTGGTTGTGAGATAACCAAAGGCCCCTTGAAATACCCAGGACTCCTTCTGACAGAAAATAGGAAAGATATATTTCAAAACAAATTATGGAAAGAAATAAAGCACGATCTTGAAAGATGGAGAAGTCAGCAATGTTCCTGACTAGGATTTACTGTAGTAATAGAAATGAATATATTATTCAGAAGGAACTTTATATTTCAAATGACAGATACTCAGACAAAACCTTGCAGGATTGACAAAGAACAACCCACTGATATTTACGGAGCAGGGAAAATACAAGAGTAAGATTTAAAATTTGACAAGATTCAAGTTGTGGAGTAGCATTTTCCCGATGAAAGATTATGGGGAATCTGAATAATGTCCACCTAGTGGAATATCATATTATCCCTCAGTGAGGTGAGATTGGCTCCATCGTTAATGTCCTTCCAGAAGTTCCTCAAAAGCTGGTAATGTCAACAGGATAAAAGGAGATTTAATGAGGTGTCTGCATTGTGTGAGACATCTAATGCTCTCCCTAGATCTTTTGTTTTGTTCATAATAATAATATTAATGTTTTAATTGTAGTTTTGTAATTATTGTTTTCTGGTTTTATTATAAGTCAACTAGAGTCATATTTGTGTGAGGTGTGCAACATATAAATACGATAAATGAATCAATCAATAAAATTATACCATAAAGGAAGTGGACTATCTTGAATATCAGAATGGATAAAATATCAGAACAGTAGAATATCAATAATAAAAGGAGCAGGTCTAGTTAATGGACTTCATAAGTAAGTATGGTACAAAGAAACAAAACTAGAAAATAATTTGAAAGGACATATAATAAGATAAAGCCTTTTAAAACTGTGGAATCTTTTAAAAGTTAGAATAAATCTGGAATGTTACCTCTAACCTCATTATCAAAGGCTCCCTCCCATAAGGATAATTATAGCAAAAAGATTTAATTACATATGCAAATATACTATATCTGGATTCAAAACTAGATTAAAGTCACTACAGTAGGGTTACCCAAACTTGGAAACTTTGAGACATGTGGATTTCAATTCCCAGAATTCCCCATGCATCTCAATGTTGCAAATGCTGTGAAACCCTGCACTACAGGAACTGCATAACAAAGGAAGGAATTTAGCATGGTTGAGGTATTTAAAAAATAACCAGAAAAAAAGCAATCTCAAAAAAGAAGAAGGGACTTTGAGAAGGAAGACAGAATTTGAAATGCTTATATGAAACCAAGTTGATTTACTAGGACACATTTATAAATGATTGCTGAAATATGACATAGAGACAGAACAAATTAAAAACTGCGATATAATGGATGCAAAACTGAAAAGAAGTAATTACGATGGACCAGTGGGAAATCTTATTGGGAAAAAAAATCAATACAATTTACTCCAAGCTACAATTTAAGGGAAAATTGGTACAAAATGTTCTATGGATACTATATCACTCTGCCTTTGATAGCTAAGCTACATAAAACAGATAACAACTGTTGGAAAGGTCATAACAAAGAAGGGAAGTTTTATTGCATGCAAAAAAATTCAACAGCATTGGGAAAAAAAATACACAAAAAATCACCTACCATCCAACATTCTAAACATTCTAAATAAAAAATATGAGCTGAAACTGTAGACATTTCTATTAAGCAAATTCCAGAAAACATAAATGAAAAATATTATAATTTCCTAAGATATATATTGACTATTGCAAGAATAAATCTAATACAACATCAGAAAAGAGATGCCTTACCTACAATATCAGATTGGGAAACTAAACTGGAGAGTGATGTAGGAGAGGAAGAGGCAATGCCCAGGGATGGAGTCAAGGGATGACTAGCCTAGAATCATTACATGCCCACAAATGCTCCAAGTCTAGCCCATATTGAATTCGATTGACTCTTATCTAGGGCCAATTTAGCGCTGTCTGTTAGTTGACTAGACTCTTGTGCAATACAATATTATATAATATATGTATTGCTTGAGCAATACATCTTCTTAACCAGAACTTAACTTAGGGTCCCAATTCTTTGATAGAATATGCTGCAACGATACACAGTATAGATAATTGAGTGGTACGGTGGCCTAGAGGTGGAGCGCTCACCTCACAATCAGGATGCTGTGAGTTTGATCCTAGGTAGAGGCAGATATTTCTCTCTCTGGGCACAGTGAGAATATATTTGCTGAAACAATCTCCTCATTGGCAACAGGAAGGGCATCCGGCCAGTAAACACTCAGCTCCATTTAGTTGCCCAAGACTCCACCCCGCAAGTGATTACGGGGGTCTTTAAAAGAAGAAGATGATAGACAGTATAGATAATTACTTTCCAAACCTTTCTTTGATAACTCCAAACCTCTTATCCGAAAGTCCTTATGTAAACATCCCTGTTGCATTGGGTAATGGGTTCATGTGTCATTACCTAAGGAAAAACCCCTTTTATTCAATTCTGGTTATGTTGCCTAGGATTGAGAAGTCTGGTATAGATTTCTAATATAAGTTCAACTAAGTTGAAACAGGAATGGCTTCCCATAAATATATCGCAGGGCAAAGCTATTTTGCCCTATGATATATGGCTTTTTAGGAATCAAACAGAAACAAATAATAATTACTAATGTTTGATGCATAGTTCAAACATCTGAACTGTGGCTTGCAGTTAGTGACACAAATTGAAGGAAGGGGAGGATCGGTCACTAAAAATTAATGAATTAAAAAAATGAAATTTTGATTGTGGGTTTTACTGATTACAGTAAATAGATTTGTTGTTATAGAAACGGCTAGTTTATATGGTTATGGAAAAGTAAAAAGTTGAGGTTTGATGTTCTTGACTCTTGATGAATGTATATTTTCTTTTATGTACACAATCCTTGTGTGTCTAATCACACTTGGCCAATAAAGGATTCTATTCCATTCTATTTTCTTATGCACCAAAGGGAGTCAGAAGTCAATGCATTTTTTCCCCTTTCCCCCTTCTTTTCTACACTTCCCCCATCCCCCTTTCCTCACCTATTTTTCCTACTATTTGCTTTTATGTTTTTGTATTTTATATTATAAGCTACTAAAAAACTGTAAACATGAAAAAATTAATGATCATTTTCTTCTTTTAATATTTTTAAAAATTGATTGCAACTGTCTCCTGCCCTACTTTGACAGGCTGACATCTATCAACAGTGAAGTGAACTTTTAGTGCAGCCCACGGGTGGGATTCAAATTTTTTAACAACCGGTTCTTGAACGTGGCCTAATTTGTGGGTGTGGCTTGGTGGTCATGTTACTGGCTGGGCATGGTTTGTATGTAAACATTATAAATATTTATATAAATATTGATTTTTTTATAAAAAAGGAGCAACTTTTACCCAAAACCAGGCAAAGCAGGCAGGCAGATTGAGTTGCTCACAGAATCACAGATTCATTCAGAGATCTGTGAGATCAGTTACTTGAGCTTGTCACATAAAATTTGCTTGCAAGCAAACTCACAAAATTAACTCACAGCACACCATGTATGTAAATATTGAATTTTTTTAATTCAAAAAAGAGCAACTTTTACCCAAAATCAGGCAAAGCAGGCAGGCAGATTGAGTTGCTCACAGAATCACAGATTCATTCAGAGATCTTTCTGCCATTGGCTAGCTGAGTCTGTCACATAAAATTTGCTTGCAAGCAAACTCATAAAATTTACTACCAAGCAAACTCACAAAATTAACTCACAACACACCATGTATGTAAAAATTGAATTTTTGTTAAAAAAGAGCAACTTTTACCTAAAATCAGCAGAGCAGACAGATTGAGTTGCTCACAGAATCACAGATTCACTTAGATATCTGTGTTCCTGCCATCAGCTAGCTGAGTCTGCACTGCTTCAGTCCTAAGGAAGGTTGGGCTCTGCTTAAAAGCAGAGCCGAAGATCTAAAGATTAGATAGAAAGCAAGAAATCCACCGATTTCCTGCTTTCTAGCTAATCTAAATCTCCCGGCACAGCGGAACAGCTGATGGTCAGAAAAAGGAAAAATAGCAATTTAACAGGCAAGTTTGCCAGATAAGGAATGAGTGGGCGGGGAGGGTTCCCACGGGCCACGTGGGCAGGGCAGCCTTGTGTTCCTGCGCAGCCTGGATTAATTGATTTGGGGGGTACTCTGGGGGTGACATTTCTCTGCAGACCACCAAAATTTTCTCACGGACCACCAGTGAGCTAGGGGTCCTTGGGCCAGTCACTTTCTCTCAGCCCTAGAAAGTAGGGAATGCCAAACCACTTCTGAAAAACCTTGCCAAGAAAACCTTGAAAGACTTGTTCAGGCAGTCACCAGGAAGCCAACACTGACTTGAAGGCAACAAACAACAATAACCACAATCACAGCAACAACAACAGGAACAAAGAGGCATTGTTGTGTGTAGTAGTAAAGAGCTAATCCTTTAGGCAAAGAACATCATTTACAGTAGGGTATTTTGAAATGATGGGAAACAGCCTTTGCTTGAAAAAAATAAATAAATAAATGGAAACCCATTGTTGACTCAACCATCCTTGGACTAAATGGAAGAATGATAAGTCCTTGTAGAAAGTACACCATCCTTCTGATCAGAGGTGGTATTCAGCAGGTTCTGATCAGTTCTGGAGAACCGGTAGCAGAAATTTTGAGTAGTTCAGAGAACCAGAAAATACCATCTCTGACTGCCCCCGCCCACTATCTCTTCTTTGCCTCCCGAGTCCCAGCTGATTGGTGGGTCTTCTTTGGTTGCTCTGCACAGGAGAACGGAGCTGGAAAGCAGGTTAGTGTGGTGGGGAGGGAATGGGGATTTTGCAGTAACCTTTCCCTGGAGTTGGGAGGGAATGGAGATTTTACAGTATCCATCCCCTGCCATGCCCACCAAGCCATGCCCACAGAATTGGTAGTAAAATTTTTTGAATCCCACCACTGCTTCTGGTAATAGACTTCAATTCTTTTGTGGGCCAAAAAAATGGGATTAACTTTTACATCCTGGAAAGGACTCCCATGTAACAGTTCATGATGATGTTACCTAGTTTGGGTAATGAAACTTTCTGTAAGAAAACAAGGAAGCTCAGAGAGCACTAAGGACCCCTCATTGTCATTATTTTCATTTATTTATTTATTAAAATTATGTCAGTATATAAGAAATTATGAGCTGGGATAGCCATAACAAGTCCGTCAGTGGGAACTGTTTGGTGACTAAGAAACAGCACCTGTTGTAATGGTTTATCCCTGGATCTTTGCTTCTGTGATTATTACTTCTGGATTCTGAGTTCTGGTTCTGACTTCTGCTACATGGGTATTGTATACATGCATCATACTGGTTGTGTGCTGGTTGGATTGCTGCAAGCTCCAGCAATTTATATGCTCTCCATCTCCCTATCAAATGACTCTGGGCAGCTTACAACACCACAAGTAACTGTATAAAACAATTAAAAGGTTAAAACCATTAAAATATTAAAAAAATGAAAAGTAAAACATTAAAATTGACAACAAAGTGGCTAAAAAGGACCAGTGTGTAAATGAGACGGAGGTGAGATATTCTGATAGTCTACTAGACACCTCTATAATGGGATGTCTACATCTAGTGGCACCTAGAAGTCTCTCTCTCTCTCTCTCTCTCTCCCTCCCTCCCTCTCTCTCTCTCCCTCCCTCCCTCTCCCCCTTTTTTAATCTTATGCCATATTCAGCATTTCATGCTGTGATGATTTTGGGATGAAAGCAGCTGTCCAAGCTGAAACCTTGCCTGCTGTTTCCATTTGTCTCCTTGCTTGCTGATCCAGCCCTGTCTTATTACTAACTCCAAATGGTGTGCTTCTTCTCAAGATGTTCATTTAACTGGAAGAGAAAGCTAATCTGAAATTAGAAGAAAAGTGACAGTCAAGTTTGAAAACTGTAATTTGGCTATCGCAAACCCATTATTTTGACTGTGCATCACTGAGACAGCGAGAGAGAGGAAGAGAAAGGAGGGCAGGAGGAATAAGTAACATATGAAGGTTTTTATTTAACATTAAACACTCACTGGGCATATGATAATGGAAGAGAAAATTGAATTTTATTGTTCTGCTTATACACTGAGTGGACATTACATTAATAATATGATACTCTGTTTCTGGTCAGTTAAACAAGATGTCTACAAAAATACCAGTGCTCAGAGTGAAACTAAGATTCTTACCAAAGGCTATGAGAAAAAATGTTGTGAATTGAAGATAAGGCTGACCTAAGTCAAGCAAAGAATCCCTAGAAATTTGATGGATTGAGGAGCAAGTAGAATATATTGCTTCTGGAGCATAAACCTCCTGATGCTGAAGGTCCAAATGATTCCAAAGAGTCAATTGTATTTCAACATCATCTCTCTAGTATTCAAATCTTTGCCAAGCCTGGCTCTAATATTTGGCACCCGTTATGCCAATGATGGATGGATCTCTATGGATGATGGATCTCTATGGACTTCCTGATATTTCCCACTGCATGAATTGCAACCCTGAGCAATCTTAACCACACCTGGTATAGCATTGAATTTTGTTATGGATGGGCCATTGGTTTGACCCAACAGACCTCTTTTGTGTGAAGTGTTAGTACAACTTTATAATGCCTTAATAAGACCACACTTGGAATATTGAATCCAGTTTTGGTCATCACAATATAAGTAAGATAGCAATAGCAATAGCAGTTAGATTTATATACCTCTTCACAGGGCTTTACAGCCCTCTCTAAATGGTTTACAGAGTCAACATATTGCCCCCAATATTCTGGGTCCTCATTTTACTGGCCTTGGAAGGATGTAGGGTTGAGTCAACCTTGAGCTTGGTGAGATTTGAACCTGGTGAGACTCAAACTGCCAAATTGCAGGCAGCCGGCAGGCAGCAGAAGTAGCCTGCAGTACTGCACTCTAACCACCACACCACCATGGCTCAGATGTTGCGACTCTGGAAAAGTGCAGAGAAGAGCAACAAAGATGACTAGGGGACTGGAGGCTAAAACATATGAAGAATGGTTGCAGGAATTGGGTATGTCTAATTTAATGAAAAGAAGGACTAGGGATGACATGATAACAGTGTTCCAATATTTGAGGGGCTACCACAAAGAAGAGTGGGTCAACCTACTCTCCAGAGCACCTGAGGGCAGGACAAGAAGCAATGAATGGAAACTAATCAAGGAGAGAAGGATCCTAGAACTAAGCAGACATTTTCTTACAGTTAGAACAATTAATCAGAGGAACAACTTGCCTCCAGAAGTTGTAAGTGGTTATAGGGTTTCCTGCTTGAGTAGAGATTTGGACAAGAAGACCTCCAAGGTGTCTTCCAACTCTGTTATTCTGTTCTAACTTTACAGAGGGTGAAGCAATCAGTGGTTATTTGTTATAATAATTTTGCATGTCATCAAATCGGGAACTGGATTATATAAAATGTTGCAACCATCTCTTGTCTCCATTATTTATCTAGATGATGGGCTAGAGATCTGATCTAGCTTGGTTCTGTTTAGGTTTCTAATAGGTAAGGAGATACTTTAGAGCATCTGAGCATCAAAACACTCTTGTTGAATTATGCCATTGGCGCATTATCCAGCATTCTGTATGAAATTGACGAACCAGATCCATTTAGGAAGTTTATGAGGCTGGACTGGACAGTATAGAGCCCACTTTCTCCATTGTATTCCAGTTTACTGCCTAGGATTCAGGAGGGAGGAATAGTTGTCAGGAGCCATTGAAAGCCTAATCCTCCAGGAACTCATTTGTCCCTTTTCAAAACCATCTCAGTTGGCTTCTGTTACACACAAATCCCGCAATTCTGGTGTGTCATTGTTGAATCTCCTTGCATTCAATCCTGAACAAGAAAATCTCCCTTTCTATACCATGCATGCTTTTATACTAGTAAACTACTCTATCATTTAAAGCTAAGGAGTTCCAATTGCTGTATTTTCACCTTGCAGGGAAGCGGCTGCAGCCTCCTAATCATCTTGGGTGCCCATGCTTACCCTTTCTACCTCTGTAATAGCCCTTTCAAAGTGCAGAGACCTGACCTGAATATAACACCCCTGTTATGTCTGGTAACGTGGGTGCAAGAACGGAGACGAGGCATCGAAATAGTGACTCCAACTCTTTATTAGTGACTTCAGAACAGAGCAAAATACTTGGGCAGCAGCAGCTCCTTTTATAGAGCTGGCTGCTGTCACAATACCCAATGGGTTTGAGTTTGCCGCGCTGTGAGCGTCCAATTGCGGCGACCCGCTGTCAGCCAATCAGATCAGCCAAAAACGACCAATCACGATCTGCTATCAGCGGGCCAATCAGAAGTGCAGGTTTACAAACCTGTCGTGGAAAGAAAACTATTAGAATTGCAAGCCAAAGAGCTTGCTTAGTTCGGAACAACCCCAAATCAGATTTTGCACAAACTTGTCCAAAGACGTTATAGTGGCAGTTCTACTGAATCCAAGCATGGAAACTGCCTTCCCTTTTCTTCAAGATCTGAGTCAAAGATCAAGGTCAAAGCACCCGGAGGCAGGACAAAAAGTAATGGAAGGAAACTAATCAAAGAGAGATCCAACCTTGAATTAAGGAGAAACTTCCTAACAGTGAGGACAATAAACCAGTGGAACAGCTTGCCTTCAGACATTGTGGGTGCTCCACCACTGGAGGTTTTTAAGAAGAAACTAGACAGCCATTTGTCTGAAATGGGACAGGGTCTCCTGCTTGAGCAGAGGGCTGGACTAGAAGATCTCCAAGGTCCCTTCCAGCTCTATTCTGATTCTGATTCCTGGCAGATAGAGGGATAAATCCCTGCAGTGTTCTTGGCAACATTTCAGAAATGGTTTACCCTTGTTTTCTTCTTCCTGAGGCTGAAAGGGAATGGGCCCAAAGTCATCCAGCTGGCTTGATATCTAAGGCTGGACTAGAACTCACAGTTCCCTGGTTTCTAGCCTGGTGTCTTTAACCACTGTAAGGTCCCAGAAGTTTCCCTGATATGCCAAAGAGTGAAACTCGAGACGAGGTTTGCAAAAAATAACAGTTTTTTAAATTCTTTGGCCAAAGCAAAAAGTCTGGGTGAATACTATGTCCAAAACAGTCAAAAGGCATGAAAGGAATAGCCACATCCTGCAAGAGTGGCTCAGAATATTATATAAATTTTATGCGGATAGAAACAAAGTTTATCCAATCAGAGACAAAGGTTCATTATTAATGTGGGCAAGGTCTCTTCCTTATCCATGGAGCGTTCTTTGTTCGTGCTCTGTGCATGCTTTGTTATTGTACACAGTATCCCTTGTCCTTGTGTGTTCATGCTCCGAGGCAGCCCCTCCCCCTATCTATGGAGCCGGATGTTCCTGGGAATGGTCTCCAACGGATGTGTCTAGCTCTGAAGCAAATTGCAGAGGTGAGAAACCAGATAGAAAAAGGACACGATTCTCTTACAGAA
Organism: Notechis scutatus; assembly: GCF_049901735.1. Lineage (NCBI taxonomy): Eukaryota > Metazoa > Chordata > Lepidosauria > Squamata > Elapidae > Notechis > Notechis scutatus. The sequence goes on along the minus strand of NC_142010.1, from coordinate 255,812,715 downwards.
TGAATTCCTAACAAATGATTCCCAGCAAAATAGTACAAGCAACTCCTTTAACAGAAGCAAAGAGCAAAGGTTAGACTGATTTCATGTCCATATGTCGTTTCACCACTATACCTAACTGGTTCTCCTAACTCACTGATAGCCGCCGTACTGGAGTCTTGGCACTTAGAAGACTGTGATTGATACCAACTTGGTTCTACCCCAAAATCCCAGCAACCAGTTCTCTGCCCAGTTGCTGGGTAGGCATGGCCATGGTGGGCGTGGCCTACGGGAACTTCCGGTTGGGCTCATTTTTCACCCTCCCAGAGCCTCCACGTGCATCCTGCACTTACCTGCACTTACCAAAACAGGCTGCGTGGAGACTCCTAGGAGGGGTGGAGTAGGGTGGGTGGGGCCAGCTGATCAATTCAACTACCGGAAGCGGCCCTCCGGAGCTCAGGAGAGGCCATTTTCGTCCTCCCAGAGGCCCAAGGGAAGCCTCCGGACCCTAGGGAAGGTGAAAAACAGCCCTCCTGGAAGCCCCCACGCCCACCAGGGCCACACCCCATCCAGCAACCAGACAGCAAACCGATTGCTGGGATTTTTGAATCCTACCCCTGGGCCTAACATTTACATTAGAGCTAAACAGCATTGCTCCTTCACCCCCATTGGACCCTACTTAGCACATCTGATCTGAAAAAGAATATGAGAAAGAGAATGTGGGATACATTGATTGAATTGCTCCGTCTTTGATATTTGGGGCCCGAAAGGGAGGAACAGGGAACCCCTGAAAGGGAGACTTTGGTGATCACTCATTAAAAGTTGGAGTCAGCTTTGACCATTTATTTATTAAATTTATATGCCACCCATTTCACCATCAAGTGACTCTAGGCGGCTTATCAGATTAAAATGACAACATAACATATGAACACATTTAAATAAGATATATTGACATTAAAATTAACAAACATAGCTAAGAAAGGAACTGCTATACAATTGGGTGGAGATGGACTCTTTTCTTAATCCACTAACTATCTCATTTAATTTATTTTTACAATTATCCTAAGTGGTTAACAATAAAAAAAGGAAGCCTCCGTTTAAAATTAATAGTTAAAAGCTGCTTTGGGGATCCTTCTTTTATTTCAATTGCACCATCCTGGTTCAGCCCTTTCTTCCCTTCCTCCATTTAGTAGCCTTACTCACTCTCCCTTTTGTGTTACTGTTGGAAATCAGTGGCATAATTTCTCTGCTGTTCTAGACTCTTCGTTCATTTGCTAGTCGAGACTTTATCCTGGAGCTAAGAGGTTTAGAAATCCAAAATATAAAATAACATAGGAGAATGATTATGTGAGTTCAGGGCTGGGAGTGGTATAGTATGAATATAGGTAGTCCCTGACTTATACGAAAGTTTGTTTAGTGACTGGTTTAAATTACAACGGCACTGGAAAACGTGACTTATGACCATTTTTCACAATTACGACAGTTACAGCATCCCCATGATGAGATGATCAAAATTCAGATGCTTGGTAACTGACTCATATTTATGATGGTTACAGTGTCCTAAGGTGATGTGATCCCCTTTTGCAACCTAATGGCCAGAGGGACAAATATGCTCCAACGTATTGATCTTTATGTACTGTTGTTGCACTCTAGCTCCTTCTAGTGGCCAGAGAGACAAAATACTAAGTATGTTGTTTGAAGCTGACCCAACCTCTTTACCCATCAGCCTGCACTCTCAAACCAAGTGCACACTGGGAAACCAGACTCCACTTTCCTTTAGCATTTGGAGAAGGCAGAAGCACAAAGAAGAATTCATGACACATGGTCATCCAAGGACAAACTGCATCCCCCCCACACAGAACATTGCTGGTGAGATTTAAATTACTTGTATTTATTAATTGTAATGTTCAGTAGTAACTCAATGCTGCCTATCTTGTATTTGGTTCTCATTGTATGTATCCCTATTTTCCCCAGTTTCACCATATCCTGTTCTTTCAATCAAGCATCCAGATCTACGCACAATGATCTGTTTTACTGGAGGATAGGTGGGTTTAGCTGCATGTCGAGCTGAACACAAACTAACATGTAGTGAGGATAGAACAACTACTTACTTAAAAACTGCAGTGATTCATAGTGATTCAACAGTGATACAACAGTGGCAAGAACAGTTGGAAAATGAGGTAAAATTCACTTAACATCTGTTTTGCTTAGCAACAGAAATGTTGGACTCACTTGTGGTCCTATGTCGAGGACTAACTGTACTAACCAGGCTCAACTTTGTCTAGCTTTTTCTGGGATTGTTAAAATTGGCTAACTGCTTTCGGGATTCCTGACGGTGCCTGTGCATTTTCTGTCATTTTCCATGCTGAACTGCTCCCTGAACATGCCAGAGTAGAATCCATTAATACATTAAACTTCCCAAGCTGCATTTCTTGCTAAAAAGAGCAAATTGATGAATGTATTTCTGACTGCACCTCCATTGGCTTGCACAGCACATCAGACCCGATGTAACAACTTTTGCCTTCTCCAACTTGCTATTTTCCATATGTAGGGTAGGTAGGAAACCAGCAGAATACCAATGCAGCTTCTACTCTTTTGTGTAAATATATTTTTCTTTCTTTAGGTCTTTGCACTTATTTTGAGGAAAATACCGGGCATACAGACACACACATATGGCAGGGAATGTTAAATCAAAATTATTCTTTTTCCCCCTGTTTGAATGAAAATAAAATATCATCATTTTTCTCACAGGAAAAAAAATGACCCTGAAAATTCAACTCTCTCGTTGAAAAGCAAATATAGACTACAACTTTGGCCAACTGCAGTGCGTTATTCTCAAGAGTGACAAGCTTGATGCTCAAGAAAAGTAGGTATCGATGCAATAAAAACCTCTCTCACAATGGTTGTTGTTAAATATATTTAATTCTTAGATTTATACCCTGCTTTTCCTCCAGGAACTCGAGGCAATGTATACAATAGAGGCCATCCTCCTAATGACCATAGTTGAGCCCAAAATTCTAAACAAGACAGTTGTTAAATGAATTTTGCCCTATTTTACGACCTTTCTTGCTGCAGTTGTTAAGTGAATCACTGCAGTTGAAGAATTAGTAACACGGTTGTTAAACGAACCTGGATTCCCATTGACTTAGCTTGTTGCAAAAGGTGATCACTTGACCATGGGACACAGCATCGGTCCAGCAATTGAATTTTGACCATAGGGATGCTGCAATGGTTGTAATTGTGAAAAATGGTCATGTCACTTTTTTTTCAGTGCCGTTGTAACTTTGAACAGTCTCTACAGTTGAAAAACCATAAGGAAGGCTGAGTGCCAAAGAATTGAGGCCTTTGAACTATGGTGCTGGAGAAGACTCTTGTGAGTCCCATGGACTGCAAGGCGATCAAACTGGTCAGTCCTAGAGGAGATCAACCCTGACTGCACTTTAGAAGGCCAGATCCTGAAGATGAAACTCAAATACTTTGGCCATCTAATGAGAAGGAAGGACTCACTGGAGAAGAGCCTAATTCTGGGAAAGAGTGAAGGCAACAGAAGAAGGGGACGACAGAGAATGAGGTGGTTGGATGGAGTCAGGAAGCAGTAGACGTGAGCTTAAATGGACTCCAGAAGATGGTAGAGGACAGGAAGGCCTGGATGAGGGCCTTGTCCATGGAGGCATGAGGGGTTAGACATGACTTCGCAACTGACAACAACGACAAAAGTTGAAAACTATAGTTCCATTTTTTCTTACAACAGCAACCCTATTCCCTTGGGCTGGAAAAGAATAACTGGTCCATGAGTTTCCAGGGTTTGAGAATGCTGTTGAACCTGAGTCTTTCTGGTCCTTGCCCCACATCTGACTTTACACTATACTGGTCATATTATGTATTGGTGTTCTGAGTGATTCCAAAGTGGTATCTCTGGACTTGAACACGGCAAGAGGAACTGTGTAAAAACATTATCCAGAGGAGCACAAACATACCGTAGCAATTCACAATGCCAGCAATAGGAAACAGATCATTTGTGCCACATTTTTCAGCAAAATGGATATCCATACAACTTTATCAAAAAGTAGTTGACTACACAACATGCTGCATCACAACTGGTACAACCTATGAAAAGGCTAATACTCCCATCCATCAAAAACTAGTGGTAGTATTCTACCGGTTTGACATGGTTTTGCCGAGCTGGTAGCGCCGATGAGCAGCGGAAACTGAACCTCTTTTCTCTGATGCTCTGCTGTTGGGTTTGTTAAACAAAACCAAAAGACACAGTTACCCAAGGAGAAAGAACAGGGCTCATCAACAGTATACAATGCAAGGACTGCAAAAGCCACCGTATAGGACAGATAGGCAGTAGACTAGAAGAACACATCCATGAATAACAACTACAAGACATGGAAAAACTCAACCACAGATATGATACAGACATGAAAAAGTATGGCTTTTTAAAAGGATAAACAGTCTTTGATCTGATATTGTTGAACTCTGATGAAAAATTAATTAAGAATATATATACTTTTTTTTACTAAACTGGAAAATGGAGGACGAACAAGTAAAAGACAATGGCAAAGTGGGTCAAACACTTTGGTTGTAATATAGAACTAGAGAAATGGCAAAACCTATGGGAAAGGAACTATAAATTGACAATGGCAACTTCTTATAAAGAAAATTTATATAAAATGTTTTATAGATGGCACTTACTACCTGCCAGGTTAGCTAAAATCTTTAAAAATATGTCTAGCAAATGTTGGAAATGTAACCAAAAAACAGGCCCGTATTATCATATGTGGTGGACAAATAGGCAAAAAAAAAATTAGGCAAAAATACATGAGTGATCAGAAGTCAATGTATGTTTTCCTTGACATGGGGTGAAAAATATATATAGTGTCAAAGCATCTCTCTTTGCCTTTTCCAAGGATGACCTTGGAGCTTATCTACAGCTGAACATTGGTGAAGTTCACTTCAATGAGAATTTTCAGGCCGTGAAGAAAGTACCCAAGTTAACTAGGATTATTCACCACAGTATTTTTTAAGTTTTTAATATAATAATTCCATCTTCAGTTGAACTTCACCCCAATACCAATTTTAGGATACTGGTAGTCCTCTAGTTAAAATGGATGTGGTGGCTCAGTGACTAAGACACTGAGCTTGTTGATCAGAAAGGTCGGTAGTTCGGTGGTTCGAATCCCTAGCGCCATGTAACGGAGTGAGTTCCCGTTGCTTGTCTCAAGCTTCTGCCAACCTAGCAGTTTGAAAGCATGTAAAAATGCAAGTAAAAAAATAGGGACCACTTTGGTGGGAAGATAACAGCACTCCGTACGCCTTTGGCATTTAGTCATGCTGGCCACATGATCACAAAGTAGTCTTCAGATAGTGCTGGCTCTTCGGCTTTGAAACAGAGATGAGCACCGCCCCCTAGAGCCGGAAATGACTAGCACATATGTATGAGGGGAACCATGACCTTTACTTAGTCCTCGAGTTAGCCTGTTTATTATGGCCATGTCATAATGGTCATCATATGAGTCAATTATGAGACTGACACAATTTTATGGTGTTTTTTGCAGTGTTCAGGAAATCACTGTGATTTTAAATGTGAATGATGGTTGTTAATTGAGCACAGGAGTCGTAAGTGCGAACCCATTGTTCACTATGCAGTAGGCACGGTTTTGCCAAAAATACAGAAATGCCAGTTTTCAGCAAAACCATAGCAAAACACAATTATGTGACAGTCAGGTGTCAATGGCTGTAAATGCAGCAATGTTGCTGAACATTTGAAATGTGTTTGTGTGAGACTGTGAGAACTTTAGATCTATGTCTTAAGTCATAACTTGAAAATGACTGCTAAGCAACCAGTTGTAACTTGAGGATTGTCTGCATTAATCATACAGGTTGTGATGACCCGGAGTGTAACACAAATGTAACAAAATCCAAAACGTAAATAAATGTCCTTTAATGCCTCCAACTTGGCCCCGCTGTTCAATAATTCTCAGTTGGAGATTAAACATATTCAAAAATAGTCTTCAAAAGAAAGCAATACAAACTACAGTGAAAGAATTTCCACAACGGTCCAGGATAAGTAATTTCCAACTTCAAGGAGATAACAAGGCACAGTCTGTTGGAGGGACACCAACCAAGATAACCCAAAATAAGACACGCTTTGCTTCTGGCAACGCTGTGTTTTAACCGTCTCTCTTAAATACTATTCTCCCCAGCTGCAACCAATGAGGGGGATCATGACCACTTCCTCTCTCGTAAACCAAATTGTTTTCTTCTCTGTTCCTTCCTGCCTGTCCTAGAACGGAGAGGGGATGGGCCTGGTTCTTCCTTTGACTGCCCAGCCGGCCTCTGCCCTTCCCCAGCTTCCTCCACAACCTCCGGAGCCATACCTCCACTCCCTGTCGGCTGTTCCTCCTCTCCCTCAGAGACCGACTCTAACAAGGGCACGACACAGGTAGTCCTCAAGTTACAACAGTTCATTTAGTGACTGTTCAAAGTTATAGCAGCACTGAAGAATGTGACTTATGACAATTTTTCACAGTTATGACCTTTGCACATCCCCATGATGACGTGATCCAAATTCAGATGCTTGTCAGCTAGTTCATATTTATAACCATGGCTGTGTCCCCTGGTCATGTGATCCCCTTTTATGACCTTCTGACAAGCAAAGTCAAGCGAGATTCACTTAACAACTGGGTTATTAACTTATCAACTGTAGCGATTCACTTAACAATTGTGGCAAGAAAGATCATAAAAGGGCAAAAACCTCTTAACAAATGTTTCCCTTAACAACAGAAATTTTGGGCTCAATTGCGGTGGTAAGTCAAGGATTACTTGTATTGTCTGACTCATCTGGTTGTATCTATTGGACTAGACCAGGGGTGGGCAAACTACGGCCCGGGGGCCACATCCGGCCGTTGGTCTGTCCAATGCGGCCCGCCCCTGAAAAAAATAACTGCCATTGGTCTGTCCAATCCGGCCCGCCCCTGAAAAAAATCGCTGGGTGTGGCGTATTGCCCTGTGTCGCGTGGCCCCCAAAGCTGCAAAACAGTGCGGAGCGATCTAGGGTAGGAAAGAAAAGAAATTTGCAAAGGCCTTGGCTGGGAGTTCAAAATCACCTTCAAGTGCGACCTCTCCGAAGGTGAGTCCCCTCCGATCCCCTTTTTTTCCCGGGCTTCCAGGCTTAAACTTTGCAAAGGCAAAGCTTGCAGGCTGGAGCGTCTTCCCGCCGAGGAGCGGGAAAGGTTCCACCCGGCGGGAGGGGGGGCTGCTTGGAGCTACCTAAAGCTAGGCCGCTGCTGGTGGAGCCTTGCCCTGCCTTGGTGCCCGTTTCCCAGCTCGGCGGTCCTGCTCGGGCGGCACTTTAAAAGCCTGCTCCCAGCACCCGAGCAACTTCCCAGCAACTTTCGGCTTCCTTTTAACTTGCGGGCACTCGCGCCTGGCCCCGAGCCGCGCGGCAGAGGAAGCCCGGCGGGCGGGCGAGCTGCTTGGAGGAGGCGACCGGCGGTGCTCCGGCAGCAGCAACAGGCAGTTTCGCCCAGGCTCCGCTCAGGTGTCTGGCTGGGGCTGTGAGGAGTTGCTACCGCCGGCGCAGCTCCGTGCGGCTCCAGTCCCGCATTGCCTTGGGAAGGAAAAGGCAAAACCAGGAGCCGCTGAGCCTGAGCCTTGGTGCCGCTGCTCCCGTTGCAAAGCACCGCCGCGGCTCTTCCTTTTTGCCTTTCCCTTCCCGAGGCAACGCGGGACTGGAGCCGCGGGCCGCGCCGGCGGTAGCAACTCCTGACTCAGGGGGCCTCCGAGGGGAGGAAGGAGGAGAAGGGGGGAAGGGGGCGATTCCCCAAAAATCTTGTGCTGACCCGGCCCGTCTGTCAAATTTTAAAAGTCAATGCGGCCCCCGAGCCAAAAAGTTTGCCCACCCCTGGACTAGACAGAGGTCTGTGCTATTCCTTCGGATGATAGGATGCCCGATTAGAGAGTGCTGCAGTGGCCAAGAGGTGCAGTTGTCGCCTCATAATCAGAAGGCTGTGAGTTCAATCCTAGGTAGAGGCAGATATTTCTCTCTCTCTGGCCACAATGAGAATATATCTGCTGTGAACTCCGCATTGGTGACAGGAAGGGCATCCGACCAGTAAACACTCAGCTCCATTCAGTTGCTCTGACTCGACCCCAATGCAAGGGATTATGGGGTCATTAAAAGACTAAAATAAAAATAAAAATAGGGATGTCCCTTTAAAAAACCCAGAAAAAGATACAGCTTCTTTGAAGATTTGCCAATAAATGTCTGTGCACTCCAATTTTCTCTTTCAAATATGGATTTCTGCACAAAAGTGTATTAGTTCTAAAGGTGGAAAGGAATATGGGTGATGTCTCCCCCCCTCCCCCCGAGGTAGGCCATCCGAATGATTCAGCTTTGCAGATAGACAGAACAGCTTGGCTTTTTCACAGTCCTTTCCACATCATCAGAAGTTATTTGATCCCTCTCGTCCATATGGTACATTAAACGGTGTGCTGGGAAGACAGCGGGGAAGCTGTATGGCTGCTGGGAGGCTTTATTAGTTATGTAGCAGGAGCTACATTAGTTCAGTCTGCAATGAGCATCAACTGGCTGGAAATGGTCTGAGGTGGAACGAGAAGCGAAAGACCTGTAAGAGTCGGGAGGGATTTTTATTTCTTGGGAAGATTGCCCTGTGAATTCTAATGTGTCTGGAAGAAGCAAATTCAATTCATTTCCCAAGAATTAATTATAGATCATTCTTGACGTACAACAGTTCCTTTAGCGACTGTTCAAAGTTACAACCTCACTGGAAAAAGTGGTGTCAGCGTTCCAGCAACCCTCCATTCCGCCCAATAACTCTGAGACGGACATCTTCTCAAAGGTTCCTTTTTAATTGGATAGTAACTGGCACAGCTAGGGAATCCTGAACATGAAAGTTCCAGGCAGCCTTACAATAAGTAAAGACTACAAATCCAACCCCTGCACCCATCATCACATCACATGGCCCAATCACCATCTGTCCCAAGTTAAGACTTCCTCTCACTTATGTGCAAAAACAACCCGCCCTTGAATCAGAAAAAGAATGTTATTATGTCTAGTTAGATATACTCCAATAAATTCCCCGCTCCCGCTTTCCCAGGCTCAAATGTGGCAGCGTGGGAGCATCTGATCTCAATATGGCTTCCAAAGCTGACAAAGTGACTTCTGGCTGTTTTTCACTCTTACGACCATTGTAGCATCCCCATTGTGATGACCCAGGGTATATCAGAAATATAACAAAATCCAAAACCTAACTAAAAGTCCTTTAATGCCTTCAACTTGGCCTCACTGTTTAATTGTTCACAGTGGAGGAGTAAACTATTTTCAAAATAACATTTCAAAGGCAAGAAACACAGTTCACATTCAAAGAGCCGATAACGAAGCAAAAACCAAAAACAAACCACACTGAATAAAGTTCCACGACAGACCAGGATAGATAATTGCCTACTTCAGGAAGATAACCAGGTACAGTCCGTTGGAAAGAACGCCAGCCAAGATAAACCTTCTTTAGGAATAAAACACTAAATTGTCTCCAGCATCTGTTAGCACGCAGGTCCAAACTCTTATGCAGACCTCACACCTGCAATCCATGAAGAGGATTATGGCCCTCTCCTCCCAAGTAGACCACGTTTTACCCTGATCCTCACCTCCCTGCGTGCCCTAGGATGGATAGGGGATGGGCCTGGGTCCTCCTCTGACTGCTCAGAGTCAGTCTCCACCAGGGGCATGACACCCATGGTTACGTGATCGAAATTTGGATGCTTGGCAACTGGTTCATATTTGTGACAATTATAGTGTCCCATGGTCAGTGGTCTACTGCTGCCGGTTTGGACTGGTTCTAGTGAACTGGTAATTCCAACCATCAGCTGGCCCCACCCACCTGTCCCCGCATCCTTTCCTATATTTTCTTCTTTCTGGTTCAGCTGATTTCCGTGCCTCAGCTGTTCTACTTACCAGGGCTGCCCTAGAAGGTAAACATCTAAGCTTCAGATTGCTGTATTTTGAATGCTGCGTGCAAGCGCGCACTCACAGAACCGGTTGTTAAATCGGTTGCAGTCCACCACTGCCCATGATCATGTGATTTCCCCTTTGTAACCTTCCCAGATGGCTTCTGCAAAGTCAACCGGGAAGCCAGGTTTACTTTAACAACCATGTTACTAACTTAACAACTGCAATGATTCACTTGTTTATTTATATTTATTATCAGCTGGACTTCTCAGTGGTGAGGATCATTTGATTTTGTTAGTATAAGAAGTGGAGAACCTGGACACTCCAAGTTTTGCCACGTATCAGAGAAGATAAGAGTGGGAATTCAGGTGGTTCCCTCCACTTTTTAACAACTTAGTGGATCAATTGAGTTTGAAGATCTGAAAAACATTGGGTTGGCTGGTTATGGAATTAAGCTTAAAGTCTTTTAAGAACAACTGTTGTTAAAAAAAAAACCAACCCCACAGTAAGAAAAAAAAGGGGGTTATTAAGTTGGGCTATAATGTGACATAAATCCATCTATCTATCTAACTATGATGCTTTCAGGGATCAACACAATCTTTTTGCCAATGAGATTTCAATGCTTCATGGCTTCAAAGTCAATCTCCAGTATTACTACTTGTAGATTGATGTCTGAAATGTTCCCATAAAGTCCTTAACCAACATCTATCTCAGCCTACCTTCATTTACATATTTTTATCTGGATCTTACTCTAATACAGGGAGTTCTCAACTTATGACCAAGATTGAGTGCAACATTTCTTTTTTTTTTTTTGTAAATTTTATTTGAGTTTTCACACACAAAAAAATACAAATAAAACATCTTTTTTGAAAGTAGCGTAATCCTGGGTTACATTTCTTTGTACAAACACAAATTCAATTTCATGCTCATTTTTATGTTCTCTTCCATATCTTATTACTGTTTTACATTTTCTACATAGCTTCTCCCCTCTTTTAATTTTCTCAATTTTGTTTTAATTATCTCGTCTCAATTCAAATCATTATATTTATACTTTTTGTCTGTCCTGTTTCAATTATCTATTATCTTTTCTCATTAAAAAAAGTTTCTCCTGTAGTTGCTGATTGGAGTAGGACACCTTTATATCTTTTAAGTTTATCCATTTAACTCTTACTTAGGCTTCAATATATACCTTAAAGTTATAACGTTCAACATAATACATAACTTCCATTCAGATTCTGCTTGGTACATTCTTAAAATACACACTATATTCTTAAAAAAAGAAAAAAAATATAAATATCATGTAATTAAAACAACACATTCCATTCCAATTCAATTCTATCATTAATGTTAATATTCATTAAAATCTTAACTTCTTTAACATTACTTTTCAATTAAATATCATACTTCTATGGGAACAGTTATAAGCTTTCCATAATTAATTCCACCCCCCTCTTCACATATTTTATAAAACATTAACTAATTAAAATGTTCCCGTCCCTTCCTAATTCAATTTTCTCATTTATTTTATTTCACTTATTTTATTAACAAACATTTCTCTAAATTACACTATTTTATCCCTCATTTTAATCATACATTGTTTCCAATTTTCTAAAGTTATTTCTATTACTAATATAACAATACAATCTTATGTACCTTTACAGAATCCCTTTTTCAGTTAAATTTTCACCCATTATCTCTAAATAGGTCCTGTTTCTCTATAGCTTGTTTTGGTCCTTTGTAATTTCTTTTCCTTTCCTTCTTCCCTCTCTTCTTCTCTCTCCCCTTTTTACCCCCTTGTCTCTCTACCTCTATTTCTCTCTTCTGTATTCCCCTCTTCTGTTGCTTTCCAGTATTATACTTATTTTTCGAATTATTTTTCTTTTCTTTGGTTGTTTTTTTAAGTCTTAAATTCTCCATTCTCTTTCCCCCCTTTCCTTTTTCTTCCCCACATAGAATTACTTGTTCATTAAAGATGGCTTCTTCTTCTTGTTTTGCAGACGTTTCTTGTTGTTTCTCATAGTTCCAAATCTCCATTTCTAAGAGTTGAAAAACGAAGCCAAAAGAACCCTTCCCTTCTTGTGCATCTTCTTTGTACTTTTTAAGTTCCATTTTCAATTCATCCAGAAGTAGTGCCATTGTATAAATTTTTAAACAACCACCCGATTAATTTTAGTCATTCAAATGCAATAACCAAGAATCCAAAGATCACCAAGTAATCCAAATACACGCAAGCTGTTTCTTTTTGCTCTTTTTTTTTTCACTTTCTCATCCTGGGGTTCTACTGTTTAGTTACAAAGTTTCAGTTAAAATGTATCTTTTAGAAGTCTTGTTAAAGTTTTACTGTAGATTCCTTTTAATTCCAGGCAATCTCCTCCATCTTTCCAGATCCTGCCCTTTTATTCTTTTTCTCTCCTTTCCTGCTTATGAAAAAAATTTTAGTGTTCAGAAATCTTTATTATCCCTTTGACATTTGTTTTATTTTCAGCTTAATTGCCTGTTGATGTCAAAGTGGATTTTTCTGATTTCTTATTTAAGTCTCTTAGTTGTCAGTATAGGGAAGGGAAGAGAAGAAAAAAAAAAACCCAAACCTTTCCCTTTTCACTTTCCTTCGCTGCTTCAGACTCTTCTTTGGGAACGATGTTATTTTTTTGTAAGTTTAAATTCCTGGGTACCTTAGTTGTTGCTTTTGCAATTTAACCCGGTCAGCCAAAACTTTCACTTCTTATCTTCCTCCTGCACATTCTTTTCCGGTTGAGTTCTTCTTTGAGGTGGCCATTTCTGACCACCGCTGCAACCGCCTTCGGGAAAGGGAGTAATGGCCAGTTGAGGAGGAAGGATGCGGCTCTCCTCAACCCTGCTGGCAGTCTCCCCCCTCTTCACCACCTCTATGGGGTGGCTTAGACCCAAAATCAGCTGGCTCGGGGCACTCCAGCAGCGAGCCCAGACCGAAACCATGCACGATCACGGATTTCTGTCTGTCGTCGAAGGAACTCAAACCGGAAGCCAAGATTGAGTGCAACATTTCTGTTGCTAAGCAAAGAAAGTTGTTAAATGAACAATGGCCATTTTACAACCTTTTTGTCATGGTTGTTAAGCAAATCACCGAAGTTGTTAAGTGAAACTGGCTTCTTCCATGGACATTATTTGTTAGAAGCTCTTAAGAAGATTACAAATTACAATCCTAGGACCTCAGGACGCTGTAATCATTGTAAATACATGCTCTGTATTTACAAAGTTTGATCACTTGACTGTGGGATGCTGAAATGGCCATAAGTATGAAAACTGGTCATGAGTCACTTTTTTCAGTACCATTGTGAACTTTGAACTTTAAACAAATGGTTGTAGGGCACGGACCACCTGTACAATAATTTTTTACCTACATTCAGTCTGTTACTAGCCTACTATCAGGATTTCGGCACTTAACCCCATTTAAATCATAAGTCTCGAGCTAAACTTCCAAAACTTAAAAAGGATTTATTGGGAGTTAAAAGGTCCGACACTGTTTGGCTGTAGCCAACTCTGAGACACATCATTCAATTCACCCTTGACCCTGGTTTTTCCCCACCCCCTGGGTGTATCATACTTCATATTCTCCAATGGGACACATCCATAGCCAAGAGTCATCTATCATGCTCTCCAGTTAGAATTTTGTGTGGCAGAAACTTTGGTTACCTAGTTACTATCTTTGAAAACATTTATGGAATGCAGTTTCGGTTTTGCAAGCTGCTGCACTGCTCCCCCTCCCTTTCTGTTGGCAACTCTAAAATGTCCATAGAATTATTTTATGAGTTGTCACATATACTGTATCTAAATGTTTCTGACACATAAGAATCTACTAGATTGAAAGCTCATTTTAAAGAAACCTTTTAACTTGTTTTTAAATAATCCACACTTAAGTAAATGTGGAAAATTGCTCCTCGGGATCTTTTGAAAATTGAAATTGCTCCTCGGGATCTTTTGTTCCTCTGTTATTTTTCTTGAAAAGAGGGCTTACAAGAAATAAAACAGTTAAAGGAGATTTTTAAAATTAGTTTTCACATGACTGTCCTTGTAGCACCAGTAGAAAGAATAAAATAAGCAAAATGTAAAATAAATTTCTCACTTGTTTTTGTAGTCGTCTCTTAGATTGGTTTCCATAGATGACTGATGTTTTTTTAGCCACTGCTAAAAATAGAAGCACATTTTCTGTTGTTATTATATTATGGGCAAACAGAAAGTTGGTTCTTTTTCTGAGTAGATCAATGCACAAGTCATGGGGAAAATAAATAGTAGTCATAAAAAAATACAGGTCAGTCAGAACTGTAAGCTTTGCTTCTTTCTTAATATAATGTATGTGTGTGTGGTACCATGAAGAGATGGTATTCAGCAGGTTCTGACCAGTTCTGGAGAACCGGTAGCGGAAATTTGAGTAGTTTTGAGAACTGGCAAATACCACCTCTGACTGGAGATTTACAGTCTCCTTCCCCTGCCACGCCCACAGAACCGGTAGTAAAAAAAGTTTGAATCCCACCACTGGTACCATGGGAAGGAGGTATCTCAGTTCTTTCTTATCCTGTTATTATTTAGGTATGTTAGAGACTTAACCATCAATCCTTAAATAGCATTGAATTTACATAGTTGCTTAAACAGAGCCAGTTTGGTCTAGTGGTTACGGCATCAGCCAAGAGACGGGGAGTTTTACTTCTGCTTTGGACATGAAAGCCAGATGGTTAGCCAATCACCAGGAGACTGTATAATTTCATTTTTCACTGGTGTGAAAAATGGCCAATGGCCATTGTTTAAGTGAAAAGCTGTTACTATCTACGGAAACCTGTAGCCTTGGTTGAAGTTCAAACAGAGGCATTGTGTTGACCGTAGTAAGTGCCTCTCATAGTATTCTTAGATGTTACAATTAGTTTAGTTTAGTTTACTTTATTGTCATTGCACATCGTACAATAATATTAAATTCCATCTTCAGTGTACTATACAGTAGAATTCAAGAGCTACTGCCCTGGGATAGAAGCTGTTTTTCAGCCTATTTGTCCTTGTTTTTATTGTCCTGTACCATCTGCCTGATGGTAATAGTTCAAAAAAATAGGTGCCCAGGATGAGATGGATCTTTGAGAATGCTTTGACCTTCTTAAGGCAGTGGGAGCTATAAAGCTCTTCAAAAGAGGGGAGAGGGCAGCCCATGATCCTCTGGGCAATGATGTTCACCTTCTGGATAGCTGTCCTATCTGCCACTGTGCAATTGGCAAGAGGTGCAGTAAATTAAGATACCCTCTATGGTGCAGCAGTAGAAGGTCACCAGCAATTTTTCATTCATTTGCTGTTTTTTGATAAGTCTCAGGTAGCATAATCTCTGCTGAGCCCTTTTGACCAGGGCTGCAATGTGAGCACCCCAGGTCAGGTCCTCTATAAATATTCGTAATAAAGGAGAATATTTGTAGCTCAGACTTGAAATGAGGGGTCCTTGGTGCTCTCTGAGCTTGGTTGTTTTCTTGCAGACGTTTCATTACCCAACTAGGGAACATCATCAGTGCAAGGAAACATCTGCAAGAAAACAATCACGTTCAAAGAGCACTTCAGCTGTTACATTCCAGCTGTAAAGTTCATAATATGATTTATGTGGCTTTTCCACATAAAGGACCATCCCAAAGAGAGGGTCCTATGGTCATTCCATTTTTAATCCTTTTAGATGCATAACAGGAACCACAATAGAGATGGAAAGTAGGACACCTGGTGATCTGCCTTCTATTCTACACCACAAAGGGAACAATGTAATCTCCAAATAAAAGAAGAGAGGAGGGGATATTTTCAGGGAATATCCTAGACTTGAGCAGCATCCTCCCCGCAGAGACTCACCTGGGGCCCTTCTGTTGCTTTCCCATTTCCCAAAAGTATTTTTAGAAGCCACTTGAGAACGAGCGAATATTATATTACAGTGTTTTTTCTAACCTACTGCTGATCATATGGATTTGATCATGATTGCTCCTGTGGTGTTAATTTTATCTGGATAATGCTTTATTTTTATTTTTTTAGAAAAAAATATATATTTCCATGTCCATGTCCTGATTGGCTAAGAAATGTATTCTGAATCAGATAAACCCCGCACCTCCTAGGAGACAGTCTTTGAAATGTGATGAAATGAATGGACGAGAGCATAAGTACATTAATATGGTGCCTGTTGTTTCCACATCAACTGCTAGTGCAATCTGGTGCATGCTTTTCTCTGTGCAAGAGTTCAGTTGGATTCTCTTTCTCTCCCACCCCACACCTGTTGCCGGGAGCTGGTTTTTGGAGACAAATAATGGGCCATGCTGAGTCCCATTAACTGTGTGAACTCACTTATAATTACTGGTGGATCGCTTAGCAGGCTCCGCGATAGAATGGGATTATGGTCAAGCAGAAAGAAAACAAGAGCACATGTTTGAGAGACACCTGCATCCCAGAGAGTGGGAAGAGATCTCACCCATAAAAAGAGAGAGAATTTGTTCCTGAATCACAAACGGAAGCAGGAGTGCCTGGAGGCGCAGAGGGAAAAGAAGCCATTTGAAAGCAAACTCTGTTGGCAAAGAGACGGCAAATTCTCTTTCTTATAGAGCAGAGGTGGAGAACTTTATGACTTGTGGACTTCAGTTCCCAGAATTCTTGAGCCCGCATTGCTTTTAGTCCAATCACCTGCCCAAGTTCTTATATTATCCTAGACTTTTCTTAAAAACCTCCAGTGATGGAGAACTAGCTTTTTCTCTGGTAATATCACACTACTAACTAGAGCATACAAAACATTTGCTAGTCCAATACTCGAATACAGCTCATCAGTCTGGAACCCTCATTACGTATCTGATATTAACACAGTTGAGAAAGTCCAGAAATATTTCACAAGAAGAGTTCTCCACTCCTCTACTCATTGCAGAATACCTTATGCCACCAGACTTGAAATTCTAGACCTAGAAAACCTAGAACTACGCCGCCTTCGGTCTGATTTAAGCATGGTATATAAAATCATACATTGCAATGTCCTACCTGTCAATGAATACTTCAGGTTCAACCATAACAATACAAGAGCTCACAATAGATACAAACACATGGTTAACCGCACCAAACTTGATTGCAGGAAATACAACTTCAGCAACAGAATGGTTAATGTCTGGAATACTCTGCCTGATTCTGTGGTTTCTTCCCCAAAGCCCAAAAACTTTAACCTTAGACTGTCTACTATTGACCTCACCCCTTTCCTAAGAGGTCTGTAGGGGGCATGCATAAGCGCACCAAAGTGCCTACTGTCCCTGTCCTATTGTTTCTTTTATTTTTCTTATATGTATCCATGTATTCATAACTATGTTTTTACTTATACCTATTATCTTGTAAGCAATTGACAAATCAAATCAAATCAAATAAATAAAAAATAAACTCCAATTCTGGGCAGTAAACTGTCCATTGACTAATTGTTCTCACTGTCAGGAAGCATGGCTGGCTCTGGAATTCTAGGAGTTGAAGTTCACAAATCATAAAAGGGCCATATTCCCCACCCCTGTTCTAGAGAGTGGCCCATTGCTTGATTGAAACTGATTGGCATGTCTTAGAAGGCTAGGTTTGGAGGTGAAGCTGAAGATGCTGTTTGGCCCAGATTTAGAATCATAGGGCTGGAAGGGACCTTAGAGGTCTTCTAGTCCAATCACGTGTCCAAGTCCTTATATCATCCTGGACTTTTCTTGAAAACCTCCAATGATGGAGCACTCAAATTCTGGGAGGCAAACTGTCCATGGATTAAT
Source organism: Notechis scutatus (assembly GCF_049901735.1). NCBI lineage: Eukaryota > Metazoa > Chordata > Lepidosauria > Squamata > Elapidae > Notechis > Notechis scutatus. Next base: position 255,795,012 of record NC_142010.1, on the reverse strand, counting down.
TTTCTCACCGTCAGGAAATTTATCCTTAGTTCCAGATTGGATCTCTCTTTAACAAGCTCCCACTCATTACTTCTTGTCTTGCTCTGTGGTGTTTTGGAGAATAACTTGATCCCTTCTTCTCTGTGACAGACCCCCAGATACTGGAAGATCAATATCATATTCCCCCTAAACCTTCTCTTTGTTACCCCAAAGATACTTTTTCAAAAGGCAACTGGACCTTATTTTTCCCTGAAGACGTTTCACCTCTCATCCAAGAAGCTTCGTTAGTCAGAACTGTGGCTACCCAACATCTTCTGACTGAAGTCCAGTTGCCTTTTGAAAAAACATCTTTGGGACAACCATGATTTGGATGACTGAGAATCTCCATAAACTTCTTTTTGTTAAGCTAGACATACCAACATTCCCTTATCCAGAGCTCTTATTATTGTTTTTGCTCTTCTCTGTACTCTTTATAGAGTCTCGGCATCTTTGTGGGAACAATTTATAGTTTTAGAGCCTTACTATCCACAGGGCTTTACAAAAATTCAGATTTTTGTTTTTGGCTTGTGAGATTGTAGGAACCCACCCGCCCCATGCAATTGTCAAAAACTTCCTTGCTATTCAATCTTCCTTATAATTTGTTCCTCAACTCTCCTAAGTCCTCGACTTATGACCACCATTGAGCCCAAAGGTTCTGTTGCTCAGCAAGGCCATTGTTAAGTGAACTTAGCCCCATTTCATGGCCTTTCTTGCCGCAGTTGTTAAGTGAATCACTGCAGCTGTTAAGATAGTAGCATGGTTATGAAGTGAATCTGGTTTCCCCATTGATTTTGCTTATGTAAGAAGGTTGCAAAAAGTGATCACATGATCCCGGGACAGTGAAGCTGTCATAAATATGAACCAGTCGCCAAGCCTCTGAATATTGATCACGTGACCTGGAGTGTTGTCATGCCCCTGGTGGAGACTGACTCTGAGGGAGAGGAAGAACAGCCAGCAGGGAGTGAAAGTGTGGCTCCAGAGGTTGTGGAGGAGGCTGGGGAAGGGCAGAGGCCATCTGGGCAGTCAGAGGAGGACCCAGGCCCATCCCCTCTCCATCCTAGGGCATGCAGGGAGGAGAGGATAAGGGAGATGTGGTCTACTCGGGAGGAAAGGGCCTTGATCCTCTTCATGAGCTGCAGCTGTGACAACTGGATAAGAGGACAGACATGCGTATGGACGAGTGCTGGAAACAAAGCATGGAAATATCTTTAGTTTATTGTTCCTCTCTGAGTTTGGCATCCTTCCCAGTGTGTGTTCTGATATCTGTGGACATCCTCCAGCCCTTATCTTGCCTGGTTTGTGTTGTTTTTTACTCTTTATAATTTAAACGGCATTTCCTCCTTCTGGTAACTGCTCGTGTGGGAGTTTTTTGTCTCCAGTCAAAGATATTTGGAGCTTGGAAGCAAAGTGAAGGAATAAAAGGGGCTTCACCTGTTTTTTGTGACTGTGTTTATTTTGTATCCCATCCTGGGTCATCACAAGTATGCTGCAACAGTCATAAATGTGAAAAACAGTCATAAGTCACTTTTTCAGTGTCATTGTAACTTCGAAGTATAACTAAACAAATGGATGTAAGTCGAGCGTTATACCTGTGTAACATACTTGACAAAGAGGTTGATACTGGCCAATTCCTTAATAGAAATTTTGCTTAGACTATATACCATCCCACAGTACTTTATAGCCCTCTGTAAGTGTTCTGACCAAGGCTTCCTGAGACTGTAATTAAGCACACACTTAGTTAAAACAACTCTTGTTTTATTTCAACGCTGGGAAATATGTTCATTCCCAGCCTGTAATGAGTCCCAAGCAGTCCCTTGAGATAAGCAACCACCTTTCTCTCTTTTGAATTGCTGCCAATAACTAAAGTGCCAAATGAATTATAAAAAAACCAACCGAAGTATAAAGTCCACACAGAGCTTCAAGGATTAATCTGAACAGAATTAATGACTTTGCTTCCTACAAAGGTTTCTTCACCTTTGCATGTCCTTTATACCTTAAGGCAGGGGTCCCCAACCACTGGTCTGCGGACCGGTACCGGTCCGTGGAACAAGTCCTACCGGGCGCTGGCTTGCTGGGCGCCGCCATCTTTTGATGAAAAAGTGCTTCCGGTGAGCTTTTCCGGGTAGAAAGCTCACCGGAAGCACTTTTCATCAAAAAGATGGCGGCGCCCAGCTAATGCCAGTACCGGGCCGCACCATAAAAAAGGTTGGGGATACCGGGCCATGGCGTAAAAAAGGTTGGGGATCACTGCCTTAAGGGAGGGGCAATCACCTCGAAGCCTTATTCCTGAGTCACCCCTTTTGGTTCAGGTGCTCTTGCCTTCAAGCAGCTCTGTGCACACGCGCACTGGGAACAGGCTCCCCTTGTTCCTCTGCCTCACTGCTGCCAGACTCTGGAGGCTCTGGAGTCAGCACCCCACTCCCAGATGGCACCATCTCTGTATCGGACACAGGACCTTCTTCTGAGTCCTCTCCAGACTCCTGGACTGGTCCCAGTTCTTCCCCACTGTCCGATTCTGCTGCCGTCTGCACAGGCTGCCAGCGAACCACAACAATAAGTGTTTTACAGAGTCCGGACATTGCCCTCAACAATCTGGCTCCTCATTTTACCAACCTCGGAAGGGTGGAAGGTTGATTCAACCTCGAGCTGGTCAGGATCGAACTCCTGGCAGTGGGCAGAGTTAGCCTGTAATACTGCACTCTAACCACTGCGCCACTCCACTCTAAACAAAAGATCCCTTCCCCTGTGTGACTGCCACTACTACTTGTAATGTTAAGTAAGCAAGTCGCCAATCAATATGGTAAATAAGTGGAAAAAACCTCACACACTCAGCAGGGTAACTGACTCCAGAGCACCCCCTTTTGGCCAACCCGTTAATTGCCATTTCCAGTAATTCCTAGAGGGCAGACTCAATGGGACGAGCGAAGGAAGTTTCCTTATAAAAATAACCACTTTGAAAACCACGTTGAAACCGGTAGCCTAACTTTGATGGCTGTCCTCCACCTTACATTGTTGAATAAATGCCACCTCTGCTTCAAGCAATTTGCTCTTTAAGAAGGCCCAGCCTGCCTTTGAACTCAGAATTTTCTTCTAACTGCGCTTTAGTGTTTTTTAAATGTGTACTGTAGTTTTTAAAATCATGTAGCAAATATGAATGCGTCATTTACAAAAGTTTTTACAAGGCATATATACACATTTTCATTTTGTATGTGTGTGGCAATCCAAGGTCTTGTTTTGTCTAGACGGTGTCTTGTTTGCTTAGTTACAGTGCTCATGTATTGTTTGAACTGACAATGGCTTCCTTCAGGAACTATGTTAAGCATTGTTCTGCAAAGGCAACTATTCTGTTCTTTGACCTCTTTTTTCTCCCTCAGTCATATTTTTGAAGAAGCAGTGAAAGGAGGACTCTACTCAAGAGAGGCTTCTGAAATTTGTCCAAAAACCACACATTGCATTCAAGTTCTGGTTTGATCACTCTTGGGGTGGGGTAGCATTTGGTTTAGGAGCCAAGAGTCCCATAAACTTCCTGTATTTCAAAAAAACCCATTTTTTTCCCAGACTTGTTCCGGTTTCTTCAAGAATGAAAAAACAGGACTACTTTACTTTCTTTTCTGCATGCACCTTTACATAGTCCTTGATTTACAACAGTTCACTTAGTGTTACAACACTGGAAAAAGTGACTTATAACCATTTTTCAGCCTTACAACCATTCCAACATCCCCATGGTCACATGATCAAAGTTCAGATGCTTCGCAACTGATTCATATTTATGACGGTTACAAGGAGCTGCCGATCCAGTTCTACAGAGGAATTATTGAGTCTGGAATCTGCACCTCTATAACTGTATGGTTTGGTTCTGCAACCCAACTGGACAGACACAGACTTCAGAGGATAATTAGGACTGCAGAAAAAACAATTACTACCAACCTGCCTTCAATCGAGGACCTGTATACTGCAGGAGTCAAAAAGAGGGCTGTGAAAATATTTATGGACAACTCACATCCCCAACATAAACTGTTTCAACTCCTTCCCTCAAAACGATGCTATAGAGCACTGTACACTAAACAACTAGACACAAGGACAGTTTTATCCCGAACGCCATCACTCTGCTAAACAAATAATTCCCTCAACACTGTTCAACTATTTACAAAGTCTGCACTACTATTACTACTAATCTTCTCATTGCTTCTTATCACCCATCCTCTCCCACTTGTGACTGTATGACTGTAACTTTATCGCTTGTATCCTTATGATATATACTGCTTGTTTCCTAGTATGATTTGATTGCTTATTGTACCCTATGACTATCATTAAGTGTTGTACCTTATGATTCTTGACTCTTGATGAATGTATCTTTTCTTTTATGTAAACTGAGAGCATTTGTACCAAGACAAATTCCTTGTGTGTCCAATCACACTTGGCCAATAAAGAATTCTATTCTATTCTATTCTATTCTATTCTATTCTATTCTATTCTATTCTATCCTATCCTATCCTATCCTATCCTATCCTATCCTATCCTATCCTGAGGTCATGTGATCCCCTTGTGTGACCTTCTGACAAGCAAAGTCAAGGGGGAAGATTCATTCTACAACCATGTCCCTAATGTAATGATTGCAGTGATTCACTTAGCAACAGTGGCAAGAAAGGTTGTAAAATGGAGCAAACCTCACTGAACAAATGTCTCGCTTAGCAACAGAAATGTTGGGCTTGTCAGCGTTGAAATTCAGCTGCCACATTTTTTTAAGGGAGTTGGAGGAGTTGAAAAGTTCAAGGTTATTCTGTATGTCATATTAAGAAATTCCAGTTGCAGTTAATTTGTTCTTGTGATTTATGAAGTGTAGAAGTGGGGGGAGAGAAGGGAGGAGAGAAGGTGGATTCTGTGTAACGCACGAAAAATTTTCACTTTGGGAAATTGCTTTAGACATACCAGGTCTGTTTCTAAATAAATCAATTGGAGAGAAAATGTCTCGGAGTGATATCATGGATACTTTCTGGATGCCTTACATTTATTTCCCAAAGTCCACTTTTATTTTTTTGAAGGGGCTTGGCTGATACCCCGGAGTTCTTTTCCCAGAGATGGAGAAAGATCAACAATTAGCTGAAGTTGGAGATGTGCAGGGGGGAAGCGTGTGGGGGCCCTCCCTCCGGAGCATTAATTGAATCTGCCAGCCCTTTTTTGGAGGAGATGATGGATGCTTTCAGAATGGCAGTAGGAGAAAAAGATTTGGGAGCTATACCAAAGCATTTCAACTCAAGAAGTTGTTATAACCCAGATGTAACCCAGCTGTCTGAAGAGAAATCTTTCTCTAGCCACAGGCATATTGCTATTCTGTCAGATTGAAGGGAAGAGAGACAATTGGGGTCGGAATTCTCTCAAGAAGACACCCCCCAGATTTATCCTGGAAGTCCAAGGGCAGATTTACATTAACAGTTCCAGAATTTAAAGGTGACAGGTTTGGCCTCACAGTCTGTTTGGATGGATGGAAGCTTGAGACCACCCATATTCACTTACCCAAGTATCGTGAGGAACGAAGAGACTATACAGATGCCAGTTGGAGGAAGCCAGAAAGAAGGATCGACAGAGGTATGTTGCAGCCTCCGAGGCAATCCCCTCATTTTCCAGAAGGAATTTTGCCCCCTGCAGAGAGTATCCCTCCAGGGTGGGATTTTATCCAGGCCAGGGGTGGATTCAATGCCAATGGCAGCCAGCACCAACACAGCCCTGGTCTGAAGGGGGGTTGTCCAGACAGCAGCCACTTCCCCTCCACCCAACCAGGGAACCAGGCCACACCCATCTTCCTCCTGGCAACCACAAATGCGGCCCCAACCGGCAGTGAGGCCACAGGGACCCCTATTCCAGAGAGGCACCATCCAGCCAGGATTCAGTGGGCCTACCCAGCCTATGTATGCCACCCGGCCTGTTCCTTTCATTCCAGTACAACCTGCAGGGGCCTGGCATGTGCCACCTCCGCAACCACGACTAGGCCAGACCAAATACCCTTTGAGGCCGTATTTGATGGTCGCCATGAACATTTCAATTACTTCCTCATTCAAATCCAATCCCATATAGAACAATTTGGAGATCAATACACCACAGAACGTGATTTGGTTATGGCCATAACAAATGGGATGAATGAAGGGGATGCTCGAGACTGGGTGGCCCAACTACACAACGAACAAGCCCCCGAATTACACGATGTAAATGGATTTATTCAATTATTAAGACTCAGATTTGAAAATCCAGACAGGGTAGCAGAGAATGAAGAGAAGTTAATGGAAATGAGGCAAGGCAAGCGATCCTTGTCAGAATTTATTTGGGACTTTAGAAGGGTAGCAAGCCACCTCATGGATTGACCTGAAAGAATGACTTTATGCTATTTTTAAAAAGCCATTGATCCAGAAGTAAAGAAGGCCTGTTAAATTGGGGGAATCCCAGAGACCTTACAATCATGGTATGCAGCCTCCCTCAGCTTAGATCACAGCATCAACCCATACAGGAAACCCCTTCCAGCAGCCCAGCCAAAGAGAATTGTGGCTAGGAGACCACCGACCGGACCAGCAGAAACTGCTCGTACCCGACCCACCAGGGTGCTGAATTGTTACCAGTGTGGCCAAGCCAGTCATAGAGCAGCAGACTGTCTGGCCCCTGCTCCTGTACGACAAGCTCCGCAGTCAAAATCTAATACAGCTGTTACAGGTCAGAAGAATCAAGGAAGACCTCTGGGCAGGGGCGGCTTCACCAAACACAGCTGGAAAAGCCCCCTCTGCACAGATGGGAGCAACGGATCACCGGACCGACACTACGCCCCCGAGAACCCGACCTGTGAAGATGACCCAATGGTGAGTGATCCCATCATACCTTTTACAGTCAAGGTGAAGTTACTGGTACCAAACACGGGGGAGGCCGGGGAGTGAGAAGCTGTCATTGACACTGGGTGTTCTAGATGTCTTATCGGACTCCCCATTGTTGAACAATTGGGCATAAAGACTACCCCTCTAAAATGCCCAATCAGATTTGAGCAAGTGGATGGAACCTTAATTGGGGGGGGGGGGCAGCCACTCAAATGACAGAATTGATCAAGATGGAATTAGGGCCCCATCGCAAACTCATACGCTTCATAGTGGCCCCCAAGATATCAGAATCAATCATACTGGGACTTGCTTGGTTAGACAAATGGGCCCCGATGATCAAATGGGAGGATGGGTTCAGAAAAATCCTCATTGGATCATGCCCATTTGCCCTCTCTTCCACCCACTACAAAGCCACCAGTCAGCTTGAACCCAGAGCCTGAGCCAGAATCCATGGCATCCCACTTTCTCCCAGATAACCCTCAGGTACCCAACCAATACAAAAACTTGGCTGAAGCATTCAGTGAAGAAGAGTGTAATGTTTTACCTCCCCATCAAGCCACTGATTGCACCATAGAATTAGAGCCCGGGGCAAAATTACCAAAACCAAAGATGTATTCCATGATGCCTGCTGAAATGACTGAATTAAGGAAATACATCGACAGCAATTTGGAATGAGGTTTTATTGAGCCTGCCAAATCAAGATTAGCTGCCCCCATGTTGTTCAAGGAGAAGAAAGATGGTGGGTTGAGATTGTGTGTTGACTTTAGAGGCGTGAATGTCGTATGCATCAAAAACATGTACCCTCCCCCTCTTATGAAGGACTTATTGAACCACCTGTTGAAGGGCAAGGTATTCACCAAGCTAGATCTCAGGGAAGCTTACTACCAGTTCCGCATCAAAGAGTAAGTGAGTGGAAAACTGCTTTTAACTGCCCTCTGGGTAACTTCCAATTCAAAGTCATGCCTTTCGGACTTCAGGAGGCTCCTGCAGTGTTTATGCAGCTCATCAATGAGGTGCTACTCCCACACCTTTACCGGGGGGTCCTCGTGTACATGAATGACATCCTTATATTTAGTGAAACCATGGAAGAACATGTTCAATTGGTCCAACAAGTTCTAGAAAAACTTCTAGCCACCAAATTATATGTGAAACTCTCAAAATGCGAATTCCACAAAGAGTCACTGGACTACTTAGGCTACCAAATATCCAACCTGGCTACTGAAATAGACCCCGGAAAGCGGTGCTGGACTGGCAACCTTCCAGAACCCGAAAACAACTTCAAAGTTTCTTTGCCAACTTCTATAGACCTCCCTCATCCATGTCCCTAACAGAATGGATGAACTCATTAAAGAAAGGGTGGGAAGATACAAAAAAAGCTTTGAACGAAGCTGCAAAAAATTATAAAAAGCAGGCGGATAAACGTAGATCCCTTCAACCGCTTTTAAAGTAGGGGACAAAGTATATTTGTCAACCAAGTATCTTAGGTTGAAACTGCCCAGTAAGAAGCTGGGTCCAAAATTCTTGGGTCTGTTTCCAATTTCAAAGATAATCAATCCGGTCACTGTCCAATTAAGTCTTCCTCGACTATTGGGGAAAATTCATCCAGTGTTCCATTGTAGTTTACTAAAACCAGCTACTACATCAATGATAAGACCACTACCACTCGCTCCCCCTAAACCATTGACCGTACACATTATGAGATTCAAAAATGATCGATTCTAGATTACACTGTGGCCGATTGCAATATTTGCTCTTATGGAAAGGATACCCTCTCTCAGATGCTAGTTGGGTAAAGAGTTGGGATGTTCATGCTGATCAATTGGTTAACCAATTCCATGAGGATTTTCCCCACAAACCGAAGGGTCCTCGTGGAGCGGGGAGAGGGGGTTAAGGACAATGTATTAGCCCTGTATGTGTTTTTTTCTTTTCTTTTAGGAGGAGGAGTTTTCAAGGGGGGATGCCTGTCAGCTTTGAAATTCAATTGCCACATTTTTTAAGGGAGTTGGAGGAGTTGAAAAGTTCAAAGTTATTCTGTATGTTGTATTAAGAAATTCCAGTTGCAGTTAATTGGTTCTTGTGATTTATGAAGTGTAGAAGTGGGAGAAGAGAAGGGAGGAGAGAAGGTGTATTCTGTGTAACGCACGAAAAATGTTCACTTTGGCAAATTGCTTTATACATACCAGGTCTGTTTCTAAATAAATCAATTGGAGAGAAAATGTTTTGGAGTGATTGATATCATGGATACTTCCTGGATGCCTTACAGGGCTCAATTGTGGTTGTTAGTCAAGGGCGCCCTGTGTATTAACCAGTACATTGAAAGACATAGCAACTGAATTAGTATAACATGCTAAATGTAGTTAGTTTTGAACTAAGGTTCGTTTTGTGTGGCTTCCTGTGGAGGCAAAGCCAGCCATTCTGATTAGCTTGTGATTGAACATATTAGGCAAATACAGAAAATGAGTTAATGCAATTTACAGATTTACAGATTAACAGAGTTGGAAGGGACCTTGTAGGTCATCTAGTCCAGGGGTCGCCAACCTTTTGGACCTCAAGGACCACCAAACTCATAATTTTAGATCCCAGGGACCATTAACTGGTTCTGTGGGTGTGGCCTAATTTGTGGGTGTGGCTTGGTGGTCATGTGACTGGCTGGGCATGGCTTGTATGTAAATGTTATAAATATTTATATAAATATTGAATTTTTTTATAAAAAAAGAGCAACTTTTACCCAAAATCAGGCAAAGCAGGCAGGCAGATTGAGTTGGTCATAGAATCACAGATTCATTCAGAGATCTATCTATCTGCCATTGGCTAGCTCAGTCTGTCACATAAAATTTGCTTGCAAGCAAACTCATTAAATTTGTTAGCAAGCAAACTCACAAAATTAACTTACAACACACTATGTATGTAAATAATGTTTTTTTTTATAAAAAAGAGCAACTTTTACCCAAAATCAGGCAAAGCAGGTAGGCAGATTGAGTTGCTCACAGAATCATTCAGTGATCTATCTATCTGCCATCGGCTAGCTCAGTCTCTCAAATTTGCTTGTTGTGAGTATGCACTGAATAATAGAACCTTCAGTCCTAAGGGAGGTTCGGCTCTGCTTAAAGCAGAGCCAAAGATCTAAAGACTAGCTAGAAAGCAAGAAATCCAACCATTGCTTTGGGGGGTGTTCTGGGGGTGAGATTTCTCTGCAGCTCACCAACATTTTCTCACAGCCCACCAGTTGGAGATTGCTGACTAGTCCAACCCACTCCCACCCAAGCGGGAGACCCTACACCATTTCTGACAGATGGGAGTCCAATCTCTTCTTGAAAGTCTCAAATGATGGCGGTCCCACAACTTCCGAGGGCAACTTCTGTTCCATGGGTTGATTGTTCTCACTGTCAACCAATGGAGCAGCTTGTAACTGACTTGAGTTAGTCACGAGAAACCAGACATTCTGCTGGGCAGTTTGGAGTCTATTCAGGAGCAGAAGAATGTTCCTCATGGTTGGCCTAGCATTTAGGCCAGGAAAAAAAAAAAAAAAAAGAAGGATGTTGGATCCCATTTTTAAGAGATCTTGAATTTGGGCTTTCATTTCTTCATGTCAAGAAAGTCATAAACAATATCTGAAAAGCTACGCTGGGAACACAACAGACACAGTAGGAAATTATAGATCTAAAACTCCATGGCTTATCATGACTCATCACTTAACTTCCCAGGACATTTTCAGATGCTGCTTGGCTAACATTAGAATCAGATAACAGAATAACAGAACTGGAAGGGAATCTGGAAGGTTTTCTAGTGCAACCCCTCCTCAAACAAGAGACCTTATACCTGTGATGGCAAACCTATGGCATTAGTGCCGGCACGCGAGCTGCAGAAAAACTTACCTCACTGCGCATGTGCATGCCTCATAGCTGATTTTTGGCTGGTTTGAGGACTTTTTCAACCTCACAAAGGCTTGAGGAAGGCCTCTGCAGGCTTTGCAGCCCTAAAACTAGCCCCGTCTCATCACTTCCTGTTTTTCCAAAAATACTGGAAGTGACGAAACGGGGCTAGTTTTCGGCCTGCAAAACCTGCAGAAGCCTTCCTTAAGCCTCTGGGAGGCCGAAAAAGGCCTCAAACCAGCCAAAAATCAGCTGTGAGGCACAGTGCAGGTAAGCAGGGTGGCGGGTGTGGGTGGGGATTGCGCGCGCATGTGTAGGGGGCATGGGGGGGATGCACAGTGCCTCCTGGGTCCTGACATGCGAGTGTGAGTATGCAAGCGCATGCACAATTTTTGGCACAGGAGCCCAAAAGGGTTAGCCACCACTGCCCTCTACCATTTCGGACAAATGGCTGTCCAATCTCTTCTTAGAAACCTCCAGTGATGGAGTACCCACAACTTCTGAAGGCAAGTTGTTCCATTGATTACCTTCTTCTAACTGCCAGGAAATTTCTCCTTATTTCTAGGTTACTTCTTTCCTTGATCAGTTTCTACCCATTGCTTCTTGTCCTGCCTTCAGGTGTTTTGGAGAATAGGTTGACCCACTCTCTTCTTTGTGGCAGCCCCTTAGATTTTAGAACACTGCTATCATGTCAGTCTTTTATTGTAGGCAAAATTGTAGCCATCACAGATGACAATTGATTGCCCTTGTATGATGGTTTTAGAGAGAGAACCGTATAATGTGTGAACGCAGCGCTTATGTCCAATTCCCATCATACTTAGTTGACTGTGTTGGTAGCGTGAAAGCATGGGGAAAAAAATCTAACCGTGTAAGTTTTCTTTCAGTGACTTAGTTTGTTAGACCTGCCACAATTTAAACCTCTAAATAGAAGTGATCCTTGGCTCCATTTCTCGAGAAAGGTCTAGTTTATTAGAGATCGAGTTGATTGCACTTTTGCAAAGCCAGAACTGAAAATTGTGCACCCAAAATCCCCAAGTTCCATTAACTATCTCTCATTGCTCCTCCCAGTGTAACTGATCCAGTTCAGGCAAGATGCTTTCAATCAGTTCAAGCACAGGTTGGTATGTGCCAGTGGTGGGATTCAAATTTTTTTACTACCGGTTCTGTGAGTGTGACTTGATGGGTATGGCAGGGGAAGGATACTGTAAAATCTCCAATCAGAGGTGGCATTTGCTGGTTCTCTGAACTACTCCAAATTTCTGCTACTGGTTCTCCAGAATTGGTCAGAACCTGCTGAATACCACCTCTGGTATGTGCTCCATTCCTTCTTCCAGCTGGATGACCTTGAGGCAGAATCTTGAGGAGATACAGAAATTACTTTCAATTTCCCTCCAGTCTTCCACCCTTCATCTAATCTCTCTCCACAGTTCATGGCAGTGCGTCACTGCAGTGAAGCACACACAAGCATAAGGTGGCAGCTGACATAATTGATCTGCAGGTACCACATCTAAAATATCACACTTTCTTCATTCTCCAAAAGTTTTTTTCTTAGTTTTGTTGTTTATCAAATAACTGGCCTTGAAAACTTTCTTTCAATGACTGGTAAATCTGCAGGCATCCCATCTAGAAGGTTTCTATTTCTCCCTCCTCCAAAACTTTCTTCTTAGTTTTATTGCTTAGCAAATAACCTACTACCACCGGCCATTGCATATAGGTTTTAGTGTTTATTGATTTGGAATGGATAGAACAGAATGTAAAATTATTGCTCAAGCTTGCTAATAACGAACATTTGATTTGAGGAATATCAGGACATATTTTTAAAAAAGGCAGAAATGTAGAAGTTGCTAATTCTAATGGTTGATTATAAAACTGCGTCCTTCTTTCTTCTGATGGAAAAAAGTTGAGAGACCAATTTTCAGGATTGAATTAGTCAGGCCTGACCTGCAAATTAAACCAGGCAAGTTATATGGCATTAGATGTTTGTCGCATTGACCTTTTTAATGAGAAATGAGACTATTAGATTTCTAGTAAAATATTTTATGTGTTGGAATAGAATTCTCAATCATGCAGATACATATCTAGATAAGGGTAGATGACAATGAATCAAAATAAAATTAGTTTTTTGATGGGTTGTCTGGGTGGAACAGATGCAACTTGTTAACTCACTAGACTCTTTTTCTCTCCTGACAAAAGTATCACTATCAGGCCAGTTCTTGGCAATGCTTTTGTATAGTGAATGGGTGTCCAAGAGTGGTCAAAAAAGTCAAGATGGTGGCTGAAACTGCACAATCAAAGCCTCATTTTTGTTACATTTATGCATTGCATAACATAATTTCCAACCTAAATTTGTGTTGGCTAACAACAACTGACCCTTGTGAGATAAGGCCTGAAGACTGCACACTCCTTGAATCGTTTTTGGATCCAGACTTGGTGACTTCTGTCCCTCTGGCTAGTGCCTGGCAGTCTAGTATGGGGTAAGTGTGTGTGTGTGTGTGAGAGAGAGAGAGAGAGGGAGGGAGGGAGGGAGGGAGAAGGAGGGAAGGAGGGAGGGAGGCAGAGAGAGGGAGGGAGGAGAGAGAGAGAGGGAGGGAGAGATGGAGGGAGAGAGAGAGGGGGAGGGAGGGAGGGAGGTAGAGAGAGGGAGGAAGGGAGAGAGAGAGAGGGAGGGAGGAGAGAGAGAGAGAGGGAGGGAGGGAAAGAGAGAGAGGGAGAAAGAGAGAGTTTGTGTAAAAGAGCAAATGAATAGACCTTGTAATCAGTAAACTTTGCTATTATTTTAAATTCACTGGTGTTATCCCCAATTCGGGTCTGAGCCCGGTGGCAAAGCTGTTGAAAAACACTAGACACAATGTGCAGGTTTTATTTCCTTTTCTGGAAGTGTTTCAGCAAAAGGGTCCCAGCCAGCAAAATGCCAGGACCCAGAACAAAGGATTCAACCAGCTTTTATACAATTTTTCAAGGTAGGGTAAGCAAACATTGTCTAATAGGCATTCCGAAAATGATCTAAAGGGCCCTCCGTTGGCTCCAAGCCATCCCTACTTCTAAGTTTTAACTAATAAACACTTGCAAGTATTCTATTGGCTCTATTTTGACCCTATTTCTAAAAGTTAATTAATAGGCATCCTAGAATACTTTTAGTAAGTCTTCTATTGGCTCTGCCTTAGCACTATTCCTTATCTTAGCAATATTGTCTTGTACGCAGGGGTGGGCTTCAAAAATTGTAGCAATGAGTTCTCTGCCTGGTTACTGGGTGGGTGTGGCCATGGTGGGCATGGCCTAGTCGGCCTCCTTCACCAAGGCCGGGGGGGGGCGTTTTTGTCCTCCCCAGGCTCCTGAGGCTTTCCTCAAGCTTCTGAGAGAGCGAAAATGGCCGCCCCATGCTCCGGAGGCTCCCTGGAAGCTGGAAACGGGCTTATTTCTGACCTCCCCAAACTTCTGGGAGGGTGAAAAGTGGCCTCCACACACACCCTGCACCCAAAATGGGCTGTGTGGGGACTCCTGGGAGGGGCAGGGTGGAGTGGGCGGGGCCAGCCAGGAGTGGGATTTGGAGGTTCTCTGAACTGTGCAGAATCTTAGCTAGGAGATCTTCTGAACCTCTACAAACTCCCAGCCGCCCACCCTTGCTTGTATGATGCAGGGATGGGATTCTACCAGTTCTTACCTATTCGCTAGAACCGGTTGTTAACATTCTAAGCAGTTCAGATAACTGGTTGTTAGAAGAAATTACTGCCCTAATCCTGTAAGGAAGGCAGGAAGGAAACATTCTGGTGTTGCTTACAAAAACTGCCTCTCTGTTAACCCTTATTACATTCTTGGCAGGACTAGACTTCCTGTCTCAGGAACATCTCTGGAGTTTTTTTCCCCTCCTTTGCTGGTACTTTGCTTGTGTGGAATGACTATTTAAAGTTGCAATGGCACTGAAAAAAGTGACTTATGACCATTTTTCACACTTACGACTATTGCAGCATCCCCACAGTCATGAGAGGCCAGGCGAGGAGATGCGTGCCTCGATGTGAGTGATATTGAGTTGGCCACGCCCAGCCAATAACATGACTACCAAGCCACGTCCACCCAGTCACATGACCACCAAGCCACACCCACCAATTAAGCCACACCCACAGAACCGGTTGTTAAAAATATTTGAATCCCATCCCTGGTATGATGTCCCGACAGTCAGCTCCTGTTTTCTACATTGAAAGGGGCACCACGTGTCCACACTCCCTGTTTCTTTGTCTTTGTTTTGCAGGCCTTGCAAATACACACCTCCTTCCTTCCTTCCTTCTGAGGTCACGCCACAACCTTGCATTTTTACAGCAAATGACCCTACAGCAAATGGCCCATTATTCTGCCTCATAACAAACCGTTTGTGCTTCAGTGTTTAGTTGGAAGTGATTTGAAGAGCTGCAGTGGCGCAGCGGTTAGAATGCAGGCTACTTCTGCTGCCTGCAATTTCGCAGTTCCAATCTCACCAGGCTCAAGGTTGACTCAGACTTCCATCCTGAGGTTGGTAAAATGAGGACCCAGATTGTTGTGGGCAGTAGGCTGATTCTGTAAATTACTTAGAGAGAGCTGTAAAGCACTGAAAAGCAGTATATCAGTCTAAGTGCTATTGCTATTTGGGTGTGGGGATTTTCCAGGGTTGCGTGTCCAGGACTGTGTGTCAGGGTTCCGGCAGTTACTCCAATTAAATCATGAGCCTCAGGCCTCCCCAAACTCCCAAAACTAAAGAGGATTTATTTGAAGTTAACATTCTACGTCAGGCACTAACCTGAGCGTAGCCAACTCTGAGATATGTAATTCACTGTCACCCTTGATCCTGCTTCCCCCCCACCCCTCTGGGTGTATCATCCAACGAAAAACATCCATAGCCAAGAGTCATCAATCATGCTCTCCAATTAGATTTTTTCCCAGCAGAAGCTTAAGCCATCTAATCAGTCTTTGAAGAAAATATGAATGGAATGTACTTTCGATTTCACCCTGTTGCCTGCTCTTTGAAATTCCCCCTCTTTTTTCTGTTGTCAACTATAAAACGTGTATACAAAATGTTTTATGAGTTGACACTGTGAGTGTGTGTGTGTGTGAGTGAGTGAGTGACCATAAGCTGAATCTAAGAGCACACATGTGTTATGTCTCACCTGTACCAACAAGGTGAGAAGTCCAAATTTCCAACTGAATACACACAAGCCAGCAAGTCCAGTAATTACAGGGTTAAATTCCTTGAGCCGATAACGTTCTTGGCAGTCTCACACAAACTGTCTGCCAAGTCCGACAAGAAAGCAGGAATATAAATCACAAGCTGTCACCGCACACAGGAATTCCGAAACTTCTCTCACTAAGTAACACGTTGTCCCGAACAAGTTCCCAGAGCGAACACACCCACTTTTATTCCCTGTGGGGCGTGTCAGTCCCTCATCTCAGTCTCTGATTCGTCCTTTCTTTCTGCGTTGCAGCTCACACTTTTGCCTGCACCTTTGCCTCGCATCAAGCCAGCATTCCTCAGCTTGATCTTCAGTCAGAGGCTCTGATACGCTCTCCTGGTTATCTGCCGACACCTGAGGCACAATCAGGGAGGAAGGTCTTGCCGAAGAGGAAAGTCCTGGGGAGGAAGGCAACTCCAAATCCTCTAACAAAGCAGGCTCAAACCTCAGAGCCAAATCCTCCTCTTCCTCATTGTCCAAATCTTCGTCCTCTAACAAAGCAGGCTCAAACCTCAAAGCCAAATCCTCCTCTTCCTCATTGTCCAAGTCTTTGTCCTCTAACAAAGCAGGCTCAAACCTCCGAGCCACAACACACATGTGTAACACCCTTATCTCTGAGACTGCAAAGGGAAGGGTGTTTCCACTGTTATGTCAGTGGGACGCCACTCTTGATTTTCTGCAGTAATTTTAATCTTAGTCATTCTTTCACTTTAAATTATGCAGGGAATGAACGATCCTGCAATATTCCTCCATGCATTTTCATGCTGATCACACATTGGTAATGTACTTCAGACAAAAGACGTGCCTTTTATTATTTTATTGATTTATCTAGCCACCCATTTCTCAAGTGTGACTCTGAATGGCAAACGTAGGATGAAAACCTATAAAGCCCACCTAGGCAAAAGCATCTAACGACAAGAACAACACAATAATGACATAATGGCATGCAAGGACAATCTAACCCAATCTACATGACTACGATCATTTTAAGAAAAAAAAAAATCACACCGATGGGCTCGCCCAGCTTGTGTCCATGATGCAATACAGATAGTCTTCGACTTACAACCACAAATGAGCCCAACATTTCTGTTGCTAAGTGAAACATTTGTTAATTGAGCTTTGCCCCATTTTATGGCCTTTCTGGCCACAGTTGTTAAGGGAATCACTGCAGTTATTAAGTTAGTAACACGGTTGTTAAGTGAATCTGGATTCCCAGTTGACTTTACTTGACAGAAGGTTGCAAAAGGGGATCATGTGATCCCAGGACCCTGCAATCATCATAAATATGAGTCAATTGCCAGGTATCTGAATTTTGATCATGTGACCATGGGGATGCTGCAATGGTCGTAAGTGTGAAAAACGATCCTGTCACGGTCACTAAATGAACTGTTGTAAGTCAAGGACTACCTTTGTAGTAGCAGTATAAGAACAGTATATACCAGGGGTCACCAGCCTTTTGGACCTCAGGGACTACCAGACTCATAATTTTAAATCCTGTGGACCAGAGACCCTGGGAAAATCCCCCCAAAAGTCTGCAGGAAAATTCCCCATCCTGTATTCCTACTGATCGATTATTCTTTACTGTCTCCAGCTCCGTTCTCAGGGGGAGGGAGAGAGAGAGAGAGACTTTTGGCTTCATGCAAGGAAAGCAGCAGAAGTAGCAGAAGTATTTTTTTCCTCTGCCCCAAACTCCGCCAGAAATGAGTCTGTGAGACTTGTCACGCTGGCGCAGCCTCTTGGAGCAGGAGGCCTTGCAGGGTCCCAAAGACTCATTTCTGGCAGAGTTTGGGGGAGAGAAAGAAAGACTTTTGCTGCTTCCTTTCCTTGTGTGCAGCCAAAAGCAGAAGAAGAAAGAAGCGGAAAGAAGCAGACCAGGGGCCAGGCGAGGTGCATGGGGAGAGTGAGGAAAGTCCCCCCCTCCACCCTTTCCCCCCTCCCCTCACTACCTCTCGTTGTTTGCAATGCAGGTGATGCAAGCCTTGTGTTCCCATGGGCCATGTGGGCGGCGCAGACTTGTGTTCCATGCAGCCTGCATTAATTGCTTTGGGGGTGACATTTCTCTGCGGACCACCAAAATCTTCTTGCGGACCACCATTGATCCCTGGCCTACTGGTTGGTGACCACTGGTATATACAGTATTAGGCAGCACTCATACAAGCTTTTCAGCTTTTAAGACTTCACTTTCTTCCTACCCCACTCATCAATCCAGTAATCTCTCCATGACAGACTCTCAGCTGCAAAGAATTGGATCACCCATTAAATACCAGTTAAGTTGTTTTACTGATCACTCCTATTTGCGGGAATCTAGTCAACTAATCATTGGTACTAAATTGGCATTAGATAAGAATTAACAGAATTCAAGAGGTGTTGGAACCTAAGCTGTTTGTAGGAACGTAATGAT